>NC_071099.1:2534777-2857054 GCF_027358695.1 Spea bombifrons | reverse complement strand
CACATTATAGATTTAACTTGTACACTTGTTTATGGAGATCTTTCTTGGATCTTGCTAAACCTTATGTATTCTCATCAGGATAAAATGTTGGGCCAGATTTATGAATATGTAGAGTTGCGTTGGAATTTGTGTTATTGCAGGGCTGAAGACCTTACACCGGTCTGGTTTCTTACTCTATTAGGCACACACCTTGAATTTTATGGGTGGTTGTGTTAACGTTTGGATGTATAAATGCATCCACGAGTAGGCTAACAACATTTTAGATTGAATTGATTGAGAAACGGATCAACAAAGCGATTGTCGTATGCTACAGGTGGGCAAATTGTCTGATTTTCATGTTTGTACAAATGGTAATTCCAAAGACAGGTTGCCATTCAGTAGATTTAGTGCTAAATGTCTCGTTTTGTTTGGCTGATTAGCTTCATGTCGCTTGTGGTGAAGGGAGAGATGCATTCTTCTGTGTCCCACAATAGACTAGGTAGCCGTGTACGCCTTGTGAAACTACAACTTCCACGATCCTCACCAGGGCAGTGGAAACAGATGAATGAATGCTTTTTTGATGAAGTCATGTACACAACATTTATTTTCCAGCTGCCAGGCCAGCCAACAAATAGCTAACCAGCTGTTACTGGCCATGCTCCTCCAACAAACATAGGATGTAGCTGAAGAGTCGAACACCTGGCCAGCTACCTGCTACTCCTACAGTAGATCCACCTACGAAAATATGCCTCCACTGCCATGTACATGTAGCCTTGGCCTGTCTCCTTTAAGTACCTGAAATGACTTGTAGGCTTCGGAGTTCTGGTTGTTGTAGAATATCGATAACAATATCTTTGCTGTCAGCGGGTGGCTCCGTAACGTGACAAATGGTAACGTTAAGCTTTACGGGCACTGATCTGATCCTATATTCAAAACAAGAGTTGTATTTCTGCTAGGTGTGTTACACATGTGTGCTAAAGACGTGAACACAATATTGGTGTCAATTGTAAATATTCCACTGATAACTGTATGTGGCTAACATCATCATCAACATCTATCAGTCAGGGGTCGCTTCACTAAAAAGGGAGTTTGGGGGAGAGCTGGAGATTTCAGCTCCTTTATATCGCTATGCATTAAAGGCCAGCCTAGGTGATCTTCTCCTGCATGAAGGTCGAGGTTGGTCCGGTATAATGCATGGGTAATGTGGGGGGCTTTTATTGTTTCTCACTCATTTAACTATGCATTATACAGGGCCGGCTCAACCCCTCCTGCAGGAGACGGTCACTGGGGTTTGCATAGTCATATCAGGGAGTTCAAATTCAACTTTACTCCCTCTTTAGTGAATAGACCTTATTGTAGTGCTGCTTGTGTGCTCATTATTTGCATGATTAACTGGAAAATGAGGGTTTATTATCTCGCTAAGATGCTTATTAGCGTGAGACAGCACAGTGCGTTCATTGTGCACGGATGAATTGAAAATGCTACGGAACATGGTTTTTGCTGTGTATTATATAAAATCATTATTTTTCTCTGCCAGCATTGATAATCTGTATATAAAAACCCTTTATTCGTGAAACTTGGTGATATTGTATAACGGCACTTGCTGCTTTTCTGTTGTTAGAAAGCCGGTACCCAGCGAATACATTGCCCTAAAGCTTCAGTGAAAGATGAATTGTGGTTGGAGCAGAAGCCAAAATAAACCCATTTAGTGTCAGACCTTAAAAGAGGCTTTGACCTGGCAGTAATTATGAATTTTCCATCACTATTAGAACATATGCAGGAAGGAGACATTACTGCCGATGGCAATCAGTCGCCGGTTAAACATTCTCGGCATCTTGCGGGCCAAAAGCATGTAATAGTCGGCGGGACAGTTAAGTTTGTGTCACTTGGTGTCTGGGGTGGGTTATTCTTCTGTGCCATGTGGCACTTTGCTGTTCCAGGATGCCTTACCGTGCCAGGGACACTGGCTCCCTTCTGCCCTCCCCCGCTCCATCTGTCATATACATGGAGCGGGGCGAGGAGCCCATTAAAAGGAGGAGGACGTTCTTTTGTATCTTATGTGTAACAGTCTGCTCCCTGAGATACCCAGCTGGAGCAGTAGGCTTATCAAGTGGGAGGCTTCATTGACCTCTAGTACACTTTACATAAGCTGAGGCTCTATTTTTTATTATTATTTTGAGATCCAGTGTCCTTCGATATTGTACCTCTCCGGATGAAATATACCCGATAAGGAAACTTGCGCAACCCCAGGCGCTTCCCTCTAGTGCTACGGCACTGGTGATTTCCAGCGTAAATCCCCAAATGATGGAAAGCGATCTGAGATTAGGATATGAGTGACTGTGTGTTAAAAACATGACATGGAAAAGTCCCTCTCTGAAAGGACAGTGAGAGCAGATGGCTAGAGACGGGACAGATGTGGTGAGACGGCAGGAGACAAAACAGGGCTTCTGTAACCGTGTCTATTCTGAGCTACTAGTGGCGTTTATAAGGATCACTGGTTATAGGAGGAGCTGTATGAATGTGGATTATTACTACGTGCGTATATATAGATATCTTTGTTTAAATCAGGGCTCGGCATATTCACAAGCCACCTAGACACAGCTCATAAAATGTTGCTGAGAACACCAAACTTTCTTGAGTTAAATAAATAAAGAACAAGCTAAAATGACTTTTGGCTTTGTGTGTACTTGCAGTGTCTGCACGGTGCCTGGGGGAGAGTGTAACAGTACAGTTGCATAGTCTCTTTCTTTTGGTCCCCAGGAGCAAACTTGTTAAGCAGAGATCGTCCCATGTTCCATAACGTGATGATCTAGTGCCTTATCACATGATATTACTTGTCTGTCCTTGCAGCACCCTGCGCTGTGAGCTTGTTCTAACATGCATACGGTGGTTTACAGAGTGTAGACACTAGTATCGGACTGATTTAAAAACTACACAGGCATGTGCGTTATTGTTTTCTGTAAAATGAATTAAGTTAATTGCTTCGCCGCTCAGGCTTATTAAGTACTGTGTACCATTTCTGTGTTACATTTTACTATGCTACGGGAGATGGCCAGAGACGAGGAAAAAGGTGCTAACCTGCTTGTGGAGCCAGACCAAGGGAGATGGAGGTCCCTGTACCCTGCCAGAATAATGCCGTAAGCACCGTCTGGCATGGGAAGAGAGTGTCGCCTTTTCTGACGCTTCTTGTGGCGGTTCTTCCTTGACGTACTGAAGTCCCGAGTATTACTACATCCATGACCTGCTTGTGTAGTCAAACCTGATCGGGGAGCGGGTTTAACACTGAAGTCAGTGAAGGCGGTAGAGACATGACTTGTCCAGATGTTTCCTGTATGGCGACTTCTTTAGTGTACCTCCCCAGTTTATTATGGACGGCCACCTTTGACCTTATTGCAGGAGAAGCTCATCTATGTTGGCTTTTCATAATACATAGTGAAGTCAGCGGGCTGAAATTCACCTGCAAACTCGGTTTTGTCAATATACCCCGTGTTCATAAGCCTAGTGCATGCGTATATGTAACTCGCCTCGTATAACAGCCCGTTGTTGACCTGCTGCGTATTTCAGCATAGTATGTGTTTAATCAGTATTTTACTTATTTATTTTTGAAAAGACTCCAATGTGATCTAATCCATTGTACAAATGGTTATATCACATGCTTCACATGTATCATTTCCTGTGGTCCCGTGTCCCTGGCAGGAAATAAGTCCCTATTCCTTAACTATCGTATGTTTTGTCCGCTCTGGGTGATGAAGTGTTTGATGATTCAGCTCTATTTCCAAATGTGGCTCCTTGAAAAGTATGTACCGGTGTGTGTGTGTATAATATATATATAATATAATGTATGTGTGTGTTCATGATGACGGCAGAGGGGCCATCACCACGTATGGGATATATTTTCCTGTCTTATGAAAAGTAGCATGCTTTATAGAACTGCGCTCTATATTAGTCAGTGCAACATTGTGAGCATGGCCGTTTCTTTATGAGAATGCAGTTTCAGACCTTTGGCCGGAAATGTGATTTCATTTATACCGTATTTGCTCAGTTATAAGATGACCCTGATTATAAGACACCCCCCCCCAATTTTAATATTAATTTAGGAAAAAAAAAGAAAAAGCCTGAATATAAGACAACCCTAGGAAAAAAAAATATATTAGTAAATATTAATTGACATGTAAACTGTTTTTTCATATTTAATAAAAACTGTGGTTGAAAAAATGAATTTTTTGTTTTTATTTGCCACTCTGCCCCAGTTATGCAGATCTGCCCCCCCCATATATGCCTTATACACCCTTAAATACCACTCTGCCCCCAGATATGCCTTTTAACCCCCTATTTGCCACTCTGTTTCCCAGATATGCCTTATACCAGTGCACTCCCTGGTGTCTAGTGGGGCAGCCGGTGGAGGTCTGTGCGATGCAGACGTCCACTGCTGCTGGCCAGTGCTTCCACCGGTGCTCCACCATAGAAGCCCCGGCGGAAGTGCCAGCAGCAGCAGTGGAGGCTGCCAGAGAGGAGGATCCGGGTTCTCAGCAGCGCTGCAGGAGATCTGGGTCATAGTCTTGTAAGGCATCCTCTAATATAAGACGAGGGGTGTTTTTCGGAGCATCTTATAATCGAGCAAATACGGTATATCGGACGCAACTTACACCTTTTGAATTTACATCGGATGTTCCATGAAACTAATCAGCCTCTCCAAGTACATCTGAAAAAGAGGGCAGACTAGACGGGTCAAACTGTTCTACTGTCAAATTCACTGTTTCTGAGTTAAGTACTTTTCTTGTGAACCCTTTACTCAATGGTTAGGAGATCATAACAGAGATCCGCTGTCTTTTATTTATGTGATATCATCACCACATTTCCATTCAACAATGATAAAGGACAGTCTGTTCTCTACATTATCCCTTTGACCCTTTCACTATTTGGAGCCCGTGCCAGTGCACTGCATAATCTTCCCACTTCTTTTATATGCGTTATTTGTAAATGTCTGAATGGTGTTGTATGGAGGACCCAGTGTGTGAAAGAAACTAGTGTGCAGAGGGTTGACCCCTGGCTGAGGTTGCCTGCTATATCCCTAGGCATGCAGCCTAATAACTCTTAGTGGGTCTGCCACAGACAATGCTCCTTAAGGGACCACTGGGCTGCAGTGTTGCCGCACCTCAGGCTGCTGCTATGGACAAAAGGCTCTCCCACCTAACATACCTTCACCTGGGACTGCCATTGGGGATGAAGCTTGTCCGCCGTGCATAGCTGCACCTTAGGCTAGTGGCTACTGCTGACAGTGAGGCCCTTCTGCTTCATATCATTGTGGAACTGTATCATTGTGGCACTGTTGTGGAAATCAAAAGTTGTGATCACCACTGACTCCTTTTTAATGTATAAAAGCTTATTCCAGATACAAGCAGCCGCAAGGATATTTGCACAAAAGCAGACAGGTCTGACAACTTTACAACTTAACACCGTGTATATTGATCATAGAAGAAAATTGGTACACACCTTCTAAAGGTTGGCACAGTTAGAATAACTAGCTTTTTACTATAAAAGGCAGCAAGTTTAACCTACATAATATTAATATATATGACATGGGTGGGTTTTAGTAATGTTAAGCAGGCATTCTTTACCCTGAAGTTGACCCCTAGTCTACATGATTCAGTTGTTAAATTTGACCTACACACTCTACCATATATCTTACATGATGTTCTACAGAAGCATATATCCTCCCAGGCATCAGACTTTTATCACCAAGGTATAGAATACGTTTAACCTCCTACTACTCATACTCCTCACATCCTGAAATTCCACAGTACCTTGAACTGTCTTTTGGGGTAGGGCTTTTCCTCCCCACATTCCAACAACTGCAGTTGAGTCTGAGACTCTACCTCCTCTTATCCCTTCACTCTTAGCTGTCTCTGGAAACAAACATTTCCTGCCTTCCTTCTCTGCACCACAAACTGCTGCAGGGCTCTCCTGCCTCACCTCATGGCCCCAGGCATTGCCACCTGGGTTGTGCATCTGGATCAATTCTTTGCTGCTCTTCCACCACCAGCTTCTTGTAACCCAATTTGGAGCCACAACTCCTCACTCTGGACAGAGCTCAAGGGTGTTAGATGCTTGCTTTGGACACCTGCTTCTTCTATCTTATCTCAAAAATCTTCATGGTAAAGGGCTTGCCATACCAAGACTGGGCCACCTGGACCGGAGCCTCTGGGGGGGGGGGGTTAGTGAAGCTCTGCAAGGCTGAAAACAGGGCTGCATAGTGATCCTCCAGGTCCATCTTCTCTATCAGAATGTTTATCCTCCATCCCTCTAAAGTCCCATGATATCAGAGTATCTCTGCTGCTTCAGCAAAAGACCCCCAATCCAGGTTGCTTTGGAAACACATTACCTTAATGAGGAAGATTCTGTTGGGCCCGTGGAAGTCTCCTTTGGGGCACACATGAACCTCCTGATGGAAGCAATCCCACATGATGGGCTAGACACAATAGACAAGCATCCAACAGATAGTGTGTGGGGGTATAAGTGTCTACCGAAGTGGCTACCGATGTGATGAATCTCATGTTATTTACTGGTGATCAGCACAGGCAGTCTTGCTTAGCTTTCATTATGGGTGTCCTCTTCAAACAAATCTCTGGGACACCCTCACCTGAACTAGGAACACAAAGTCCCATTCCCAATCACACCTTTTTCACTTCCATCGCCGTTTCATTCAGCGTTTGTCAATACTGCTGATGATCAAGTACTTTTCCAAGTTCAGAAGGACGCTTCTTGAAATAACCTGCTGGTACACGTAGCACACAAAGATTTGCCCCTTTTGTGAAGAGGCCTGATGGGCAGGACTGTGGGAAATGATGGCATCATGCATCATACACTTGGTGCTCAAGCGTGCATATAATGTGTCCGGGGGGTGCTATAGAAGGCGGTGGATTGGCTCTATAGGAAATGCTGTATCGGAGGATCTTCAATACAGATCTGAGCTCTAAATGGAAGACTACATCGATTTATAAGACAAGGTTGTCTTTGACAATGTTTTTTTAAACAGATTTTGTCTGGGAAAAAACCCTTGTCTTATAATTGAGCAAATACGGTAATTTAGCTGGTAGAGGCCTTGTCGGAAGGTAAGGGATGTTAAGTTGTGGTTAGAAGGTTGTGAAACTGCGGGCTTTGAGGCAAAAGGCGTTGGTAAATAGGAAGTTGAGTCGCTTTGTGTGATGGTTAATTAACCCGGCCACAACGTTGATACCTTTTCCATCTCAGAAGAAATGCCCAACGCATAGTATGGCTTCTCATTTGCTGCTTTGCCATTTAAATGACAAATAATGAGTGTGAATTATTTTGTTTGGTCAGCAAATAATTCATAGGCATACTTCTGCAAACTTGTTGAAATAAGGTGAGGCGCACAAAGTGTTTATATTGTCTCTGCGAGGGTCCCTAGGACTCTATTCAGTGAGCCTAGGTATATACTGAAAGCTTTAAATCATACTCAAAATTAAGCAATTTAATGGCCAAGGCACAAATCCAATCTAATTTGTGTTAGTCTAGCTCACTGCCACAGCTGAAGCTCATTGTAGCAATATGGTACTGCTAGTAATGTAAACATGTTGGTTGTATTGATGTTTCTTTATCTTTCTATAAAAAATTATATATACGGTATATACCTGGTTATCACACTTTTATTTAATACAACTGGTCATGATGATGCTTCTCTTCCAACGAGATTCATTTTTCCCTCTTGTGAAAAACCATTTTTTAGTCAGAAAATTACAATACCAAAAAGAAAAGAATGTTCTATCAGAGACTAAAAAACCACAGGATGCAGGAAGTCATCAAAAACATCTCTATTGCCCTCTTATTTGGATTTTTTTATGTAGAAACCATCAAACACACCACTGTTTTGGTATCTAAAACCTATATAGTTGTCTTAGTCACAGTAACACCGATAGGCTGTCTTTATTATGCTATAGTAACCCACGCTAGCTGTTTCTACGTTCACGCGCTCTCATCATTCTTTCATCATAATTCCTCCCATAGCTAGTGTTCTGTTGAATGTCTGTAGGGACAACGGTGTGTGTGTGAATAGTCTAACATGTTAAGCAACTAAACCTTAGAAGATCTCAAGTTTTACACTTTCCCCAAGTTTAATCAAACACAAGTGTTTAAAAGCCTTTTTGATTGTATGGCAACGGCCCACCAATGTTAAAGGTATATCATCGTGTGGAAATTGTGTAAGGCCCATAACAGACGGGATAAAATAATAAGTTTTTTTTTTAAGCCCACATCACATTTATGAAACCATGCCATTTATGAAACCGTCAGCAGCTTTATTAGCACCAGTTTTAGTCTGCTAAAAAAAACCTGCGTTGAGATTTAATTTTCATATTCTGTCCAGTATACAGGAGCTGTCTACGTGTTTTTAGTTGTCTAGGCAGAAAGAATTTCATTATCGAAGCAACGTCCAGCTTGAATGGGTTAAAGCTCACCTAGAACAGACCCAAATCAATCTACTTGCTTTGCTCAACCTCCCTTAATGGAAAATAAAACGTATCCAATTAATCACCTGTCAAGTAATTACAAACATGTCCTTAGGGAATCCCTCGCATCGGAAGCAATGGTGATTTATTTATTGTCCTATATCCTTTTTTTAAGCACAAGACTTAAGTACCGTTTCCTGATTAGTATATGAGCGGCACACATTTATTTGAAACCGTGGCATTTAAATGCTCACAATGCAAACAGCGTTCATGGAGAGGGCATGCTACGCATTTTGCACCCGCTCTGCTTAATATTACGTTTTTCGTACTGTAGAAATTACTTGCACACAATAACTAGAACTTTCCTGTTCCTAGTCATCACGTCGATGTGAATAAGCTTCATAAATGCTGCATGTGATGGGAGTTAATTTTCTATGGCTCCTTAGTGCTCATGCAGCTGTTCTTTCTCCCTGCTTTATTGGTATCTTGGCACATGGCCATAGTGTGATGGGCATGGTATTTGCGTAGTGGCCGCGCACAGCACTTGGTGTGATCTTGGATCTTGTCCATTCAGATAAGGATGCACCATCACTGCCCTGTTCTGATAGTAATAGAAAAAAAACCTCTCACATAGTTATTAATTTGAGACTCTGCTTGAACGTGGAACTACGTCGTCTTGTCCAGCTTTTGTATTCCGTACTCGATTGTGGGCTTTGGCCAACACAGGGTTCCCTCACGTTGTTGTTGACGTAACCCAAAGCTGACAATATGCTATTTTGCTTTTCTTCAAGAGTGTGTTTTGGGTTTAAGTTACTTTGGGATCTGAACTAGTTTACTAACGTAAGGTATATTCCTGTGTCGGCTACATTACGCTGTATGACCAAAAGTATGTGGACACCCGACATCACACCTATATGGGCTTGTTTGCACATTCTATTCCAAAATCATGTGCATTAATATGGAGTTGGTCGCTGTTTTATGGGTATAACGGCCTCCACTTTACTGGCAGTGCTTTCCAGAAGAGTAAGGAGTGTCTCTGGGAATGTGCCCCGGTCAGGCACTGATGTTGGAGAAGAAGGCTTGGCTTACAATCAGCATTCCAAATCATCCCAATGGTCTTCAGTCGGCTTAAGGTCGGGGCTCTGTGCGTGTCACGTGAGTTCCTCTGCACCAAACTCAACCAACCATGTCCGTGTAAAATCTTTTATATGCTGTAGCATTAACACTTCCCTTCACTGGAGGGGTTAAGGGGCCCAAACCCTGACCAGCCCCAGACCGTTATCCCTCCTCCACCTGACTTTCCAGTAGGCACTATGAACTCCAGTCCACCAAACCAAGATTCATCCATTAGATTTCCACACAGTGAAGTGTTATTCATCACTCCAGAGAACACGTTTCCACTGCTCCTGAGCCCGGTGGTGATGTGCTTTACACCACTCCAGCGATGCTTGCCGTTACGCATAGTGATCTTCTGCTTCTATGCAGCTGCTCGGTCATGAATCTTCTCACGCACAGTTCTCCTGCTGATGGTTTTAACTCTGTAGTGAGTGATGCTACAGAGGACAGACTATTTTGCATGTGGTCTACCGCTTTGTGGCTGAGCTGTTGTTGATCCTTGAAACTCACACTTCACAATAATTGTGCTTACAATTTTATTCTGTGCCATAATTAAATATATTGAATAATATAATTATAAATAATATAACACTGAATTGAAGCTGGATATGAAATATGTTCTTTACATGTATGTGATTTCCTGTGCAATTTCACTGCCTGAATAGCCTTGGCTTTATTCTACGGCATTGACTGTGCGGCAGCCCACTGAGTAAGACTGTTTAGCGGGCTTCCCACTTCTGTTCCAAAAAAAAAAATTAAACTTATTCACTGGGTTTTTATTATTTTTGAATCTGTCCAATTCACATGACATCGGCTGGAGCAATTAATCTCATTGTGCTTCTTCGGTACAAAGCTCTAGCCAATTAAAGGCCACCGGAGTGTCATTTTAACACATTGATTTTTGGGGCAATTAGAGTAATGCCATTCATGTCCGATTGGTTTCATTTGATGTGGAAAATTTGTTCTTACATTTCCTGGTGACGCTTGTGGCCGCTCTGTTGGAATGGAGTTTGGGTTATGGTTATTCAGCATTTCTTGATTTATTTTGTAGTGTTTATTGATTGTGGTCTATCCATTTAGGGTGTATTCTGACCTGCTTTGTTATTGGGGAACGATGCATCCTATTAGGGTTCGGGATCTACAATTACATCTCACACTATTGAGACGTGTTGAGAAGGGATCAGAGGAGAACTGGGTCGTTGTCTTTAGACAGGACATTGTCCAAACAATACATAATGAATGTTATGCAAACTGATATCTCTTTGGAGTAGGTATGGACCCTGCACCTAGCTTCCTTCCTCTTCCTCACGCAGGCCTTTTAACGCATAGGACTAATGGAGTATTGATCAACTGGACAGAGCGTAGAGTGGTGGAGTTGTAGACGTGCCGGAGAGGGCTTCAGCACTTTGTTTGGATTTACTGGTACAGATATCCTCGTCTCTTTGTAATGTACTGATGTGTTGGAAGAGTAATTAAGAGTGGGAAGAGGTTGAGGGAATAAAATGGGCCGTTTTATTTTGTTACCTATGTTCGTTAGAACAGAGCTACGTTTTTGTTAGGGGGTGGGGTGCGAATTCTTAAGACAGGGTCTGGTTGAAATGTTTAGGGGAGGCTACATTGTGAGTTGACATGATGATAATTTATGTTCAAGGCAAATTCCTCAGCACTTATACATTGAGGTGTCTGTGTTCTTGGGATTATCTTGTTGTTTCTATTAACATTCATCTCATTCTCCCACTCTCCTGACTCCCCATAATACATTGCTTTTTACTTGTGTTCAGGGTTGGAAGGGTCATATGATACATACTCTCACACCCTCATTTCTGCTGCCAGCTTCTTAATTTCTTATTTTCTTTTTCAGATAGTCTAGACTATTAAATCCAACTCCCGGGCATGGCATCCATTAACAAAAATGGGAGTAGCTCCCGTCTGCAGAGCCGGAAGCCACCAAATCTCTCCATTACCATCCCTCCCACGGAGGGTGAACGAGACGCAAAACTGACACAGGTACAGGGGTGGGGGACACTTTCAGAAATGAGAAACCTGTGATTCTGCTGGAAAGTAATGTATATCTGGTTTTTCTTGTATATTCTGTCACTTTAGCCACTTACCAAACCGATATATCAGAAGAGCGTTAGTCTGCAAGAGCCGCGCAGTCATGGCATGGAGGGGAGCGCCACCGGCGAGAGGCCAGCCTTTAGAAGACAGACGTCACTCTCCCAAAGCATAAAAAAGTAAGGAACTATGTCCCATCTTGCATCCTCTACTTTATCTAAATTTTGCTAATTTTTTTGTGAAATGTTAAAGCAATGCAACATTTATTTAATTGATGCACCATGGAATGAACTGAATATGATGTCCAAAAAACCTAATTGCTATTCTGATTATACCGGAATAAACTGCATCGGCATCCATGGTTACCTGATTTAGTCATAATTTCGCGTTCTTTCTTTTTAGTTTTCCCTTAAAGCAATACTTGGCCCTGTAGGAGTAAAATATATTGTTTTATATTGATTGTTGGTTGTATTTTACATACCCTGTGCCACATTTTGTTTGCAATTAATTTTGTTAGACACTTTGTCTTCAGTCTTCAGTTATTTTCCTTCTTCCTTTATAAAACATGCTTTTTTAACTTTTCTGTCTAACTCCAAGGGTATCTTCGTGACAGTTGGTTAAATTACCCCTTTGTATTTCAACAGGGGAACAGCCCAGTGGTTTGGCGTAAGCAATGACTGGGAAGGAAAGCGGCAGCAGTGGCAGCGTAAGAGCCTCCATCACTGTAGCCTCCGTTATGGAAAACTCAAGCCTCAGTACCAGCGTGACATTGAGCTGCCAAGCCAGGAAACCCCATCTTTCCAGGCCACAGATTCCCCTGCTACGTGTCGTATGCCTAAGGTGTGACCATTAGTCTCTCCCTACTAAACTTTTAATGCTTCGGCCCGTTTTCCAGGGTTTGTCAACAGTGTCCGTCAGTTATGACATCTATTCTATAAATCTTAGAACGATAGCAGATGTCTACGGAGTATCCCTCTGCACCCTGAGTGTTGGTCGCAGGTAGCTGTGTTAACTGCTTTCTGGTTACCTTCATGGCGTAAAATATAAAAAATGTAAAATATATAATGTGGTCCAGTTACATAAGTCTCTGATATATCATTATAGAAATATATTCCTTCTAGAACATTGTAAGACAGAACTTGTAGCAGTGTATTCATTTTTTTCTCCTTGAACCCCATTCTGTTCTATTCCCAGATTGTGGATCCATTGGCACGAGGAAGGGCTTTCCGGCATCCAGACGAGGTGGATCGGCCAAGGACCCCACACGTGGGCTTGGCCCCTCTTACCCCAGGAGTCATGTCTCTCACGTCCTTTACTAGCGTGCGTTCGGGATACAGCAGATTTCCACGCCGCAAGAGAGAGAGCGTAGCTCACATGAGTTTTCGGGCTGCAGCTGCTATTATTAAGGTAAGAGGAGACTGGATCCAGATACTGTTCCGAAACAATATAGGCATAGCTCTGCCGGCCGACCTGTGATGTAGGTGAAGCCGTGTCTTTGCTACTTTTCTGTTTCCTCTCTACGCAGCCTAGACGCCACAATGAACTCCGCTACTTCCATAATATTTACGTTTGCTTTTATTCACATTGCACAAGCATTTGGCATTTTTGTTTCACTGTTCAACCCATTTAACATCCAGCCATCCTCAAATTTGTGTTCTTTAGTTATTTTTCCCCTTGAACCAAAATTAGGAGTTTTAGCGACAAACCCCTTTTAGCCAAGGGCCATTATGCCACATTTCTTTGATATTAAAACATGGTCCTCTAGGGCATTAAGGGTAAGGAACAGAAATATTCTGGTAAAATGTTTTTTTTTTTTTTTTTTTTTTTTTTTTTATATTTTATTAACAGCCAAACAAATACAAAAGTCTAGCTCCCAGATGAAACCCTCTCTGACCATACTTGTCCAGACTGGCTAGTCTAAATGTCGTCTAATTTAATCATCCATACCAGACCTGGCTAATCCAGGCTCTGGAAAACCTTCCCCTGTCAACACTTAAAGGTCCAGGCAGGTAATGACGCACTTTGGTTGGAGATCTTCCTCATCTCAGGGAGCAGAGGGGATCGTCGTCTGAGACTTGAGGGAGTAGAGGCATATCTAGCTGATGCTCCTGTCGCAGGTCTCACTCTTTGATTTGGACTGTCAAAATTCAGCATGGACTTTCAGCCAGTTACAAATTAAAGAATATGGAGCATCTACCCCATAGACCCATGTATATGATGCTGTGCCGTTAAAGATACATACCAGAATAAAAAGGGGAAGTGATGTCAGAAGTAACATATGGGACAGAAGTTGATCTCATAACACATACATAATACTGCCTGTGCGAATCTGTCACTGCATGAAACGCCTCAACACTGTTTATTCAATGGTCTTGTTACACAGAGGTTTTTTTTTGTTTTTTATTTTACAAGACACACATTTCCCATGACTCAATTTATTAAAAAAAATAAATAAAAAAGGCAGCCATTACATCAAATCACTTGCTGCTATTTTTATAATGAGCTCTGTTCGGCCATCACAAATCAGTGGTATGCACGTGACCCTTTGCATGTGAGTTTGGGATGTTCGCATTATTGACATCGCTCCTCCGTTCCCCTGCAACTTGGCCCTCTTTATTCCTTATTGCTGTGTACCCCCGACATACCATCTTTTCTCCTCTTACCACACTCAGGGTCGTCCAATTCTAGATACCCCCCACAGTAAACGTGCGGGTTTTAAGAGAAGCTTTGCCTATCCCAGCTTTATGGATGAGGACACAGTGGATGTCCCCGACACTTTGGACTCTTCGTTTTTCAGTAAGGTAAGAAATGTTTATTTTTTTCATTCTTTCTGTTTAGCATTCTCTGAGAATGAGCCCTGATAACATCTTCCAGGAATCATTTTAAAGTATTTTCTTTCTTGCTCTTTACTGCGGTTCTTATAATTTATTATTAATGCTCTTTGTATTGGCCCTGTAGATGTTTATACAATGTTATAATATCCCCTCTAAGATTGCAGTTTTTCCAGCATAAATAGATGGGACTTTATTAGTCTGTTAGACCGTGAAGTTGGATCTCATGTGAGCAACTCCTTTCACTCCAAAATATTATGAACCTCTGCTGTGACCACAGGTGGACATGCATGACGAGACTTTCTCCATGCCAGATGATGTCTTTGAGTCACCTCCTCTCTCAGCACCTTATTTCCGCGCTCACGTGCCAACCCCAGAAGACAAGCCAGATGGACCAATAACAACAGTGTGAGTGTCAATCGCTTATACAAAATAGATCACAGGAGGCCTGTTACATTGTAGATGTACTCGGCTCCTTATGCTCTAGCATTCGCTATTTATCTCTATAACTCTAATCAATATCTCTGCATGGGCAACACTAGCGTTTATTGTCCTAAATCTAAGATACTGGTATCTAGGAGCTGCAGAATGAATAAAGCACATTTTCCACCTTTCCTTTTAGTAAAGACGCTTTAAAGCCTTCCCAGGCCCCAGTCAGCCAGCCTCGCAGGGGCAAACGTATTGCATCCCAGGTGAAGCATTTTGCGTTTGACCGGAAGAAACGTCTGTATGGTCTCGGGGTCGTGGGGAACTGGCTGAATAGAACGTACAGACGGAGCATCAGCAGCACCGTGCAGAGTCAGCTGGAACACATCGACAGCCACAGGTGAGGCTTCTACAGAATGATATACTGCGTTCAAACTGATTGGAGAACAATCACACCCTCTTGGTTTGAATGAATATTCATAATGGGACCAAGTCACAGGGCTGGACAGGCAGAAGGGATAGACTCGCTCGTAGAGCCAAACCAGAGATTAATGGGAATGATCCAGACATATAGCTACTGCCTGACAGAGAGGCAGTATAAGTGTGTGTGTGTGTGTGTGTTATGGGGCCTTGCTGTGGCATTTGAGAAGGCAGGAACATAGGTGCGTTAGGTAGGTAGAAGGGCTTGCCATCATGTGAGATGTTTAGGGAATGTTATTGAGGGAGTTATGGGGTATCGCATGATGTTACTGTCGATGATTTTTTTTTTTTTACTTCACGCAGACCTTACTTTACATACTGGATAACCTTTGTACACATCCTCATTACCCTCCTCGCCATCGGTACATACGGCATTGCTCCCATTGGCTTCGCTCAGCATACCACCAGTGAACTGGTATGAGGTTCCTTGAACTATTTCTGATCTCCAATTTTTTTCTGTACTACTTTGTGACTTTGTTGTAACTCAGATACACTATACCACGTACCGCACTGAGCATTAGTTTTGCATGCATGACCTGAACGGATAAGGCGGCAGCAGGCGTGGGACAAGCTCTTCCCATCCAGCTTGCACCTTCACAATGCCGTCCTATATAACAGTGATGGCGAACATTTTTGGGCCCAAGTGCCCAATTTTCGGCATCTAGCTGCGCAAGGAGAAAAACCCCTTAAGGACAATGGGCGGTCCCTAAACCCATTCAAAACAATGCATTTTAAGCCCGTACATGTACGGGCTTTGTCATTAAGGGGTTAAATAACATTAGCATTTTTACTGAAATGATATGTGTGTATAACACAAGTAAATGGAGCCTAACAATTCACAGTACTTGTCCTGCATAGTCAACTCCTCTACATGAGGATCAAGAACTTTACATTACTAAACTTTTTAGCAACATTACTAAAAGTAAAGAGACCTATGAATAAACTAAAAAATAACTAACTGACTCATCTGAAATATATAAACTTTCCTCTTATTGGCTTCAATGAGTTTTCAACAGGGAACATCTATGATTGAAGTCACTGCCAGTGATCAGAAGCATAGATGATGATCCCTCTGTCCACTATAAAATGACTTCATGGGATAATACAAGCGAAAAGGCATTTTCCATTACTCTGTTCTTATATACTTGTTTATGCAAACACCTGGAAACGGCACTGCAGGCCTGGATCAACTGACTTAGACATATAAACCCTGTATTTGCCGGTATACATGATGTATGGAAACATAGCATAGGAGATATAGATCAACAGAATAACACACAAACCCAGCTTTAAAGGTATAGATCAATTGGAAATAGCATGTAAATACAGCATTAAAGGTATAGATACCCCCCCCTAAATTACAGGCATAGATCACAGGTTGCACAACCCAAAGCCCACCCCTGGCGTCCACATTGACCAGCACCCAGATTACACACATACGACTTGCCATCTTTGTCCCTAAACAGACCAGCGTGAGCCATCTTTTCCCCCAAGCAGCCAAGCGTAAAATAAATATTTTTCCCCAAACAGCCCGCCCTGTGCCATCTTTGTCCCATAAACACCCTGCTTGTGCCATCTTTGCTTTTCCCTAAATCACTTATACATCTATTATACACACAAACACTTATACAGTCACTCACACATTCACTCTTTTATTCACACAATCATTAATTAATGCATTTTCAAAAAGAATTCAAGCATGAAGTCTTCGCATGCCTGTTGTGGCACGCGTGCCATAGGTTTGCCATCGCTGCTATATAACATCACTACAGTGATCCTGAACCTTCCATACAACGCAAGCTTTCCACAAGTTTGTCTTAATGTTTTGTTCAGCTGTGCCCACATAACTAATCCTTCCACATTCACTCTTTATAGGTACTCCGTAACAAAGGCGTGTACGAAAGCGTGAAATATATACAGCAGGAAAACTTTTGGATAGGTCCTAGTTCAGTAAGTATATATATATAACACAGCGTTCATTATTTATAGAATTTAACAACAAATAAGAAGCCATCAGCCCATCTAGCCTGTAGAAACTTCGGATCTTGTCCTAGATTCAGGAAAGCTTTATGCCTATCCCATGCATGTTTAAATTCCATCACTGTATTAGCCTCTACCAGTTGTGATAGGAGGCTGTTCCATGTATCCACAGCACTCTCGATAAAGTAAAATGTCCTTATTAGATCTAAAGCTCTGTCCTCTAATAGAATAGAAGTTAGAGGATAAAACATGTAAATGGCAGACAAGCAAGATCAAAACGTGGAAAGATGAGGTGCAAAAAAAAGAGAGAGAGGGCAAAATAAAGAATAGAACAGAAGGAAAAAGGAGGAAAGAGCTTCATAAAGGCAGGAAATCCAGCCTTGAGATACCCCACTGATAACAAGACCTTCCTGAATAAACATCCTTAACTATACCCTTCTAGATTTTGTCACTTAACCATTACCCTGTCCTATTTTAACATTCAAACATTGCAATTTTTTATGACTTCCATGAGGGAGAGCGTCAAATGCCCAACTTAGATCCAGATAGGCAGATATCTACTGCTCCTCTCTGGTCTGTTATTTTAGTTACTCAGGCAAATAAATTAATGTCGTTTGACCAGATTTGAATATCTACATTCAGATATTTAACAATCCTATCCTTTATAATGGTGTCCATTAATTTCCCAAACTACTCATGTAGGGGCTTACTGGTCTGTAGTGGGCTGCGTCTTGGCTGCTATGCTATGCTATGCTTGGGCTGCTATCTCATACCATATAACTGTGAAATAATTACCTGCTTCGTAACATGCTATAAATCACTCTGTGATATAGTGCTGGCAAATATGATATAAATTAATAAATAATAATATTGGTATTCCTGTCTGCAGCACTTGTTCTCACAATCCAGAACTTTGCTCCCCTCTGTCACAGATCTCTCTTATCCACCTGGGGGCAAAATTCTCTCCCTGCATACGAAGGGATGTCCAAATAGAACAACTTATTCGGAAGCAGCATGACCTGGAACGAGAGTCTGGCTGTTGCGTTCAGAATGATAACTCTGGCTGCGTACAGACCTTGAGTAAAGACTGTTCGGTAAGTGTCGTCAACAGATGCACAGGGGTTCAGTAAGGTGAGCTATAGGGTGAATTTTACAGGGCTGACACTGGTACATAGGAAGGGTAACCTGGCTCTTCATAAGCATAGCTAATGTGCTATGCTTCATAAGCATAGCTACATTTTCGTTTCAGGACTTTCCTACAAGTCTATAATGTGGGTCTGCCCAGGGTGTCCATTAGACGGCTTGATCTGATTTTCTTACCACTAGATGGCATTCTGGGTACACCAGCTACTGCGTCTGGGTTGTATTCAAACACAAAAAATGTGCAAGGTTTCCTTATATGAAAATGAACACATTTTTACCAGAAATAAGGCGAGAAAGCAGGAGCGATTCGCAGCTGCAGGCGACTGAAATAATGGTTTAGCTGTACCGAGGCACGCGCTGCACGTGTTGGATCTTGGTTGCCAGGAAAGTTAACGAGCGTTACCAACACCGCTAATTTAGCTAAATGGGAGACAATAGTGAAAAGCAAATGTTTTGATTTACTGATGCCTGAAAAAATTGGGTATCGCTGCCCCGTCAGCTCAGTACCATGTAGCAAGATGCACATTCAGTCAGTATGCAGTATGCATCTATGCGTCAGCATGAGCAATTCACGTGCTCTGTGCTTTTTATCATCACAACAGAGGATCGTCTCAGTCCGCAGGACGTTGTGGAACAATTCTATTCCAGTGTAGAACCCTCCTTGTAACCCCTTATAAATATGACTGAGGGAGAATACCCATGTGTCTGTTTTGGGGATTACACAGTGAGCTAATCATGAGTTCCAATCTTTCCTCCTCTGTAGAAGACTAGGGCTCTACTGGACAAATGACATCGTGGAAAGGATTTTACACTATGCGTGCCTCCTGTCCTAGAAGTACAGCATGTTGGATATATATATGTAGATAGGACCTTCCATCTGAAGGAGTTCTATTAGAGGGAAGGTAGGGGGTTTCAAGAGAGCTTTTAAGAAGTGGGGGATTTGCACCAAAAACATCAGACTTCGAGGCATGTTCTGCTAAAGAACCATCAGTGATCGTGTCACGTTCCTGGGCAGACAACAGTTGGTCTCATAAATGCAAAACAGACATTCTAACGATATGGCAACGGTGAGCTGGGCTTTGCTCCCCTTTTAATGTAATTTCCATCTGCATCTCCGCTCTCCAAATGCTTCATGCATATGGCGCCTACTATGTGTAGTAGTTTTTCAGAGCCTGCTTCTTGACAGCTTCTGGTCAGAATCCCTAGATTCGCTTCTACGAATATGCTAAAACATACCATCTGTGCTTGAATATAAAGTAATTCTTATTTTAATAAAACAATAAAAGACCTGAGTAGTGGGTGGCTTCAAGTAAACAAAAAAAATGTATGACAGACTGCATACGGATTTAATTATATTTTCTATACATTATATTTAATTGATTTGCACATTCCCTGTGCCCCTTTTAACCATATAAATTCTGCTTATACCTGTTGATGGTTATGCTCTGCGGTGTCATACTGAACCACATGTTGATCAGTGCCTGGGACGCCTTATACATTAGGTGATTCACCTCGGAGTAAGGTGGGCTTGAGAGACCACCCAATACTAGAATGAATAAAAGGCAATTTGGATGGATGAGGTTGGTCCAGAGTATTATTTTCTTAATAAAGACCAGAGTTATTTGAGCAAACAGAGCAATTCATTAGCAGTAATATTTTTACTCCTGAAGAGGTTAATTCAGTCACTTTAAAGGCACGGTGCTTGCCTATTTAATTTGGATTTATAATGTATAATTATGAGATATAATATGTTCTCTGCGTATGCCTTAAGTGACCTGTCCGGCACTTTGTGTCTTGTACGTGTATCATGGGAGCAGCTGTCCTAAGTTCCAGCTATCTCCAGGAGAAGGCCGAGACCATTCTGCCCATGGGCTGAGCCCAAACTAGAGGCTCGGTAATATAGTGACCCCAAAATTTGTCAACTAAAGGGGGTTCAGTCCTGGGCAATACATATTTTGGCCCAGAAATTATGCAGTTTGGCCCACGTTACTCAACGATTTGTGGAACTGCAAGTAGAACCCACAGAAAAAGCTTCAGGCAGTGAATTTTCGGTGGCAACCCCCTTCCCTGTTTATTCCCTTTTTGTTAAGCTGCTGAATGTTGTTTAATGGTTCCCCCTCTTATTACATGTATGTGGTTATCAGTATTGGCTCTTGCATTAGTATAATACATCAAGCCATTGAGGACAGGACTTGGGTTCTACTGCGCTAGAATCTTATGGATTTCTATGGAGGACTAGGTGTTTATTCTCCAGACCCCATTCTCCTGCTGTGCTTTTCACTCTTTCAGACAGATGTTGGCTATGGAATGTTTGTGTAAGTAATCGGAACAGTTCTAGTTACAGAAATAATGGAAATGCCATCTCGCTCTTTTCACCCCAGGAGACTTTGGCAACATTTATCAAGTGGCCAGAGAGCAATGCTCCGTTACTGCATGAGGACACCGATCAGAAAAGGCGATCTGGAGCCGTGTGTCATCAAGATCCAAGGTGAACTTTTACTTGTGAAATATTAAAATGTCTACAGCTATAATAAAAACCAAGGATACAGGATATGACAAATCTCTCCGAAAGATGGTTGATTTTATTTAGACAGCTTGGCATGCATCTAGTATGGCGCCATCGTTGTCCAACGTATAGGAAGTTTTAAGAAAACGGAACAGTAGTTGAAAAGGCCTGTAGTATCCCAACACAAATAGTAAGAAGGCAGACACTCTGGGAAAACTATTTTCTCCTAGAATTTACTAACTGCACTTGATCACAAGATCTCTCCAGAAGGGGAGGCCGGGATCTGTGTGGAGGCAGTCGGGCAAGTGAATGACGCTGAAACATGTTCGTTTCTGTTGCGTTGCCGTTTGTGTTGCGGTATAAGACTGAAAACTCATTCTATCCCTGGACATGGATTATTGGTGTGCTTTGCCTAAGCTGCCCGCTTATCACCTACCATCACGTTCTATGTTTCAGTCACCACTCTTGCCTCGTGCTGCCTTTTTTATGTCCAGGTGTTGAGAGGGCTTAGCTGCAGGGACGAGGCTTTGGCAACCACCTGACCGTTGCTATTTATTTCCAGTGGAAGTCACACCGTGTTCTTTCTGCACCTGAAAGTCGCTCCATATGGGTGTAGTTTGCGTCTGTCCAGAGGACATAAAGTATTAGCATGTTATTTCCATTTGGTTACCAAAATACTTTTTTTGCTATGTCTTTAACTCCAATGAAATGATGTAGTATGCGTATACAGTGTTTGTTTCAGAATAATTAGGGCATTCTTTTTGAAGCCGTATTTATGCATATGATAAATCTTAATAGTTTACAGAAATTGAAAACCAAAACTTAGAGGTGAGATCAGGGCCCCCATTAGCCCATTTTCCACCCCTTGTTCCACCCATCACTCTGCCTTAAGCACACCTTATGAGAACGGCAAGCCTAGGGTTAATGGCATATGGGTACAGTATTTCTTCAAGGCCCCCTATAACTAACACGCATACATACTGACACACTCTCTCTCTACCACCTTACACTTTCAGACACACATTCATCTGCTTCTCCTCTCCCTCTTCCTGGTGCTACTAGCCTTATGTTCACCCCTGACACTCCAAAATCATGTGACCCACACGCTCACAATAACATCATACGTGGACACCCAGACACACATGCTAACACCAAATACTAACACACATACACTCATGCTACCACCATACACTTACACAATTTAACATCATATTGTAGCAGACACATACATGCTAACATCATATACTCACAAACATTAACTCCTTACAGTAACACACGGATGCAAACCCTGTGCACCGGTACACACTCTAATACTATATGCAGATATACACGCATACTAATGCCATACAGTAACACACGCAACACAGACAAATGCACCACACTCTTATATACATGCACACACTATCCAACAACATGCACTAACACTCACCCACTGACTCTAACACTATACACACAGACTTAGACACACACTCATATAATATATATGTATGGTTAGTATGTGTATGCTGTGTATGAATAGTGTTAGTGTATTTATTATATATTACATACACAGTCAAACACTTTATATGTATAGTGACCAGGGTGAGATAAATGTTCTCCTAAAGGGCAAAGGAACCGAAGTATGAGGGATACTCTTTCCTTTCAGATTGGTCCAGAATGAGAACCATTTGAAACAGTATCCTCTATAAACATGTTGGGTCTTATTGTGGAAGTGTCTTTATACCCAGTCTTTGGTTTTCCTGCTTCCTCATGCTCTTCTGGAGCTGGCCTGTTTCATATTCCATAAGCACATTATGTGTGACTGTGATGTACATATAAATATCTTATTCTCATCTGCTCTTGACTCATGTTCATAGATTCTGGAATCCTAACCTCGTTGTGTAAATGTTTTCTTTAGAACTTGCGAGGAACCAGCCTCCATCCGACCTCATGTTTGGGCTGATGACATCACTAAGTGGCCTGTAAGTGACGGCGAGTTTGGTTAGTAATAAGAAGTAATTTAAGTGTCCCCTTTCTTAAAATCTCTGTCCCTCTCCCCAGATTTGCACATTTCAGCCTACGAATAACCACACTGGTTTAAAGCACATGGACTGTGAAATAAAAGGGAGACCGTGCTGCATTGGTACCAAGGGAAGGTAGGTGCTTTTCATAGCCGAAGAATGCACTGCTGTCTATCAAGAAATTGCCACCGTTTCGGAACGTAATACTGAAAGTTAAAAGACAAGAGGCTTACAATTAAAAGATTGAGTAGCAGTAGATGATCTGGTACTAATGGTCTCTAGCTTGACCTATTAGAAAAGACAAGAAGGCATGTGTTGACTTTGAAATAATGATACCATGCCATACTGTGGCCGCAGTTCATAACTAATCCATTCATTTATTGCAAGCTTGATACTTTAACTGCATCTAATAAGAACGTATAGGCACCCTTAGTCTATTCTAAAGTTGTCAGGAGAGTTGGCGAGACAGTTGTGGTTTCAAATACTTCATAATGCATATTGAATGTGCAACCCAAGTGAGCTTCTGCTGTAGCAAGAGCTTGGCTGTCCCTGCATGACACATAATTAAATCAGTGAGAGTTCTTCAGTCTCCTCGCCCATTGAAATAAGCCTTATACAGGGCCAGCAAGGCCGCCATCTTGAAGAAACATGCATGCGTTGGCTATTCATATTGAACAGTAAAGTGTGGGAATCAAACACATCCTTATCCTGCCATGATGTGTATAAGTCAAACAAGCATTTACATGGATGAATTTCTGGACTAGAGCAGCGTCTGTCTTATTTTTCCACAGTTGTGAGATAACAACAAGGGAATATTGTACCTTCATGCACGGGTACTTCCATGAAGAAGCCACTCTCTGCTCACAGGTAACCATTCTGCTTACCTTTCACAAATGTCTACATCATTGTGGTATTAAACCCAATAACAATACCAATTCTGTTTTAGGTTCACTGTCTGGATGAGGTTTGTGGCCTGCTGCCATTTTTAAATCCTGAAATTCCAGATCAGTTTTACAGACTCTGGCTATCTCTGTTCCTTCATGCTGGGTACGTAGTGTGTTTTGTTGGTTTCTAATTACTTAACAATATGTGTATCTTATCAAAACATGGCAGCACAGAAATGACTGTTTATGACTATCTTTTCAACCCAACTTTTAATGAGTACAAGGAAACCTGGATATTTCTGTCGTAGCTGTATCGTTGTAAGCCTTCATTAAAGACCATCATGTTCCCTAGTGCTGTACAAGTTATGCTTTACTAGTTTATTATTTTGGTTAGCGATGTGATTGTAATTTCTGTCTCTTCCTATAATAGGATTATTCACTGTTTGGTGTCGGTGATCTTCCAAATGACAGTCTTGCGTGACCTAGAGAAGCTTGCAGGTTGGCTACGAATCTCCATCATCTACCTGTTAAGTGGCATCACAGGGAACTTGGCCAGTGCCTTATTTGTGCCCTATAGAGCTGAGGTGAGTGCCTCTTGAAGCCATTACTTCCTTCTGTAAAACTTTTCAGTTAGTGTTTACCAACCAACGTATCTTTGGTCCTCTATGTAATGGTTCAGCCAAGACCAGATAAATGAATGCTTCTTGGCGTTGGTGATTATTAGTAACCCTTGTAGCTTATTAGAAAGGCTTCAAACAACTCTACACTAGTTTCCTTCTAAATTATGATTGTTGTTTTCTAGTCTTTGTTTTTCCAGTTATAGTGACCATTTACTTTATATATATATGCTGCACTATGTTCTTTACCTCCTTATCATTCCCTAAGCATGTGTCTCTCTGTCTCGTGTAAGACTTTCTCGCTTTCATAAGCTTATCCTGAGATTAGCTGTCTGGTCTTGATCCTTGTCACTAATCTAGGCGATCAGACAGCTAGGTTCTGTCATGGTTTTCTCGCTAGCTTATGTCTGTTACATAGATTGGGTCATGGGGTTGTATTGTTTGTTTTGTTTTTCTTTCTTTCCTCCCCTATTGTGTCTTTCTCATGTTCTTTGCATGTTGTTTACCTCCACTTACATTCTTGAGCTGTACCTCTCCAAATACATGTGTAGTTCGTAGCACCCCCTGTGCATGAAACTCTAAGAATGCCATTCACGTTAGGGATTGTGGGGCACAAATATTACTTTTACATGTTTTTCCTTTCCTTTTGTAACCAAACTTCTCTTCATTGCCTTTCTTCACTTGTCTCATTTTTTTAACCACTTCCCACCCTACTTCTTCAACCACGTCTTTTTTTTTTTTTTTTTGCCCCCCCTCCCTGCTTTTGTTGTTTATACTTTCTAATCGACCTTTGTTACATCTCTCACACTCTCTTCCCATGTGTTTTCCCACACTATTCTGTTTATTTTTGTTCCCTTCATTGAAGATGGTCATGACAATTATCCGCAGTCCTCTATAAAATAAAAAGAGGTCACTTGCGTATCCCTTTAGTTTACCTCCCCTCACCTTACCCTCTCCTGCTTCAGGTTGGACCTGCTGGTTCCCAGTTTGGTCTCTTGGCGTGCCTGTTTGTGGAGCTGTTCCAGAGCTGGCAGATCTTGGCCAAACCGTGGAAGGCCTTCTTTAAACTCCTGGGCATCGTTTTATTTCTCTTCATCTTCGGTCTCCTCCCCTGGATTGATAACATAGCCCATATCTTTGGATTCATCAGTGGTCTCCTTCTTTCTTTCGCCTTCCTCCCGTACATCACATTTGGTGCAGCTGACAAGTTCCGCAAGAGAGCCGTGATCATATTTGCGCTGTTGGGATTTGTTGGACTCTTTTCTTCTTTAGTCATTTGGCTGTATGTTCATCCCATCAACTGGTCATGGATTGAATACCTTACTTGTATACCCTTCACCAACAAATTCTGCGAGAAGTACGATATAGACCAGGTGCTTCACTGAACTCTGTTAACCCTTCCAGTGAAGGTCGGACATCTTGTTCTATCTGGCTTGGAGGCTTTCCAAAGTCCTGAATGGGTCATGCTTTATTCATGCCTAATGAGTACAATGCATAAAAACACCTAGTTAAAGGGTGTTCGTAGAGCTGACATTTTTTTCACAGTAAGTAAATAATGTTGCCAGAAGGCTTTAGTCAGATCTGAGCCAAGCTTAGTAGATACCCAGAAGTGTCCCAAGACGCAGTTTGAACTGTGCAAATGGTTTGGAGGACCCAAGAGTGATGCTTAACCAGAACTTCTTTGAAACGGCCTTCATATACATTCGCACCTCAGGAATCAAACTAGACCTTGTGAACAGAAAGTTGAAGCAGAGCGGTCAGTATCGGGGGATTACATGGGCTGTATGCATTTATTTCTACCACCTGCTCAGTGGCTTGCTCTGTGTAAGTGGGTCTCTGGTATATTAGCTTTTGTATCTGTTTATAGACTTATTCTAGAGGAGGAGAAACAGGTTCATCTCCCTTTTATGAGGCAACAAAACACTGTCCCATAACTTTCCCTCATAAAGTGAATACGTGGGTGTGCATTTTCACCACTTGCTAATACGCCAACAGTGTTGTAAATATATGGGGTGAAATTGCTGCAAATCCTCTCCGCATACCTCTTCTCTGGTCTGTGACAAGGGAAGCAGAAAACATGTACCTCAACGACTCAGATCTGTCTTCTCTGTAAACAGGGGATTGGGAAGAGTTGTCTCCCAATGGGACAGATATTGTCCTCTTCCCCATCTCCACAAACCAACTGGCCCCATTTGTAGCCCCTGCGTGGGAGGTGCACAGCGTGGGGCAGTCCAGAATTGTGCTTGTAGCACTTGTGAGCATGTACATCTTCTCCATTCCAGGGAAATTCATTGGGAAAAGATGTCTTGTCCACAAATTCTGCATTGTCCGAGCAGCACCCGTAGTGACGTATACCTCTGCGGACCTTCCAGACTCCGGTGCAGACATCAGGAACGTGCATACGTTGCTGAATGCTCCTGCACGGGAATCTGAACATCCAATGTCTAATACAAGGTTCTGAAAATGTAAAACTGAAGTTCTTTACATCTTTGGAGCCGATGACTTAACGCAAGTTTGTGACCAGACTATAGGCCTTGCCACAGGCCCTTAAGTAACCATGTTTAATCACTGGACTGGATCTGAGATATATATATATATATATATATATATATATATATATATATATATATATATATAATATATATCTCTTACACACCACAATGAGCAACAGTACATCTCGGACATCATTTATTGAGAAAGAAGGGCTCTATTTTTACCGAAAAACGAGTGCTTTGATTTTAGTGCCACATTTATGCACGGGAATACAGGGATTTAACCCTTTGCTGTGCAAACGGGTCTCTTTTGCTAAGTGTCGCAGGTCCTCTGGAAGAGTGGTTCATTTTGTACGCTAACGGCTTTGATGTCATGGACGATATATATATATATATGCAACTGAGGTCATTTTGATGCAACTTTTTTGAAAGATGTTTATATTTAATTTATTTAAATTGATATTTTCACTGTTATGAAGCCCTTTCTTACAGTAGAGGCAGAGGAGCCTTGTTTTGTAAGATACGTTATGGCTTTTTTTTTTTGGGGGGGGGGGGTCGGGTTCTTTCGTATTCCAGTACTGGATTAATCCAGGAGACCGGAACTAATTGTGAAATAAAATATTCAACTAACATTTCACATGATGTGTTTTGTGTGTACATGAAAAGGAAAACAATTAATTTGTTAACAGAATTCTGCAATTTGACAGGTTTTACAAGTCTCTGCTTTTGGTCCATAATAGGGTTTCTTAAACCTTTTTTTTTTTTTTTTCTTTTCCGATCAATACCGCTAGTAGCAACTTTTCCTACTAACAGAGGGTCTGTCACATACCCAAATCCTCCATTCTGCAGATCAATGTACAAATTTAAATAAGATGAATGTCTTAATATAAGCTGTACCATTTGTGCGCAATGGGTGCTTAACCAAAAGATCTCCAAAGCAATTAAAAAAACGACACATTATTGTCAAGAAGCTATTACGCCCCATATATATATATATTTTATTTCTTTTTTTATGCACTTATGCAGTTCTTTGTTCCAAGAAATTAACCTAAATCTGTATATTAAATAACCCTGCTTTTGCAGTTTAGCTGTTATGTGTACAGATCTAAATAACCAAGATGTGCATATTTATTATAAATACTTTATTGACACGCCAGCCGTATTGACTGCATTGCATGGAAAGATTAGTTTTTTTTTCTCTCTCTCTCTCTCCTTCCAAGTTGCTTCTTCACTGGAAATTGACTGGTTCTATCCACCTTAGAAAGGAGAGGGCGATGTATGGTATTTTAGGCTATGAAGTGATTTGTTATGCATGTTCTTTCGTTACGTGCCCATCAAGTTATTTTAAACTATAAAAGTTACACTTGAAGAAGAAGAAGAAAAAAACAAGCTTTTTTTTAAAATATATTTAATAATGCATTTTTTGTAAGTGACATCTAACCAGCTTCCATGATATGGAATGAACGCTACCAACGTACATAGAAATGTAATCACTTAGAATTTTTTATCCCCCCACCCCCATAGGATAAAAATGAATGCTTTGGCAATCTGTAAAAAAACTGAGAACAGAGGTAGAAAAAAAGCAAAATGAAAAACATTTATTTTCACACAGTCAAGTAAGGGGCCTTTGTACAGATAGAATAATGTGAAGATGAGGAGTCATTTCTACAGAGGTGGGGACTTCTTTCTTGCAAGATGGCGCATGCGATGTACATGTGTTGGGGTCAATAAACATTACAGTTATGGGGTTGCAATGTAATTTAACCCCTGAGGGCTGCCGCTCCTGCAAATGGCTTAATAGGAGATGGAGAAAGGTGCTAGCAGCCGCTGTTCCTGCGCATGAAGGCATGACCTCTGACTGGGCACTGCATCTCAATAAAAGTGAGGGGTCCCACAGTGATGTCGCAAGGGCCCACGGCCTTGAAGCCACACTTGGAATAGAAAGGAACCAGAAAGTCTTCACACATTAATACAGCACGCCGGGCAAAGGGCAGGCAACGTAGGTACTGGAGGTAACGCCACAGCAAGATGGAGCCCTTGCCCTGTTGCCTGAAGGTTCGGTGGACTGCCAGGACATGGATGTGGACGGAGGAGCCATGGGGTTTATGCAGCGTGAGGGCATCCTGTAAAGACAGAGAGTGTAAGTATAAACAAAGCTGACTTTGTGTCCACCCCATCGGTAGTAAATTATATGGCTGCTTGTCTTATAATTAATTATCTATATATATATATTTATTACTTTTACATTTAGAAGTCCCTACTGCAGCTCTCACCCGGATCTCTTATAAATTAGTGTGTTTAATGTGCAAAAAGTTTATAAGTCTTGTTTAGACTCACCTGGTTGAGCTTGTGTTGGTCCCACAGAGACCCAATAATAAATGCCACAAGTCGTCCTTCTTCAAACCAGCCCAGGGACAGTTCGGGACAAAGGGTAAGGAACTGGCGAACTTCATCAAGATGGAGAGGACACTCCCCAGATACAGAGATGAAGGCTATGTGGAGCATTAGAAACATTTACAAAAATCAGACATTTGTGCTTAAAATGCAGACCTGTATATTGCGTTAAAATGTTTTAAATGTGATTTATGGTATGTTTTTTTTAGTGACTGAATCATTCTGATGTTGGTGGTCACAGAAACATGGTACACATTAAGTGTTGATCCATACGGGACTTATCATTAGAAGGAAAGATCACTTTTTTTTTTTTTTTTTTTTATTCAATAAAATCTGTTTTTCACATTTCCAAATATGTATTTTAACTACCTTACTTTATAAAAAAAAGTCATTTAATGAATGGTTTGCCGGGGCAAAGAGGGTGGAGGACACTTACCCTCTCTCTCGATTTCAAAGACACTGACCGCATCCTCGGGTGACAGGCACCGGAATTCACTGGCAGGGAGCGTGTGGCGTCTCTGCTGCCGCGGAGAACGCAGGTGGAATGGCCTTAGGAAAGGGACCGCGTTCAGTACTGACATGGCGAGATCTTGTTTTCTCTGTGTCTGCTGTATCAAGCTGTGAGGCTGCTGGGAATAAACAAGTACCGGTCACAAAAGCGCTTTTTATAGGGTGGCTCGATGACTCAAAGGATGCTAAAAGTGTCAAAGGGCAGGGGGCAGCGCGTCCATCTAGGTATCCAGTCTCACCTATGAATATTCAAGTATGATTATACTCTATAATTTGCATACAGAAAAACATTTAATTGGGGTAACGCAAGCTGGATAAGCCATGAAAATACCTGCATCTGCTTGCTTATCTTTTCAGTAAATGACATGTTTGACGTGGTGAGAAACATAATTGTGGATTACAAAAATCCTAACGACGGCACGTGCTGTTTGCTTTATATAATGTTTTGGTTTTTTTTCCGGGACTTTTTTTCAAGAGCAACAAAGCAACAATTCCCACTTTCCCTCTTTTCCTCTTTTCTTGGAGCTTAGAATACCGGATGTATCCTCAAACTATCCTTGTATAGAATATTATAAAGTGGATATATTCATTATATTGCATAAAAAAATACATGGCTTCAATAGCTGTCAAGAGGGCCCTAGGTCTAAAAGGTTGCCTTAAAAGTATAAGGGAAACCCTTGCCCCAAGCTAAGCCTCTAATCGCACCTTCTCAAAAAAGTGTGACTCTTTGGCCATCAGAAATGTTGGGAGGTATGTAATCCTATTTGTCTTGCCAGGGCAAGGGGGTCACAGCCCTAGATGTTCTCAGTCTCTCCACCCCAATAGCTGAGTGTCCACAGGCTCCATTTGTCTGGATCACCTTCTACTGACCTTTGTGTTCTTTTCAGCCCTCTCCCATCACTGTTTTGAAGTGTGTGTGTTTTAGTATAGGAACGTAAGCCTACCTACTATTACTGTGTATTAAAAATCTAGAGTATATTGGTGAGGAGTAGGCTTGAACAGCGTGGGGCATGGTGGAAAGTCAGTAGAGCTTATATTAGAATGGGTGGACCACAGAGAAGCCTCTTGTCAACGGTACTGTGCCATAATGTGGGGCTAAGATCTCCGTTTCCAGTCCCTTTTCCGCCCTGCTCTTTACCCCCCCCATCCCCAGGTGTTGGAGCTTGGTCCAACTCTCTTACTCCAAATAGTAACGTGTTCAGAGGTCTGAAAATAATTTGGAGTAACAATAACCCCAGTAGAAAAAAGATTCACAATAACATTTTAGTGTAGGAGCCCCATTCCAGCAGCTTCTTCTGAACCCGTATTTACACGTGGTATGTTTTTTAACATTAAGGTCAGTTATCAATAGAATAGAATTCCGATTGAATGCTGCCATCAATTGCCAATTTAGTCATTCATTTATATTAAATAGTTCTGTTCTGAATACTCATGCCTCGTGTTTATTGAATAGGATCTCAGGATTAGAGCTACGATAAACCTCCCCATTGATAGAGTTACTAACTTAATGCATTTGTTCTTGATCATCTATTTCTTTAATGGCTTTCTATACCAGATCTTAATTTTAATTGTAGTTAACTAAAGAAAAATAAAGTCAACCAATAACATTTTGGAGGCCCTAAAGAGTGGAGCTCCCTGGATTCTAGAATTCGTTAAATTCTAGGATATCCATCCTCTGTGTGTTTCCCTATTGTCTTATTTGAACCATTGGGGGGGGGATCTGGATCTGCAGCGATAAAACAATGTAAAAAAATATAGCTCTGACTTTCACAATTGATTTGATAAATAGAAGCCACCATCCCCATATAACATGGAAATATACAGTGAGGAGCTTCAGTACACATGATTCAATTTTATGGTGACTTAAGTATGTCGCAAGAACTGTCAATTAAATATTGAGGCACTGGAAGGAATGAAGTTGAATTTTTATCTATACTAATGCAAGGGCTTAAAGTGTTTGATGGCACATCTTCAAAAACATGTTGGACGTTTAATTTTAACCTTTTTCCTCCATAAAAGTTTTTTTTTTTTTTTTGGAGAATAGATAAAGCTTACGCAAACAAATTGTCAAGCGAAACCGAACGGAAGTGGATGAATGAAATAATTTCCACAAATAAATGCAAAAAGGTTAATTGCTCAGGATGGAGTTTCAGATTGTGAATGCGCTACTTAATATAATTACTATGTAGAGGAATAGGTAATAATAGAGGAAAGGTTGCTAAGTGGGCACTTAGGCTGGAGAGCTATCCTTGCCTCTATGTGAATACTTTTATGTACCATGATATGCAAAAATAGCCAGGAAATGCGTATGGAAAAGAAGGTATGGCTTGATACAACGTAGACAACCAGAATCATCTGTTGCTTTTTACATTGTTTCTCACGTGCGTTTTCATTCTACTAAAGTATGAGATGTCCCACTTGGTTTAGTACATAGATTCTAGAGAATATTATTAGGGCTGGATAGGTTTGGCTTTCTGGACTAGAGTCCCAAGAGTTTTAGTAAGAGAGACATCGTAAAAATGTAAATTATTCTTGAGGGGTTAGCCCATCTAAGCTTGCAATTGTAAAGCCGGTGCTCCTGGCACTGATCTGTTACGTGACAAACACATTTAAAAGTAGAAAGGGAGAAAAGGCTTAACTATCTGTACCGTGAAGGCTACATGATGCCACCCGGAATTAAATGTATTGTATTTTATTCCTTTTTCTTTAAGGAATGTCTTTGTTTTGTGGGGGGTTGTAAACGCTAACAGAGCATTAATGTTCTTTCTATTTAGTCCTGGAGAATAATAATTCTAAATCTGTCGGGGGCAATGTACCTTTTTATCCATTTTATATATGACTTATATGACTTACCGATGTTCAGCACCGGCCTAGGCTGGACAGCTCCCAAGTAAGGCCAACAAGAATGAAAAGGTGGTCTGGAGCTACAGTCCTCCTGGCTCTCCTTCGGTCCTCTGATCTCCTGAGCACCCTGCTTATGACATCCTCTGAATTAAGTTGTTTAGCACTCACGTGACTCTCCTATAAAGGGTTTAGGATCTTCTGGTTAAAGCCAGACAGCAGAGAAAACCAGCAACCAGCCACTCTTTTAATACAAGGTTGGACTTTGCTGCTTTCTGATAATAATAACCTGTACATCTCCGTTTCATCAATTACTAAACTGTGGTGCTTTAAGTCGGTCACTAAAACATTGGCTTTAATAATATCCAGCACAAAATTACATTTTCTGTAAAAGTTGATTTCCAGAGACAATATCCTGACCATCCGTAGCATCATACACTCTTCATTTATAGCATGGAAGACGCAAATGGTTTGGGTAACAGTGAGAGAACTATAAACCTAGAAATATACAGTGGAAAGATATTTTACAATGGATGGACCCCTTATGATTGTTCTTTGGTATTCCTAGGGGCACCTTCTCAAACTGTATTGGGTGTTGGTCTGTGCTCAACTCTGTTCCTGGATGTGCTGCTATTACTTTCTCATCCCATTAAAGAAAGAAAAAATTATACATTTTGGCAAAAAAATGGGTCACCGCTAGCCAGGGATGGTTCATTGAGAGCAAAGTACTTTAGGAGGTATTCTTCAGCCCACAATTACCTCAGACCAGACCCCTCAAAAGATAGATAAAACAGGAGTCCTTTTGATGAACTTATAAGCTTATACTAGGCTGTACTTCTGTAAAAACAATGAATATATATCCCCCCCCTCGTTTCAGATCATCAAACTAATCTTAATATTAGACAAAAGATCCCAGATAAACACAAAATACACAAAAAATCAAACATGGCGCTAGTGTGATGCCTGTGGGTGCTTTGCTGCTTTAGGACCGACCTGGGCGACCATGAATTCTGTCATGAAGGTGAATGACATAAGGCAAAGTTGGGTTATGCAGCAGGACAATGATCTGAAGCACACAATCAGGTTCACACATGAACGGCTCAGAAAATGACGACTTGGATCCGAATGAGATGCTGTAGCAGGACCTTAAAAAGGGAGTTCATGTTGGAAACCCTGCTATGTAGATTCATTCTAACAATTTCATCAAGCATAGGCCAACATTCCTTCAGAGCGATGTTGAAGACACATTGCTAATTATCCCAAAACATTGATTGCAGTTGTTGCTGCCAAGGGTGGCACCACCAGTTACTTAGGGGGCAGTTATTCCAGATTACATAAGGAAAAAGCACAAACTTGGGTAATTTTTTTATTGATTCCATGAGAGGACAGACTATAAAGAGAATGTCTTAAATCCATATGCATTATCAACCTGGCCTCTTTCTCATCACATTAGAGTCTAAACATGATCCCGCAGGGATATCGAATGTAGTGGTGGATCCAAATTATATTAGTCCTGCAGTGACATCTTGAGGCCATTCAACAAACATGCTCCCATAATTCCTCAAGATAAGTCATTGACACCTTGTATGGAAACGTTCCTACACCTGCTTTCAGGCAGGGGATCCAACATATCGGTGCTCCAAGGCTTCATGTGTATAGTTCTGTTATTTGTATCATGGGCTCTGGATAAATGTATTCTGTTCCGATCCACACACCATTCAAACAGTCTATGAGGTGGACTGCGTTGGGGTTCAGAAGCAGTAACACAATGTTTAACCATAACGAGCGCTAGCAACCAAAGGGGAGACCTATTACTTAACCCTTTACGGAACATCCATTGAAGGCAAAATAGGAATTTAAGAAAGTCCTCTGAGCTTTTCTTTGATGGACTACAACATTTTTATTGTGAACTACAGAACAGAGGATGACAAAAAAGAATCATACAAATCCAACTGACACAATGTGGCTTGTGGGTTATGTTTTTTTTCTTAAACCTACTACCATCTAGAAATTAAGTTAAACAATACCAAGGATATAAAATGCAAGTTTATATTTAAAATTAACCGGCTATAGCATTAAGATGGAATCCCACATTCTGACACACTTTTTTGTGTGTTTTTATGATATGGATTGTTGGTTTGCAGTGGTGTTGGGTCCCTGAAGACTGCATCTAGAAGACTTAAGGTGGCAACTACTGCCCTAGAAACCCCTTCCCTGTTACAATCTCTGTGGAACCCATTCTTGGTGAAAGGTCATCTCATGGTCCACCTAGTCAGTGAACGGGTGGCTGTTGAATGAACCACCATGTCTTAGGGCAATCAGCACTGATGCATTGTTTGGACCTCTCACGCTTTCATTTTTATACCCATCAACATTATCTGGTCATTTCTACGTTTCTGTTACTTGGGCCTATCTGTAACTGATGTCAAGTGGGACGGCAACTTTTAATATTAATTAGAAAAGGTTGTAGAAATAAGTTAGGTCTATGAGTTATGGGTTCTCCACCATGAAAGCTGCCCCTGGTGCTACGCAACTACACGTTTTTTTGCATTACTGCATCAGGGAGAACACGAAGGAAGAAGTCATTGTGTTTGTCCATTCTGCGATAACAATAATAAACATTCCAGATTTGACTTATTTGCAGTAAATAATGTTGCAGGTGAAACATGTAACCAAAAGCATGTGATAAAATTGAAGAAGTAGGTGTACTTAAATGGTGGCATCTTGGCCATAAATTTCTTAATCCATATACATTCTTTTAATTATGAGATGCTGGTATACCCTAAACCAGTGGTCCCCAACACCTTGGGACCAAGTTACACTGAGTTACGAGATAATGACAAGCATCAAACAACATTGAAACAATGGAGTGCCGCATTCCATCAAACAGGTCATGGCTTTAATGTCAGCAGTAGGTGGACATCTCAAAACATCCACCTAAGCCAGCAATTATTCGACATGACCCTCCCTCCACCCAAGCGAAGAAGCGTCATATTCAGTCCATGTTATGCTCTGATGGTGTCCATGCCATGCATATGCAAACTCCAGCTTACTGGGCGTGCAGAGATCATAGTCAGCCGGTCATCCATATGGTAGACGTAATATTTTGGTCCTGAGCAGGTCACGTAAAATGCATAACCCAACAGGTGAGGAATCGCTGAAGAAACCCTAGTGATTTAACTATGCATTTTACAGGGCAGCCGAGTTCTTCTTAAGGCCTTTATAATGTATACTAAAGTCAAGGAAGATACAACTATCACGTAAACTGTCCTAACAATTCTCCCCTAAGTGAATAAACCCCAACATGTGGGTGGATTTGCGGCCCACCTCTAGGGCCATCACGATCCCTCAGAACGTTTGCAACTAATATACATTAAATACATGTCATCATACAATAAAAGAACAATGTTACACGTCATCACTATCAGGGACAATGGGCTGCATTTTATGTCTGCACTAAAGGCCCTAAACGACCATGTGGACATAGATGGCTATGGGCACGGCTTCAGCCTCCTTAGCGACAGGGGGCTCTCCATAGCAACAGCATCCCTGTTCCATGACAACGACGTGAGGCGCGGTGAGGTCAGTCCGCATTTACAACGTGCTCTCCTTGGTAACCGCCCAGACCGGCGGCGGCTTCTCTGTTCTCTTCCGGACAACAACAATGGCGGAACCCGCGGATACAGCGGCTCTCACCTCCCCCGATACGGGACTGGTCCCCCCTTTGTCCGGGACCGATGGCTCTCAGCGCCTTCTGTTCTCTCATGACCTGGTGTCGGGTTACTATAGGGGCCAGGCCCGCTTTGCTCTTGTCAGACTCATCCACGGTGAGGACTCGGACTCCGAAGATGACGACGAGGAGGTGGAAGAAGAGGAGGCTGGTGGAGGGAACAAAAAAGCAGGCAGCGGCGGTGGGGGGGCGGTTGGAGGACAGGGGAGCCCTGGCTCGGACACGGCAGGGGAAGCAAGCAGATTCGGACCGCTCCGCAGGGGGTATGTGCGGGTGCAGTGGTACCCAGAGGGCATCAAGCAGGATGTGAAGGAGACAAAGGTAACTACATAGGATGCATGTGGTACATGAGGCGCTTATATGCTGATGGGGTCATAATGTATAATGTCCGTGCAGGTGATCATTCTGCCCATCCTGTGAATAGTGGGATGCGGGCTGATGCAGCTGGTGGATTCCCCTCCTGTATGGGATCGAGTGATCACATAGATCTGCAGCATGATATGTGGCCAATGGGGTGTGGGCACCGGTCCCCACTATTTCAGCAGGGCTATTTCTGACAGGTGATGCCACAGAGGACGGGCGGTGGGAGCTGCAGTGGGGTGCTGAGATTTTTAATTCAGACCAGATTTTTCTATAGGCATCCCTGGTGAGTGGGAGGTCAAAGCTCACCCTAATCTGCAGCATCATATGTCATCAGAACAGTAAGACTGATTGGAATGGGGTGATCAGTAGATTTTTAAGAAATATATATATATATATTATACATTTTTTTTGTACTCTTGGCTGGCCTGGCATGTCAGTCCTTCCAATGTTAGATTTGTGGCCTGGTGGTAAAACTGAACTCTTAAGCCCCCATGCAGGCGTTGTCCTGGCCTTTCTAGGTTCTTCCATCATTGAATTTCTCCCATCACATCATTAATTGTTCCCATTAACCCTGTATTCTCCAGAGAGTCATCTGCACTTCTCGTTTTTGCCAATTCCACTTTAGACGCCTCTGGGTGTTTGCGATGAGACAGGCGGCTCATACATGTTGTTTTTGTGTATCCTGTGCACAAGGACCAGCGCGGTACCAATGGTCAAAAAACATCTGCTTGTGTCTAGGAACCACAGCCTTCTGTTTAATGTGTGTGTGTGTGTGTGTATATATATATATATATAAAATAGTGTTAGTAACTATTGTATGGAAATATGAGTGAGTTTAAAGTGAAATAATGGCAGATCAGACACAGCAGGCCGGAGGGGAGGGTGCCGTGCTCCAGTCTCTGCTTCATGAGGCTGCACAGATGGCTAGCAGAGTGCCAGGCCTCGGCCTGCTGTCTTCTTAAACCGTGCAAGTGGCCAATTATTATTAGAAAACGCCGCTTAAGGACATTGACCTGCTTCAGCACACTAGATCCGGGTGCAATGAGATACCTGGCGTTAAAGCCCAAGCCTCTGCTGGTTATAAGGGTTGTATACCTTCTAATAACCTGACTTACCTTTAAATGTCAGTTTAAAGCAATGCATCTAAGTGTGTCATTCTCTCTGTATATTAACGCTATGCTTAGAAGGGGTTAAAATGGGCTAATATTGGGGGAATTAAATCCCACTGCAGTCATGTGACTGTGCAGATATTACCGCTGGCATTTCTACACTTAAAGCCGTGCATCGCATAATAGTTCTGGCCATCCTATTGCCCCCCACCCCCCCTCCTCGCCCTTTTCCGCCCCGCTCCTATTGTCGCTTCCATCTCCGTATGTCACAGATGCCCTAGGGGCCAGCGAGTATTGTAGTGTCAGTGCTGCGACAAAGTGATCTGTTCGGCGTGTGTGATTGACGCTGTGTTTTGAAAGACAATTGTCGCTTCTAATTCTTGATACGCCGAGAGAATCCACAGAGCCGACGTCGAGCGGCAGCATGCGGCGATGAGGCTGATGCAGTTTAAGGGGGCTAAATGTGATCAAATCCATGGGCGTAGATCAAGCTGCCCCAATTGGCGTTACAATGAGGGACGTTCTAGGCATCTGTTTTGGGGAAGATTTCTTCTCGCCGGTTTTTCAGCTTAGGGTCACACCTTTTTTTAATAATAAAGTAATGCAGTATTTTATCTCGGTCTTTCCGCAGCATTGATTGGACGCTCGCTCCCCACCTTCACGTGGTTAATCAGCCCATCTGAGTCTTATCTCCGGGGACAGATATGAAAAATTGATAAACCTATAAATAGTATCATTTTCCTTTTGGTCGGTTTCAGTCTTAACGGGCAAGATGCATCTTGAGAGCCTTTTACCTTATGTGTCCATCCTGAAAAATACTTTTTAACTAATATATAATAAATGTATATGATTTTAGTCCCAATATATTGAAACTCGAAGGGAGAACTTGGGTTTTGTCTGTTGGGCATGCAACCTCGTGTTGCCGGTTGCCAGCCACGTCTGCTGCTGCTTTTTTATATTGTACTCGTATAAACCCATACGCTATGTACATATTAAATGATACTAGGTCCAAAACATTTACACTTCTGCAGGGGTATGAGACTCAGGAGACTTTGACTGTAATGGCCTTTTTTTTTTTTTTTGATTTAATGAAGACTATGTGTAAAATTTTAATTCAATAAAAGAGAATACATGATTGTACTGTAATAGCTATCCAAGGTAACGTAATAAATGAATACAAGAATGTATGACGTGTAGAAAGCATCCCATGCAAATAACACATTGGGCTTTAAAACGTGCTGATTGGCCCCTAAAGTAATATAATTCTGTCCTGGACCCGCCGTAACAGGCGGTATTTAGAATGTGCTGGGTCCGGGTAAACTTATAGCTTTTTACACACTCGACAATCGGCTTGGCGTGTCGCAGCTTTGTTCTGTAAGCATCACGCGTGGTCCCACAGGTTGTACCAGAAGCATTTTTTTTTTTTTGCTCGGCTGGGGCCGTTTGCCCGCATCGTGTCGTAGGAGCGTTCTGGCAGGACGCCCGTCTGTTTAGCCGGCGCAGCACGAACGCTTTTACGCCACACCAGAGAATTCCCATCCGTTTCAGTTCCAGTCAGCAGTTCCAGAGAACATCAGCCGGGAAAAAAAAAATCCAACTCGGTGTTTCTGTATCATCCTTTATATCCTGAACGGCCTGCACCGTAGCATAGATCGCATTTCATAAGCTGATAATTCTTGCAGGTTGAGAGTGTCTTCTCTCTGGAGATGATTCTTCATAAACAGTACCAGGAATGTCCTCCTAGGATTCTTTCCCGAAGGTCTTACGTGGTTAACTCTTAACTGCTGCTGCTCCTCGCTTATCACAACCTTCAGATGCTTCATTAATTACGTCTGCTTTGGTTTATGGAACCAAGTTTAATGTGTATGCATTTATCGAAGCACGTGTCTACATATTGGCGTTTTGTTCTACATGGACCGTAGGTCCTGTAGAGTTCGGATTCCAAATCGTTTCGTTAGTGTAGTAAAACCGTACAAACTTTGCTTATTTTGGTTTTGTTGTATCGGATTCGAGAATTTAGCCTCAGGAATCAAGAGAACAAAGAAAAACACATTTTATTTAATAATCAGTCCACCAGTAGAGCAGTAACGGTGTTTATGCCGGACCCCTAATCCCAGACCGTCATATGATAACGTTAACTTTGCCGTCTCAATTTACATTTTTCTTCTCTTGTAGCTGAAGCTGGAGGACAGATCGCTCGTCCCTCGAGATGTTGTCCGTCAGATGAGCACAAAGGTACTCAATTTAAATAATCCTGATTCCTTGGGCCTATCCTTTTATTTTCTTTCACGCAACCTGGTCATTTCTAAAGGGTGTACTACATGTTGGCTGGTGGTGATTTGAACTGTTGGCTTTTAATAAATCTCCTGGCGTATTATTGTGTTTTTCAGGACAGTCAATGTGGGACAGTGATCGATGTGAACATAGAATGTCTCATAAAACTGGTCGGAACCAACTCCTTCCTGCACCCGGTCAACAGCAAGGAGCTACAACACATCTGGGTGGGTTTTCATATATTTGAACTCACAATAAACCCCCGGTCAACGCAGCTGGTCCCGCTTAATTCCTTCACAAGTCTTACACTGTCTGTTATGTGACAGACATAACAGACAGCCTTGTAGATATGGGAATTACTTGGGAATCCGAGAATCAAAGCTGGTGACTGCAAAGTTCTGGGCTTTTTATGAGTGTCATCCGTGAAGGTTCTCAAAGGTTATGTTTTGTTTAGAATTATATTATGTAAAGCATTTTTGGAGGTCTATAACCGCTTCTTTTTAGATGTGACTCCCTTTCTTGTTTGACCGAAGCCTAAAATAAGTACAATTGAGCTTGTGATTGTTATGTGGTGCATTCCAGTCTTTTTAGAGTATTTTTTTTTTGTTCCCCCTTTCAGCCCATCATGTATGGAGATTACATAGCATATGACTGCTGGTTGGGTAAAGTGTACGACCTGAAGAACCAGGTTATCCTCAAGCTGTCTAACGGCGCAAGGTACCACCATCAAACATTATCTTGCATTATCCACGCATAGTATGCTAAAACCTTTTGTTTTAGTGAAATATATTTTTGCTACATCCCTCCTTTCAGTGCCTTTTCCATATATGTGCTGCATAATGTTAACCCTTTCCTTGTATTAGTCTGTGTTCTATGCAATCCAACCTCAACTAAGGACTCCATTTTCTCTTGGGCCAATACAGCATTATCCATTTTTCTCGTTGCAGGTGTTCCATGAGCACAGAAGACGCTTCCAAGCTGTACGATGTTTGTCCGCACGCCAATGACTCGGTAAATGCTCAGCCTCATCCTATGAGCTATTTTTTTTTTTTTTTTTTTTTTTACAGTTTAATAGCAAATTGATTTGTTGCCAAAAACAACTTGGCACCACCCGATCTTGAATATTCTGTATCCGAGTGTCCTGTGTGAATTTTTGCAAATCATCGTGAGTAAAGCTGGGTGGAGATTTTTTTTCCTGCTGGTGCAAAAACCTCACAATTTCACATCATTCAATGGTAACTCCTACAGGTAAAGAGACCCTCCGAAACTGTGCAGAAGCCAGTTCATGCCTGTTGAGCTCACATTTTCATTGTTTGGCTTGTTGTGACATAACCATCAAAAAGGCTGTGGGAATGCCTTTTTTGGTGGGGGGGGGGGTCTATGGAATGGAAAGTGCTACTTTCTGCCATTCTTCAGAACTAGCTCAAATTGCTGAAAACTGCATCGCAGTTTGTTGCCAATGGGGCTGCCTAGCCGAGGAGCAGTTGGGGTGCCCATGGTGACCCCGTCCGCTGCCTAAAGAGCCTATAATAAACACGTGAGCATAAGAACTGGACCACGGAGCAATGGATGAAGGTAGCCTGGTCTGATAAATCACATTTTCTTTTACATCACGTGGATGGCTGGGTGTGTTGCTTATCTGGAGAACAAATGGCACCGGGATGCATCCATAGAGGCCCCACCTCGCAGCTTACAGCACTTAAAGTATCTGCTAACGTCTTGGCGCAGAGACCACAGCACACCTTCAGAGGTCTAGTGGAGTCCATGCCTCGATGGGTCAGAGCTGGTTTGGCAGCAAAAAGAGAACCTACACAATATTAGGCAGGTGTCATAATGTTATGGCCGATCGGCGGATGTTGCCGTTTTGTGATACCTAAAAACCTCTTTCAGTGGTGTTGATGTGAATTTCCTTCACATTCTGCCTGAAGTGTGTATAACCATTTTAAATGATGCTCACGTAATTTTTGTTTTACTTAACCTCTCATAGGGCTTGTTCTTTGATGACTCCTATGGATTCTACCCTGGTCAAGTGCTGATTGGTCCATCCAAGGTGTTTTCTAACGTACAGTGGCTTTCTGGGGTTAAACCAGTTCTCAGCGCCAAGAGCAAATTCCGTGTGGGTGTTGAAGAGGTAAATGTCCTGCTTAACTTTTCTCCAAACAACCTTCAGTTGACAATATTTTAGTTGCAGGCCAGTAAACCAAACTCTATAGTACATCTTGTACCTCTTTTGTGCCTGTGTGAAACATTACTGTAAGTTCAAAGACACACGCCAACACAATTTAGTGTGTTCCAAAATAGCAGCTACCTTTAATGTCAGCAACACATTAGATGAGCCGCTTAAGATTATTGTATTATATTCTGTAACTCACCTTCTTCCTCCGTTACTCTTGCAGGTGCAAGTAACAGAACTGAGGGTAACTTGGATTACCAAAAGCTTTTGTCTTGGTGGCGCAGACTCCATGGACCCACCGTCATCTGTGATCACTCAAGAAAACTTGTGCAGGTGGGTAACACAAGCTTGTTTAATCACTGCCACGGTTGTCGAGAAATGATCAGAATTAAATTGTATTTGTTGCCTTTTCTACCGATATAGAATGGAGGCAATCATTTTTGTGCGTTTTATGAAAACATTTTTGGAATGAGCTACAATTGCCTGTAGAAATACGCCATTTATGGTGCGTTTCAGAGAAGGCTGATGCTATTTGTTTAAAAGATGTGTATCGTGTGATTTACCTCTGGGTGCGCTTTATCCTTGCAGGGTTAAGAGACTAGGATCATTTGACCATACTCAACGGCAACTGGGAGAACGATGCCTTTACATCTTCCCAACCAAGGTGGAGCCAACAAAGATACTGTGCGAGAGTCTTGAGAAAAACTGTCTCCTGGGGGAGGTGGCAGCCACCAAAAAGGTAAGCCCCGTGTGACTGCTGGGTATATGTTGTGCATTGTTTCATTTTGATGAAAGTGGCCATTGGGTAAGAGACTCGTTGAGATGAGCTCCGTTTGGCAGTTACCCCAAACTTCTCCTTCATTGACGTTGGGAGGCAGCTGATGAGTTGCCAGAATGTTGAGAAGGTCAAGCAAACTGCTTGTGGGGCCAGGTCCGTTAACATACAAGCAGTGGCGTCGCTACAGGGGGGAAAGGGGGGGCAATTGCCCCCCCTAGGTTACTCGTTGCCCCCCTGCCGAATTTGGATCCCGTCTTTCTTTTTATTTATTTGTTTAACGCGGAGGAGAGAGAGGGTGCGGCCCGAGTAAGATCGGCAGCCAAGGCAACCGATCTTACGCGGGCCGCACCTCAAGCCCTGCTACTTACCTGTGGGAGGGTCTTCTGTACTGCATAGAGGAAGCGGAACATAGCAGAGTTCACGTGACATCACAAGACTCTGCTCCAGTCCCGCTTCCTCTGTGCTTTACCAGAGAACGCAGAGGGAGGCCGCGCCCTCTGCTGAAGTCTGTGAGCGGCGTCCAGGAGCTGCAGTGCAGGTAAGGAGTGGGGAGGGAGTTTGAATGAGAATGTGTGATTGAGGGAATGAATCTGTGAATGAATGAGTATATGAATGAATGAGTGTGTGTGTGATAGCATGGATGTGTAAGTACTGGAACCTAGGCATGATGGGACTGTGATTGCTGTTAGCAATCGCACTCCTATCATGCCAAGTCAGCCAGTACATGCTGAAACCTAGCTAGCTGCCCCCCTTGTCTATGGATGCTGCCAGCAGTATGGGGTCTGCACATCACTTACAGCCATCCTGTACCAGCATGTACTGGCTGACTTGGCATGATAGGAGTGTGATTGCTAACAGCAATCACAGTCCCATCATGCCTAGGTTTCAGCATTTACTGGTTGGATGTGTAAGTGCTGGAACCTAGGCATGATGGGACTTTGATTGCTGTTAGCAATCAAACTCCTATCATGCCAAGTCAGCCAGTACATGCTGAAACCTAGCTAGCTGCCCCCCTTGTCTATGGATGCTGCCAGCAGTATGGGGTCTGCCCATCACTTACAGCCACCCTGTACCAGCATACACTGGCTTACTTGGCATGATAGGAGTGTGATTGCTAACAGCAATTCAAGTCCCATCATGCCTAGGTTCCAGCATTTACTGGTTGGATGTGTAAGTGCTGGAACCTAGGCATGATGGGACTTTGATTGCTGTTAGCAATCACACTCCTATCATGCCAAGTCAGCCAGTACATGCTAAAACCTAGCTAGCTGCCCCCCTTGTGTATTGATGCTGCCAGCAGTATGGGGTCTACACATCACTTACAGCCACCCTGTACCAGCATGTACTGGCTGAGCTGGCATGATAGGAGTGTGATTGCTAACAGCAAGCACAGTCCCATCATGCCTAGGTACCAGCATTTACTGGTTGCCTGGGTATGATAGGAGTGTGATTGCTGTGTGGGCAGTGTGGACGGCAGGGCTGGCTTTGGGGTGTGCAACCTGTGATCTATGCCTGTAATTTAGGGGGTTTTAAATATACCTTTTAATGACATGTTTTTATGTGAATTCAAATTGATCTTTACCTGCAAAGCTGGGTTTTTGCGTTATTCTGTAGATCCATATCTATATATTTCCATACATTATTTATGTATACCTGCAAATACAGTGTTTGTATGTCTTATTCAGTTGATTAATACCTGCAATGCTGTTTCCATGTATTTATTTGATCTATACCTGCAATGCTACGTTTCATATACTATTGTATACCTGCAAATACAGGATTTGTATGTCTGATTCTGTTGATTTGATATATACCTTCAGTGCTGAGATCACAAGTGAATTTCAGTTGATCTATCCATGCAAAGCTTGGTTTGTGTGTTAATGTGTTGATCCATACCTGCTATCGGCAACTGGGGCTAATATTAATATATATGGGCAGCAGGGGCAAAAACACTAAAGGGGGTATAAACGACAATGCAGTGTGAAAAATCCATCCTGATGCAGACGTCTGTGACGTGGATTGTGTCCTGCTGTTTGTGTGTTTTTGGTTATCAGTGTAGCAGAGCCTGTCCTCGGGTGTGTGTGTATAGGTGTTGGTGTGGCAGAGCCTGTCCTGGTGTGTGTTTGGGTGTTGGTGTGGCAGAGCCTGTCCTGGTGTGTGTGTTCAGTTGTCAGTGTGGCAGATCCTGTCCTAGGGTGTGTGTTTGGATGTGGGTGTGGAAGAGCCTGTCCTGATGTGTGTGTTCAGTTGTCAGTGTGGCAGAGCCTGTCCTGGTGTGTGTGTGTGTGTGTGTGTGTTTGGATGTGGATGTGGCAAAGCCTGTCCTGATGTGTGTGGGTGTCTGTGTGGCAGAGCCTGTCCTGGTGTGTTTGGATGTGGCAGAGCCTGTCCTGGTGTGTGTATGTTTGGTTGTCGGTGTTGCAGAGCCTGTGTTGGTGTGACAGAGCCTGTGTTGGTGTGTGTGTCTGGGTGTCTGTGTGGCAGAGCCTGTCCTGGTGTGTGTGTATGTTTGGTTGTAGGTGTCGCAGGGCCTGTCCTGGTGTGTGTGTCTGAGTGTTGGTGTGACAGAGCCTGTGTTGGTGTGTGTCTCTGTGTTGGTGTGTGTGTTTGGTCATCTGTTCCTGGCACTTAACTTACAGTAGGAATTATTTAATTTATATTTATCCAGAGATAAAATGCCCTCCTGACGTTGTAGTGACTTCAGGGGACAAAACGTTCAAGGCCCTGAAATCATTTAGTGGAAAAGTTATTTATTGTGTTATAATATTTATTTCAAGGATTAATCGCACTCAATTGTGGCTTCAGGCTTCCCATGTTGAATGATCAAGTATTATTTTAGCCCAATAACAAAAGTATAATTCCATAGCACATTACTTTTGGAAATTATGAATGCCCCCCAGTTTGACTGTGATACCTTGTGTGCCCCCCCCTATATATTGTTTCTAGAGTCGCCACTGCATACAAGATTTGCTACTTTTAAAAGAAAATAGCTGGTAAATTGATGCATTCTGGGATTTGTATCCTCCCAACAGGTGGATAAGTTGCTGGAAAAGCAGATAGTAAAGATCATTTCCTGCATCCAAGAGATCTCCAATCCAGTTGATATTGTAAAAAAAAACTCAGCTGCGGCTCCAGGTTCAGGCCCTCCGGTGAAAGGTGCCGAGGGAGACGACGATGTCGGAGAACCTGCCACGGAACCAAAAGACGCTCCACATACTAAAGATTCTTTTAGCAAAGAGCCCCCGACGGGCACCTTCCGGGAGATTTTCCATAATTTCCAAATTCAGTCTACAGAGCTTGATGCCGACGACGAAGCTGCCGGAGACACGGATGAAACCAGCTCCGTGACGTCTTCAGCAAGCTCTACGGCGTCCTCGCAAAGTGGCTGCGGGGCCGGGCGCAAGAAGAGCATTCCCCTGTCTATACGGAACCTGAAAAGGAAGCACAAGAAGAAGAAAAAGAGCAAGGTTTACCGGGAATTCAAGCCGGGTGACAGGTTAGCGATCAGCTGCAAAGTTTCTATATAGACCACTTGTCCATTTTTTTTTTTTGATTTGTTTTATTTTTTGGCTTTTTTTATTTTATTTATTCTTTTTGAATGGACAAGATGTGTGAATTCAGCTTCTTCACCTTGTTGAGGATACATTTTAATAATAGTGCTAATGCTTTATAAAGAAGACTTGGCTCTTAGGAATAGTTTTGAGGTATGTTGAGTGTGTTTAGCAAACCCTACATTCTCCTTGTCATTTTGGATCTTATTCTTAGCAATAGTGAATAACCATTTAGTTAGGGTTTGTCAGATCCATTCTTTACATTCTGGTCGTAGCCTTTGATGGCTACACCCACCTACTATCGGCGGCAGCAGCTTTTCTACTGCTTCTGATAACGTATGGGTGGGGTTGGTATTTTTTTTTCCCCAGAATTACTATGTTTTTAAAAAACAGCTAGAAGAATCCAGATGGCATCCAGTGAAAATACGTGTTTATCTAGGTAAACCACGCTTATCTTTTAGGCTACACTTCCTCTTTAAGGAAGTCCCATGGAAAAAAAATTCCCTTGAGCGCAAAAACGGTACGCTATACATTAATGCGGGTCGGCATTGACACCCCCCCCCCGGCTGAAACACCACACTGAGCTGATTCTTTATGGCAATGCTAATTAAGTCTGTTCATCAGTCAGTGTCCAGCTGGGTGATTAACAATGAGCCATTCTGTTGTCGGTATGATGGTCAGAGTGCTTGTCTAAAAGACTGGGCCAAGATCAGAGCTACAAGACTGAAAAAAAGCCTCATATGCAGCTATCTGGAAAAAATATGCAAAAAATAGGACTGTTTTAAAATAAAAAAAATATATATTTCTGTAAATGTTATTTCCGGTATTTTTTTTTATCTTTTAACCCCTTAATGACAAAGCCCGTACATGTACGGGCTCAAAATGCATTGTTTTCGAAAGGGTTTAGGAACCGCCCATTGTCCTTAAGGGGTTAAAAAAAATGGTCCGATGCTTAGAAATAATTCTCTCGTGGACTGTTTGATAAACGCCTCTTGAATTTATACTGTTTCAATAACAAACCTGTTTCGTGTATGTGTCTCATCCCTTGACAGAGTGGCCGTGGACGTTATCACCACGGTGACTACAGCCGATGTGATGTGGCAGGATGGCAGCGTGGAGACAAACATCAGGTCCAACGAGCTATTGCCCGTCCAGCATCTGGATAACAATGAATTTTGTCCTGGAGATTTTGTCGTGGATAAAAGAGGTTGGAATGGTTCTTTGTGCTTTCATCACCAATGTACTTTACTGTACGTTTTTATTTATTTTTAATCCTAATAAATTAGATTTACAAAGATTTTGTTGCCTAAAATTCAATTTGGTCAACGAGCATCTAAAGTGCGGTTTAAATGTTCCTGCTTTCCTCGATGATGATTAAATTGTAGCTGATCATCAAGCACTTTAAGAGATATTGAGCTAGCCGTCTCTCCCTGCCCCCTTGCAGCACACGCGGTTCCGGATCCCAGTTTGTATGGCGTGGTGCAGTCTGGCGATCATACTGGGCGCACTTGTGTAGTCAAATGGATCAAGCTGAATGCTGACGGAACAGACGTCGAGGTGAGTGCAGCTTTGTATAGCAGCCTGTAGGCTCTTAGCACAAAATGTAAGAAATGTCATTTATGATTGTGAACCTGTGGCAAACGTGCATGATGCAGCCCATCTCGAAAGTCTCTGCTCCCCTGACCTTTTCCGATTTTATGTATGATATTTTACAATCCCTGGCTTAAAGGGCATACGCTGTATATCCGTTCTGCAGCTACTGGTTAGAGGTTAAAGGAACCCCATGTGAGTAAATGAGGGTACTAACAATGTATGTATAATATATAGGAACTATTGCGTATAAACCTGGTCTTAAATCTCATTATTTCTATATAGCGCCGTCATACTCCGCAGGGCTGTACAATGACGTAACAAGTAGTATATAACATAATTTAACTGGCATAAACAGGAGGTACGGAGGTCCCTGCTCAAATGAGCTTACAATCTACTTAATGCTGTTTGTCACCTTTTTGCTGCTTTCTGATTAAGAGTCACTTGCACTCTCTGCTGGGTTTCACACCGTAATATATTTTTATGATGAGTTGCTCTTGTGTGAATTTGATATGTTTTGTCAGATGTTGAGCAGCAGGGATTGATGCTTTAGTTATGAATTATTTTGATCACAGCATTTCATTGTCACGTTTAGGTTGTTGGGGAAGAGGAAGACGTGAGCGTATATGACATCGCAGACCACCCGGACTTCCGTTTCCGGACGACAGACATTGTTATACGTATTGGCAGCTCCGAGCCAGAGGCTTTTCCTGACGACAAGGTAAGGCCAAAATGACTTTGGGTTCGCTTAAAGCAGAAACCCACTCTAATACTACGAATAAGATCTCCTTTTATTCTTGTGTGGTGTTTGATGGTGTATTTAATGACTGCTTCCCTGTGTCTTGCAGCCCTCTGTTGGTCAAGTTGCCAAGGTAGATGTTAGCGGTAAGGTAGAAGTGATTTGGGCAAACAACTCCAGGACAGTTGTCCTTCCACAGGTAAGAGACTCGCATCTACAATCCATTCATCGCATGCGTTTTCCCACGTATTCCTGAGATATTATGGAAGTGTAAATATTATATATAGTTGTGTTTTCCAGTTTGTATGCAGAATGCCCATACATACAGACTCTTATGAGATAAAATGAAAGAAATATGAATTTACCTTTTTTTTTTTTTACTAGCCTTTTCATTCACATTGAACTATGCTTCAGATCTATATTCAGGTAGTTAATTTAAGTCTCTGTATAAATTAAACTTAAATACCAATAACAAAAGCATTTTCAGCCCCTGAACGTTCTTGCCAAAGTTTCTTGGCCGAAGATAAAATGGAGCAGAACACATGGATTAAATCTCACATGGAACGCTAGTTGCATTACATTATTTTAATGATAGAACTATAACAGATTCTAACTTTGATCACTTTTTGTGTCAGGCCTTAATGCCCCTGCATTCAATATTTTGAACAATTGGCAGTTCGTGTGTGTATACAGGTCACTGGCTTTAAATGCCCCATCCCAGAAGATCTGATACACACCGGAATGTTCTTGTTTATTTTGAGAAATCTTAAAACCTTGGCAAATGAGATTTATTCATCCTACAACTTAATCTTAGTTTCTTTTGTGTTCACTTTACAGCACCTGTACAATGTAGAGTCTGAATTAGAAGAGTCTTTCTATGACTCGGTGGACAGCAGTACCAGCGGTGCCTCTTCTGACGAGTGGGAAGATGACAGTGATAGCTGGGAGACGGACAATGGCTTGACGGAGGATGAAAATGCTCGGAATGTAACAGAAGATGGATCCGAACTACAGAACCAGGCCGCTTCTGCAGAGCCATCGCAAGAAGTGGCGTCGGGGGAGGCAGAGCAGGGTAGCGCTGCTGCCGCCGCCGCTGCTCTTGGCGTGCCAGGTTTGGCAGTGAAAGTGAATGAGAAAGAAGGGTTCGTCAAAAGCTTTAAAGAGCTGAAGGAGGCAATCAAAATATTGGAGAGCCTGAAGAATATGACGGTGGAACAGCTTCTCACAGGATCTCCAACTTCACCTACCGCCGAACCTGAGAAATTCACCCGGGAGAAGAAGTTCCTGGATGATATTAAGAAGCTACAGGAGAATCTTAGGAAGACGCTAGACAACGTTGCTATTGTAGAAGAGGAGAAGATGGAATCTGCCCCGGATGGTGAGAAAGAAGAAAAAGCTGAAGCGCAGACACCTGTTCGCTCTGAGTGGCCAAGTGATACACCTGTGCTGTGCCAACGGAGTGGTGGGAAGCCCGGGGTCATTTTCACCAGTGCCAAGGGAGAGGTCTTCTCTGTGCTGGAGAGTGCACCAGGTGAGAAAGGGGCTTGGGGTTGTTTGGTCTCTTGAATCCAATACAAAGGCACACTAGGAAGGGTGAATTCAAATGTACGTCTGTTTGCCTTTTAGAGTTCCTACTATAAGCATAAATTACAAACATACATTTCTCGGGGCGACAACGTTCCAAAGAGCTGCCGTCCGTTCAACATCTGTGCGTTTTGTATATATATCTGTTCTGTGTGCAGTAGTCTGCAAGAACGTGGCTTTTAAGTTAGGTCAACAGAAAAAGTCTGAAAGTGCTCATATTAGATGTCGCATGTAATATATTTACATATATGTCCATGGTCTATCTTTGCTCTTATGTCATCGCATGTATGTTGAAGATGGTGTCATTTTTCTATTGATGTCTGGCACGGCTGGACTGGGAATTAAAAGCAACCCTGAAAATATTGGTACATATTTTTTTTCCATGTGCCCATACGCCACACCAAGGGTATAACTAGAAATCACAGGACACCCAACTTCACAAGCAACACATGTGCCCCCAAACAGCTTGTGTGTGCGCCAACTGTCCCCCCAAACATGTCATCCTTGCCCCTTATACAGTCATTCGCCCATTCTCTCTCCCACACTCCCTTACCTAATCTGCAGATTTCACTGGTCATGGGGCAACACTGGGGCCTCCTTGACGTCAATGCAGCCCAACAGCTGCCTAATGCAGGCCCGCATCTTACCGCTGTGGCGCCTGCACACTGTGTGAGGAAACTCTCCTCCTTTCCCACAACTGTGTGCAATCGCCTCAGCGGTAAGCTGCGGGCTGGCTGTCCAGCTGCATAGACATCAACACAGCCCCTGGACCTGGGCTAAGGGGGTGCAGGAGAGAGAATGGGTGAATGAATGAGTGACCCGCCCCTGATGTCTGGTAATTCATAGGCTAGTGAGGAGTGTTTGTCAACAACTGGACATTTTTCTTTTGACAAAACCTTTTTTTTTTTTTTTTTATTTATTTTTTTTTCCTTAAAGCAGAACGGTCATGTGGATGACCAGTCGGTTAACCCTTATGTTGTTCGAGCAAATAATGATTTTCTTTTCCTGTGCTCTCCTGTTTCTCTAGAGAGTCATGCCTTCAAGAAGTTGGAGTTTCAAGCCCCAGAAGCAAAGAAGTTTTTTAGCACGGTGCGCAAAGAGATGGCTCTCCTTGCCACATCTCTTCCCGATGGCATCATGGTGAAAACATTTGAAGACAGGATGGTAAGTGTCAAGTGCCGTTTCTCTCACCACAACTTTCCAGCACTGTTTAATCTCCTTCTATTCTAAGGTATATATATTTTTCTAGCATCGCCAATGATTCGGTTCTGCCTCTTTTAGAAAATGGCTTCTGCGTTACTAGATTTCTTGGCTTATCTTCTAGGATCTGGATTAAGCTCTGTTATAACCCTTTATTAATGATATTGTGTAGTCTGCTGAATTGATTATTTTACAAATTCAAGCTGATGTGGTCTCCTGCTATATACAGCCTGTTAATATATGATCCCTGTGTTACAACCAACTAGTTACTCAGGCACAAATACCTGATGGAAATAACAGAGATGGCAGAAGATGTGTTCTGGAAAATATTCATCTAATATATATATATATATATATATATATATATATATATATATATATATATATATATATATATTATTTTTATTTATTTTTTAACATGCAACTCCAGGTTTAGGGAATAATCCCCAATAATTGATGATCTCATCACCACTAACTCATCTTGGATTTTGTAGAAGTAACACTGTGCATTTTCTGTTCTTAGTTGCATCGTTCTTGGTTGTCATAAAACAAATTACACGTCTTCTGATGCCATTCTGTTTGTTTTTTGTTTTTTTTTCCCAGGATCTCTTTTCTGCATTAATTAAAGGGCCGACTCGCACTCCATATGAAGATGGTCTTTTCCTCTTTGACATTCAGCTACCAAATATTTACCCTGCCGTTCCCCCCCTTTTCCGCTACTTGTCTCAGTGCAGCGGGAGGCTCAACCCAAATCTCTACGACAATGGCAAAGTTTGCGTCAGCTTGCTGGGGACTTGGATTGGAAAGGTAACCTAGTAAATGTTTTACGGGGGTTCATCAAAGGATAGACTTGTTTATCGGCATGGCCCTGTTAATGGATACCTTTTACAGCACGGATAATAGTTGGATGCAACAACCCTTTCTCTTTCCTTTATTGTACCTTTTTTTTATCTTTCCTCTTGTGTAGGGGACTGAGAGGTGGACCAGCAAGTCCAGTCTACTTCAAGTGCTCATCTCTATTCAAGGTACGTCCTCTTGATGTGTTGTCATTTAAAACAAATTCAAGTGTTTATGCCATTTTTATTTGGATTCCAAAATATTGATGAATCCTTGGCAAAATTGGTAAGGTTTATATAGGTAATGAAACCTACTTACACCTATATGTCACTACGCACTAGTCTTTTAACCAGTGATTTGCCTTATGTACTTTAGAGCAAAGGGTTTGTTAATAATTATTTATTGTTAAAAGGTTTAGTTTCATCCTTTTCTTCTTTTGCAGGTCTCATCTTAGTAAATGAGCCGTACTACAATGAGGCTGGCTTCGACAGTGACCGAGGTTTGCAGGAAGGCTATGAGAACAGTCGCTGCTATAACGAGATGGCTCTCATCAGAGCTGTCCAATCCATGACGCAGTTGTTACGAAGACCTGTTGAGGTTTTCCAGCAGGAGATCCGGGAGCACTTTCAAAGCAGCGGTTGGCGCCTAGCTCACAGGATAGAGACCTGGCTAGAAACCAATTCCATTGTGGAGAAGGCCGGTGAGCTGTCCAATGGCCAGGACCATCCCTGCATAGTTCCTTATAGCCCTACTGAACCAGAGTGCACGCCTGATCCCGCGCTAGATTCCAAGGACTTGGACGATTCGGGGTGCGGCGCTTCCACCCTTTCTCCTGGAGATTTGGAAAACATGGGCAAAGGAGTGATGCTGGAGAGCAGCCCTGCGGAGGAGCCAAAGGGAGCAACTGGGGGAGTGCAACCCAGTGTAAAACCAAAGAAACGTAGAAAGAGCTACCGCAGCTTCCTGCCTGATAAGAGAGGTTATCCAGACATCGGCTTTCCCCTGTTTCCTCTCTCCAAGGGCTTCATCAAAAGCATCCAAGGTGTGCTAAGCCAGTATAAGTCTGCACTGGTGGAAGCTGGTATCTCAGAGTCCCGTGGAGACAGACTCACGCTCCCTTTGTAAGGACTGGAGAGAAGCGATGGAGGGGCACACACTGCCTCCATTCCCACCTCGCCTTCAACACTCCTTTCTTGCTCTGCCGTTTCCACTGCCGAGTCCCTTTTATGTGATGGTTTCTTGCAATTACTTTGGACTTCTGACACACACACACAAGCTGAGACCAAACATGATTGTAAATCTAATTGCGGCTGAAACTATTTATTTTTTGCTTTGCTTGTGTTTACGCGGTCCGTTTTCATTACTCCGGGTATTATAATCTGGGGTCAACCATGCTGCTATGGGATCAAGGGTTCCTCCAATATATGCGCTTATCGCTTTGCAGGGGAACAGACCTATACGGTACTGCTGGATCTGTTCCTCTGAAAAGGTGTTTGTTTCCAATGTATACATGGTGTTTTGGGGCTTGGGTTTAGCAAGCATTGCTTTGAGAGAGTAAGGCCCAGTATAACACAGATAGAAGTGTATACCAACAAGTATGTATTTAAAAAAAGGAGAAAATGGCAATCACAGCATGTTTTAGGTTGGCAGGCTATGTTCTGGGCTGGACCCAATTTGGTAAATAAGAGCAACGGCCTCGTATCTGCACTGCCACTTAACACTATGACAAGACACACAACACCCATAATGCATATGTGATTTTAGTAGGTGGAAGTGCCCTCGCTTATAGGTTTGTATGCATCCGTTGCCTTCATGAAAGTATAAGGGTCATTTAGTGATTTAGTGATGGATCTACTGCTTCCTTGGCCACCAGAACCCTGAAGGTGGGATGCCAGAGGTTGCAACATCAGCAATCCTTGATTTTAATCTCGTGTCCTACTATACAGACAAGAGGTGCTGAGGTGTATCACCATAACAGAAAAGGGACATTTTCGTTAGAAACACGCTTTTCATGTCCTGTATGTACTAGCGAGTAATTTCATCGGTTACCCCAATGCAAAGGGCGCTCTGCATTGTGAGCCAGGGGATAACGCATCGCAGCTGCCGCAATCCGTAACCTAGACAAAGCCTCGGCGCAAAGAAATAAACAAGAAACAAAAAAGCTATTAGTGAGTATTTATTGATTTACTATTTAACGTATTTTTGCCCAAATTTGCCTACCGTATTTGCGGTAAGGGATATTTATTAAAAGCGTGAAATATCATTTCTGTTTAATGACTTTTTTGTTTACCTCCTAACATATCGCTGAACCATTGGAAACCAACCATGGCGGGCATACCTGCTTGCAGTTATGAAAGGATAACCCCTTCGCCCTCAAATGGGTTCTTTAGTGGCCAATGGATCTAGTGACTTTAATGTCATCAATGACAGCTTCAGCGCTTTCTCTCTCTCCTTCCTTTCTATTATAACCATGTCTGACAGATCAGGGTTGGATACAAAGGAGGCTGATGAGATTGAGGCTTTCTCCAATCTTTACCCCGTAGTCTTCATTGCTCTACAATGAGAAGAATGTACTGAACGTTATAGAATGGACCCGGCTACTTAAAGCGGGCTTTACAGAGTTAACTCACTGCCATCATTGCAGGTCGAAAGAACTCCTGGTCTCCCTTTTCTGTCCTCTCCACCACGCACTGCCTTACACTTAGGCATGTTTACGGTACTTTTCCCGCCCGAATTAATAATGTGACTTTTTCTGGGGGGACGGTTTCTGGCGCCTCCTCGTGAAACTGATATCCCCCCCCGTACGTAATATTTAATGGTTTAAGTAACGCAAAATCATATTTAAAAGGTGTGAAGGGAAGCATGAGTGATAACTGGTTCATTAGATGTAGACTGCGTGATATTTAAATAATGTACAAATTGAGCTGCATTTTTTTGTTGTTGTTGTTTTTAACCCCTTCTGTGCTGGACTCTTCCGTCTTGTTGTACGATGACTTTTGACAGACACGGGAGTTGGCCGCTTCCTTCGGATGTTCGTTAGTGTATTAGCCCCCACCGTGGAAAAAACCAAGAGAACGGCAGGTATGGTAGAAAGCTTTGGGGTCCTAAATTCTGAAAGAAATGGGGTGAGGTGGTAATCCCGCGGGTCCTAATTTTATAGGCTTTTCTCTTGGATACCTAAAACAAGCTCAGGCCAGGAGGGGTTAAAACAAATTGACAATATGAAATGCCCTGCGTCTGGCGAATGTACAGCGTTTAAATGCTGGTAATGGATCTTTTTGAACCAAAATGCTGTAAAATGCTCGTGCTTCTGATGTTTGTATAGTGCTGTGAGATTTTTTTTTTTTTTTTTTACTTCTGCTAATTTAATCTATGGAACACGTATGAAGGATTGTTTAATTAAAGATGCCTCCGCTGAATGGTGTTTGCGAGCATTTTATGAGTAACTAGGAGTACGATATTAACTCTAAAAAGGCTTGGTCACTGTAAACTAAAGCAATTACCGCTGTTGATCTCATCCTTCAGTTTAGGTTCACATCTGATGCAGACTTAAAGTGACTCAAATCCCTCACTTTACTACTCATTATGAAGGGTCGGGGTTGGGATGGCCCTTTTTATAATGCATTATTCAATAGATGAGGAGACATAAGAAATCTGACTGATTTAGTTATGTATTATACAGAGTCGGACAAGCTCTTTCTGTTGAAGGCACACACTGGGGTTGGTCCTTTATAATGTCTATTGAGATATATATATAATATTATTTTTTTTTTCTTTAAACAGTTCTAGTTTGTAGGTAGCTATCCATTAGCCATTTGTGTACATTCAAACTCTGTTATGGTAGCCCAATCTACTAGAGAAACACCCTGACTCCTTATCATACTACCTCTGGCATGTGAACATGTATTTGGCTATGTTAGTTGCGTGTCTCTGGGTATGTTAGTTGTATGTCTCTGGGTATGTTAGTTGTATGTCTCTGGGTATGTTAGTTGTGTGTATTTGGCTATGTTAGTTGTGTGTCTCTGGCTGTTAGTTGTGTGTCTCTGGGTATGTTAGTTGTGTGTCTCTGGGTATGTTAGTTGTGTCTCTGGGTATGTTAGTTGTGTGTCTCTGGCTATGTTAGTTGTGTGTCTCTGGCTATGTTAGTTGTGTGTGTGTGTGTTTGTGGCCTGCCAACTTGTCCAACCTTTGAGTGTCCTGTATTTACTGTCAGAAGTGCTAAGTAAATTGATGTTATAAAAATAAGATAATAATAATAATGCAAACCTACATTTCAATGAGTAAAATATTGCTTTAACCCTTTAAGGACAATGGGCGGTCCCTAAACGCATTGAAAACAATGCATTTTGAGCCCGTACATGTACAGGCTTTGTCATTAAGGGGTTAAAAGCCTAAAATGCGAGTGTGCTTTGCCTAGATAGATGCATTCTTCTAGCATCATGATGTCGGGTAACCGATTCCTTTCCATGAGTTTAACATCTCGGTCAGCAATATATGAAACTTTAACTAAGTCATCGTGAGTAACGTGGCAGCTCTGTGCCTTTTCTCCCGCAGCATTTTTTTTAAATCCTCTTGCGCTGTTACTTTGTAATAAAATGTGCCAGAATCTATATTATTAATCAATATTTAAAAATAGAATCTTTTATGAATTATAAAACGTGGAATATATTAATAACCTTGCTATGGCCAGCGGTAGTGAACATTTATCTCATTTTTTTTCCATAGTTCAGTTTCTCTGTGCAGATTAATTTTTAACAAAATAAAGAATCCGGCCAAATGCGATGTTCTTAAAGTATCTTCACTAGCTTGACAATCCCCACAAGCCATCGGATGTGACTACTACAGCGGTCACTGATAATGTGTAAATTTAATGTAATTGATACTTGTCCCTATGTTGTAGGTAGATCTGGTTCCTACTCACTAGCTCTTCCTTGATTTTTTGGACACGGTGTGCAGTACAGGCCTTGTTACCATAGCAACCAAAGGCATGGCGCTTCTGAATGGACCCTTCCACTGGATGCCATAGTAAGAAGCCCGCATTTAAAACCTCCAGCAGAATAAAATTTTTATAAACACCCTGCAATGAATTGTTTATTGGTGCCAATGTGAGAAATCATACTTCTAATTAAATTGGGGTCCTTGTTTTAGTTGTGGTTATATGTTCCCAAAGCTAAACGCAAATAGATAGCTTTCAGAGGGAATGCAAGCACTGAATTATTGGTGTTTTCTGACGGCTACGTCGCAAATCAAAGTCAGTGAGCAATAATTCTTAAATATTCAAATTTACATATGTACACTATGTGGACAAAATGTTGGGACACCTGACCATTACACCAACATCGAATTTTATGACATTGCATTCTAAATACATTAATATGAAGTTGCACCCCCCCCCCTTTGCAGCTATAACAGCTTCCACTCTTCTGGGAAGGCCTTCTACGAGATTAAAGGGCCTTCCCCTAACTTTTTCCACAAAGTTGGAGGCATGTCATTGTCAAAAATGTCTTTGTATACTGAAGTATTAAGATTTTCCTTCGCTAGTCCTAGCTGAAACCCTGATTTTAATAATTAAAAGGTGTGTCCTTGTGCCCATATAGCGGTACCCAAAGCAAAGTCCATAAACATATGGTTGGACGAGTTTTTGGTGTGGAAGAACTTGACCGGCTGCACAGAGCCCTATTGAACACTTTTGGCATGAACTAGAACGGAGGTTTCTCATCCAACATCAGTACCTGACCTCACAAATGCTCTACTGGATGAAAAGGCAAAAATTCCCACAGAAACGCCCAAAAATCTTGTGGAAAGTCTTCCCAGAAGAGTGAAAGCCGTGATAGCTGCATGGAAGTCACATGTTCAACTCTCGCTAACTTCCTGGTTAGTGAATGTAATTCAAAGGTGTTTGACGTAAGGCCTACTTTCCAGAGCTTTTATATTCATGCACTCCGTACCTCCTAACGTTTCAAACGAGGGATCTTTTGAGGCCTGATTATTCGAGCATTTTGAATAATATTTTGTATTTATTAACTTCCCTTTTATAAATACTCGTCATATTCTTGTAAAAAATACTTGACACAGCTTTATTAGCGGTAGGACACGTAGCAGGAGCTACAGCTAGGCCACAATATGTAAAATTAACCTGCGCTGTATTGAATCCCTCAAGGTTAAGACAGAAAGTGAATTATAGCACGGAAGGAGGAGGTTTATTTGACCAAAATAAACAAAATACAAACAATGTCATCTTTCCAAAGGAATCCTTGTCAAGGACATTTAGCTTTATACAAGCATACCTAAATTTAGATTTAACATTTGGACGTCATGACAGTCTCTAGTCCATTGCACCGCAAGGGGTTAAATTGTAAATTATTAGCTGCAACAGTTGCAGTTGGTAATCAAACAGTTGCGGTGAGATGTGATAAAATTTGATCGACCTCATCAAAAATTAACATACAGTTTAGATTTCACAAGGTCACAAAGTACATGTTTATAGACAGTAATAATCTTGAATACATTTTGTTTTTAACTGTAAAACATAAATACTAGAAATCTAGAAAACTGGCACTAATACCTTTTTAATACCTTTTTTACCCCAGGAATTTGCGAAGCAAACTGCATTTTAACTTACAGATTATGATTTATGTTCATGGTGGTCGCTTCTTCTACCTCCATGTCTTCTGCTTTTGGACACATGGCCATGTGGGTGCGCAGACAGGCCGAATGCGTTGCCCATGGTGGCAACGTGGACCATACATGGTACTGGCATGTGAGCCTGCTGGGCCGTGATACTAGCCTCCTATACTAGTGGCAAAGATTTAAAGGGCTGTTACTACCACTGGCGGCCTTGCATGTTTATTATTCACTCTACAACATAACCCAACAGGTCCCTTTCCATCTCTCGCCTATAGGTCCTCGGCCTAGGCAATAAAGAGATAAAGCTCCTCTATGCATGGACTATAAAGGTATCCAACGCCTCGGTTCATCCAATCTTCTTTTTATGGATTCAGGGACACAAATTGTTATTGATGGTGTTACCCCTTGGGTATAATGTGTCTTTAAATGTATCATTTACAAACAGGAGCTTATTTGAGGATTATTAACTAGTAAATATATTTTACAAAATGACAGTGTGGGCAACCCACGCAATCCTTACTCCTTGAAGACGTGTAAATCCTAAGCAATTAAAAATTCTAAGGAGAAGGTAAAATAACAGATCAGCTGATAAATCTGGTCTTCCCAATAGGTTACAGCATTATTCCAACATTTTTCTTATTAACGCCACGATTTAAACTTATTTAGCCTTGCAGCTGGAAAGCCAGTAAAGAGAATCGCCCCCTATTAGCATAGCTTTGGCTGTGATAACGTAGTTTGACTACTGTGGCTTCCAGTGTCAGGTTATCGGTTACAGTCAACATACAAATTACTACCTAGTCGTAGAGTTTCTATTTTGGCGACAATGGAATAGAATAAAGGCTAAATATAGAATGCTTTGTTTTTTTAAGGATCTTCCACCCCCACCTACACATCTCTCTGGTACTTTGTAGCATCCATACAATGTTTTGCAGTTCAATGTGTCTGCATAGGTCCACCAAACTAACCATGGAAAGGATCTGTCGTTTATTACTCTAAGTGTAGGAAGTTGATCACGTTTTCTGTGGCATGGAAATAACACGTCCAAGGCAACTGTGAATTTGACCCTGGATCGGGGCACAGGGGATGACCTCCCCATCTACAGTCATGATGCCTGTGTTTTGGAAAGGCTCTATTCGGAAAGCATGGACAGGGACATGTATTAAATGGGGAATGTCAGCATCCACATGTGTGCCCTTCTCCATAGATAGAAAAAGTTTAAGAAGAGAGGCCCGGGAAATTCTGGACGTAGCGTAGAACAGATGAATAATCCCTTCTCCGAGATTTTTAACCATAGGAGCTGTATAAAGGTCAGCTCCAAGGTGAGACTGGTAGAGGGCTAGGACAAGAGCAAACTGATCCTCAGGAACTACAGTCCAGTGATTTGGAATGGGCTGATCCAATCGCGGAAGCAGGGGATCTCCTAATTCTTGCAGCATTACGCTGTCCAAATGAGGGTTGTCTGAATTTATGATCTGTTTGGTTTCTTTAATATCCCCCTTTTCACCCAAACAAGGATTAGCCTTCAAGTAAGAAAGACGACCTCGGTATGTACGGAGAGCAGTTAGTCGTACAAAGGTACCAACAGAAAAACGCAAATCACCAAGGAATCTGTACTTCTCGCTCTCGATATCCACATCGGATACAAATCCCCAGGCCAAGCTTAGAAAGGAGAAGATCCGCTTTCCCGAGGAGGTGGTAAGAGAGACAAGGTCCAGAGGTTGTGGTTGACCTTTGCACAATACAAAAGCACAATTGGTCAGGAGTTTCGTGCCCGTCACCTGCTGGTGCCTAGAAGAGGATAAGCAAATGCAAATGTTAAATCTACCAAGATGATTGCAGATTGTAAATTGTGCATCAGTGTCTATCGTGATGTAGGGTAGGTAACTAAACATTATGGTAAGAAGAGCAGATAATATAGCGACCCCTCTAGTAGGCGGAGTGCTGCGCCTCACAAAACTCACATCCCATCTGTTTACTTCATGAAAGCCTAAATCCAAACCATCAATTAATGTCCCTGGGGACCCATTGGAGTTCCTTCTCAACAATGGCAGTGACATCTGCCACACAATCTCACTAACACACCAGATCATTCCTTTCTCCACAGAAACAAACCAAATGTGCGTGGATTAAATGTGGATGTTTGGTGAAAACGGTAGGTAGTGCTTTCCTTACCCAGAATAGTGATTGATGGACGCAGCCAAAGCATTCCCCGACCCTCCAGGGAGAATAGCAAGGTTTTTCTTAATAGCATTTGTCCAGTCAGGTCGCTCCATTAACCCATTAATAACCTAGGATAAAAGGCAACTTAGTCTATTTTAGGAAGTCATTTGTTCCATGAAACACTCTGTAAAGAAAGCAATCCCAAAGTGTTAGATTATTACTTCCCAGGCCGAGCAGCCAACAGCTGGCTGAAGAACATTCATATGATGAGTCATTACCTCAAACATGAGCCCATCCCCTGACATCACAACGATGACGTCCCACCTAGACAGATCCTCGTCCCGCACCAGTTCACGAGCCTGATTAGGCCTCTCTGTGGATCCAGGAGACAGAAAATGGTGCAAGAGGAAATCAGTTCAGTCCCCTTTCCTATAGAAGAACCTCACTTAATAATACTATGACGGGACTTGGTTTCTGTATGAGTCTATCGCCACTACAGCCATTGCTCTCAATATTAGGCAGTTCTAATGTATATGAGCCAACTCCTGTTAATTAAATTAAATAGCTTTAGATAAAAAGGGCTGCCTTTAGATGGCCAACTTAATGAGTTAGGATTTACTGAGCACAGGTCCATATAACTGGTCTGATGATCAAAGATGAAATCTGTAGACAACCCGTTACCCTCTTCCCCATCCTGGTGGTATTTGGCATGCGTACCTGTCACCAGCAGGGTAAAGCGGGCATCAGCGTCTGTGAGCATGGGAATCACATGTGTCTGGAAAAGTGTCAGGGCTTTACCAGTCCCCCCATGGGGATTCAGCAATACTAGAAGGCGTGGTGGGGTGGGTATGACGGAGGGCTGTCCTGAGGAATAAAAGAGTCAATAAGTCAATGCGGTTTATTTGAGGGATACTTGCAGAAGGGGATTAGCTGAAATCCCCAAATGTATTTGCCCCTTTCACCACCCCCAAGCTAAATGCCCTGCATGAGATGCATTTGGCCGAATGCATCTCCCTGCACACGATGTACTCACCTCCAGTCAGCGCCAGCTCTGGAGAACGTACCATGTGTACAGTTTTCCTACTGACTTCAATGGGCGGACATTCCTGCCACTGATTGACAGCTTCAAGCAGCCAATCAGTGTCAGTTTTGCTGCATGACTGTATATTCTGCGTCAGGTAAGTATTTATTTAATATAGATGGGGTGTCAGGGACATAGACTAACTTTGAAGATAGCATTAATGTGAAAGTTATGCTGTCCAATTGAAATACTAATATCCACAAACATAATGCGTTACTCTGTGCTATGATCTACATGTACACATTGTATAAATATTTAATAATCACATTTAATTAGACATAACCCCCCAACATTCCAAATGGCCAAAGAGGGACACTTTGTTTTAGGCGGTGTGGCTACCGGCGTGGCTTCACCAAGACTTCTTATACATCTATTTATCCAACTCCTACCCAACAAATATTTAGAGCTCCTAGAACTTCAGGGGAGGAAAGAAGGACTTGGTTCCCAAACAGGGACACTTGGGAGGTAGGAATTACCTATAACAGTGAACACAAATACACTTATTGTTGTTGATATACGTATTTGTGTACACACAAGATAATAAACACACTATATGGAAATGATTAAGTGATGTTTGGGTTCTGAGAAGTCTTTATCAGCACCTTATCAGTAACACACAGCCAAGCTCTTGTCAGGGTCACCATAGAACGGAAGTCCCTCCTATGGATTATCACCACTTGCTGCTTGTTATGATCATCGGCTGATGGTTGAGGTCTGCGTACCCTCTGTGGTTGGGGACGGTGTGCTATTAAATAAATAATTCCGAGCTAAAAAGGTATCTATGGGCCTTTCTAGCAGGATCCTAGTTGTACAAAAAAGAGGAGTGTTGGGTGAGGTGTTGCCCACCTCTGTACCAAACTCTAGCCTAACACATCTTGGTCAACAATCATACGTGTCAGGAATTCTCATGTCACCTCCAGACAGACAACATCTTGTGCCAGACACCCTCCGGCTTACCCAACTTTAAATAAAAAATTTCCACATATTCATTCGATTGTGTTTTATGGAGCATTTTTGGTTATGGTGGTAGACTAATGAGTACGGAGGAGACCAGATGTCCCCATTAACCATGGAGATGCTAAATAACGGGGCAATGGTTTTAATTCATCCCTCGTTAATGCAGAAATCTGCTCATCCTATTTTCAAAACAAAATTTAGATTGTAAGCTCATGAGCGGGACCCTCAAAAGCCCGCCATTCCTGCCAGGAACTTTGTGTAAGGTACCATAAGGCTAGATGGCAGCTCACGGGCAGGGTTTTCTTCTCCTAATGTGTTTGTGTGTATAAAGGTATATTTGTTATGTACCCGTTAACTGCCCCACTTAAACTGTACAGCGCTGCATTATTTGTCGATGCCCAATAAAAAATAATAATAATAATAATAAATAATAATAAAACCATGAGAAGCTCACACTCCACCAATGGTCATTTCGAGTACGCAGGCCATTAATTATTATACAGGCATTATTCTTAACTGTTTACACAACATTATATGGGCTAAACCATTAATTATTTATTCATCATCACTATAACCTCGTGAATGTATAATGCAAGGCAGTTTAGAACCTGTGCTTTGGGAATGCGCACCAACCCGTAACACCTGTTTCACCGGCAAGTTACACCTAGATCGTGTGGCGGATGTAAAGTTCTGCGCAGGCGTGTGATGCTATGGCTCGGAAGGTCACGGCAAAAGAGAACAGGCCGATCCCATTGTACAGCGCTACGGAATATGATGGTGCCATATAAAATTAATAAATAAATAATAAAATGCATTCATGTCAGAACTCTAATGCCCATGATCTTTAATTCATACATATAGAGAGGGCATTTAATCAGCCCAGGAAAGGAGTTATCCCTCATTGTGTCCTCTCAGCTTATATGGCAACCACTAGTTAAACATCCAAGCAGCAACAATACTGTTTGTAGAAACAAAGCTCATGACAACAATACAGAGATCATCATCATCATCATCATCATCATCAAGGAACCCCATACAAGTTGGATTAGGATCTGAGTGCCTGAAGACCTGTGTCTTGCTTTACATGAAAAAGATGTGGAGTTTCTCAGGGTTTTGCATGAATGCTCTGCTTTCTAATGTATGGATCCAGCTAGTATATGATATAGTGATCACACAGAGGGTTATGTGCCCATCCCCCCATGCCCTCACCTTTCTGCTCTGCCAACTGTCTGATCTTCTGTGCCCAAGTCCTGGCGATGTTGAGGTTCTCCTCCTTGTCCTGGGAAATCGCTTTGCGGAAAGTCCTTGAAACTCGCTGGCGATAAAGTGCAGACCCCGAATCCCCAATTAGGGGATAAAAGACAACAGTAAAGTAGCCTCCGATGTCTGATTTCTCTTTACCCCGGAAGGATCGGCACCCGATGAGGTCGGTTAAGAAGCAGCTGGTGCTGGGGGGCCCCCGGGGGCCATCAGACAGGCTCTGTATCAGGAATTCACTTCGAGTAAGTAGAAGGGAGACTACAAAGTCCCCACTCCCCACCAAGGTGAATGTATCACAGAGCAGAACTTCGGAGGAGCCCTTGAGTGACCCACTGCCAGGCTCCATCCTTGGAGATGTTTTCAAATTATTAATGGCTGTTAGTAAAAAATAGTAAATAAATAAATCGGAGGAAAGGATAGATAAAGAGACATGAGAAACACCGAGCACACCAGAGAGCGCTCCCGGGATGATCCTCCGGTCGGACGGTCACCGCTTTTATGGGACTCGCCGAGTTTAAAGCACTCAGCACTCTCTGCTGCCCCCTGGTGGTGTCGTCAGACATAACAAGTGGGAGCCAGTGATCTAGTGTTTAAAGAGCACCTGTCATTGAAAAATACATTGTGCCGGCCAACAGGCTGCAAAGAGAAAAGAGATTTAATCCAGTCATCTGAATTATGCATCCACAATCCTGTATTTCAATATTTATTGTTACAAAATGAAAAAACACTTACCTGACCTAGAAGTTGCAGCCCTGCTGCAGCAGATGCCCCCTCTCCTCTGTGGTCTCAGCCAGCATCCTAATCTAGCCACCTGAATGACCAACCACCTCTACAGATCATCCGTACGCTTACCAATTTATTAAGTCATCCCCATCCAAGCCGTCCTCTCCTACTGTCTCACTTCCCCCTCAACCACCGACTAGATTGTAAGCTCACAAGAGCAGCGTCCTCTTCTCTTTTTTGTACCAGTTTGTTATTGTGTGTGATTTTAAATTATACCACTGATAATGTACCAATGTAATATAATTGGCTGCTTGGAGCTGGCTGGAGGTGAGGCTTTATCAGTATACCTGGGAACTTCTGGGCTCCGGCTACCCGGAGCCTTCCCTTGCGGGATGCGGCCAGGACTGCACACTGACGTCAGCGGGGGAAATTTTTAAAGGAAAAATGGGCGGGGAGCGGGGGCGCGTCAAGACCCCGCGACCCGGAGGATTCGGGTCTCGAACCGGAGAATCGGTGCTTCACCCAGCAATCTTCGGGCGAGACCGGAGAGTTTCCAAGTATGTGTAGCAGCGACAAAGTTCTAGCAGCTAATATGGTATGCTTCTCTGAGCTTCTCATGTAGGGCAGTGTATGTGTATATGTGTGTTTATGGGCACGTGTGTCTAAAGGCATTGTGTATGGGCAGGTGTGTGTAAGGCCAGTGTATGTGTATATGTGTGTAAATGGGCAGGTGTGTGTAAATGCAGTGTATGCGTATATGTGTGTTTATGGGTAGGTGTGTCTAAAGGCATTGTGTATGTGTATATGTGTGTGTAAGAGCAGTGTATGTGTATATGTGTGTTAATGGGCAGGTGTGTGCAAAGATTCTGTGAGGGAGGCTAACATTATTTTTTTTTAAATTAAAAAAAATATAATCTCTGCTGCTGTGGACTACTCTTCCAATGATGCTCAGCCAGCATCATGGTGGACACCTGGCTGAGAATCATGTGTGGTTCACAGCTAACATCTGCAGCTTTACTGTTGACTGCACTTCCCATGATGCTCAGCCAGCATTGTGGGAGCAGTATGTCTGGTTGAGCCTCATGGGAACTGTAGTTAACAGCAGATAATGTGACAGATGTTAGTTGTGGATTACAACCCCCATGATGCATAGTCATGGTGGACTCCTGGCTGGCTGAGCATCATGGGAATTGAAGTTCACAGCTAACATCTGCAGCTTTATCTACTGTTAACTGCACTTCCCATGGTACTCAGCCAGCATCATGTAAGTAATATGTCTGGGTGAGCCTCATAGTAATTCAATTCAATGTGTTGGTTATTTTTAATATGCATGACTGTGCTAACAAAAATGATGCGTGGCGATGCAAGCGCAACAATGTAAAATGCAATTGCTTGCATTGGTGAGTTGTGCGAGAGCGATTAAAAAAATAATTGTCCCTTTTTCTGAATTTGAAATGTCGAGAGGTATGATATTCCCTGATGGCATTGGCTTCTTTCAGCTGCCACAAAGCAAAAACGGCTTGAGGAACACAACGAGTTCAAGGTGTGGGATGTGCTGGACAAACGAGTCTGATCCATGGAGGCCCCACCTTGCAATTTACAGGAATTAAAGGATCTGCTGCTGACAGCTAGCACAGCACACCTTCAGAGCTCTCATGGAGTCCATGCTTCAAAAGGTCAGGTCAGTTTTGCCGTCAAAAGGGGCACCTGTATAATATAAGGCAGGTGATCATAATGTTATGGCCGAGCGGTCTATATAAATATATACAGGATATATTTATCAAATTAGCTATGGTGGGGAGTGCTATGGAATACCCCTCCACTTAAAACATTAATCTACATCCACCAGACAAGCCAGAAGACTTGTTTTTCTACCAGAAATCTGGTAGTTCTACCACCACTGCAAGGGATTCTGGGGGTATATATATATATATATATATATATATATATACACACAGTATCTCACAAAAGTGAGTACTTCACATTTTTGTAAATATTTTATTATATCTTTTCATGTGACAACACTGAAGAAATGACCCTCTGCTACAATGTAAAGTAGTGAGTGTACAGCTTGTATAACGGTGTAAGTTTGCTGTCCCCTCAAAATAACTCAACACACAGCCATTAATGTCTAAACTAAATATTCTAAACTTGTCATTTTTATTTTAGTTCCTTTTCATAATAGCTGCCTAAATTTTACATTAATCATAAATGCCTCTTCAGTGTTGGACATATTTAATCTCCTTGTTGAAACTTGCAATATACAAAGTAGTCAATAGGTGTCACTGTAACATGTTAAATGTTTTCAACGTACGAATCTCCAAAACACACAAAGGCCATACAACTTTCCGGGACGGTTGCCAGTAATTACAACATGTAGAGATCAAAGATTACTGTAAAATTAAACTTTTAATATCTTTAAAAATCTCAACCAAAACACCAACTTACATAAGAGAGATGCAAGGATGAGGAAGGAATGACTTTATTAAAGTTAAATAAAAGTACAAATCTCGAGAGTCTGCTGGGACGCTGTTCCATGTATTCACTTCCCTCTCGTTAAAGTAAGTCCTCCTTACTGTAAATAAAACTTTATTACATTAAAAAAACATCTCAGGAGTAGCATAAATAATAATACCATTTCACTGTGTGTATGGAAAGCTGTGCATTAATTTACCTCTACAGAGAAGCAACTGCGTGTCCCATTCCTTTTCCTGTGTTTTTTTTATGCAGCGGGACACTGTCTCACATACTGACCCCCCTCCTACCCGCTCCCTGCCAGCTTGGTCTCTGCAGCTGCCAAGATATCAGTGGAGATAAGAAAACGGCTGGAGAAGGTAAGTGATCAGATGGGGGGGCAGATACAAGGTAGGGGGAGGATGCAGGGGCATAGACAGGATTTGGAGACAGGGAATGAGACGTGTTTTTGACCTCCGAATTTCGTTTCCAAATTAAAAAAAGATTTGTCCGAACCGAAAGGGTTGTCCGTAAACAAATTAACAAAAAAAACGAAATGAAAAAATAGTCTGTTTACTAGGTTTACTGGTCATGAGCCACAGCTTTGAATTTAATGAAGGACTGAATGGTCTATGCCTTCTCTAGCACAAACATATGGATCTGTGCTCCCTCGTATTGTCTGTGCCCTGTCGGAGTGCCAGGTTATGATTATCATTTTCTAGCAGCGATGTATTTTGGCCCAGGCCCACTAGGTCCCTTGGCAGTATCCTGTAGGCGGGCAGCACCACAGCAGAAGCCACTGGCAAGGGGGCATCATGGATCTGTGCTTCTCAGGTACAGATCTCCATTGCCTGTTTCCATGTGTTCCTCCACTAAATATGATACTTTAAATAAATGCTTAGTTTCATTACCGTAGAAGGGTCCCCACTGTCAGGTAAATGCTAGGGTGCATAATTTCACCCTACACCCTAGGGGTGTATTACCCTTGGTCAGGCCTCATAAACGTGCCGAATGCAGGTCCTCCGTAATCTGCCCCTGGCTGTCTGGATCTAAGTGTCATTGTTTGAAATACTTTGTGATCGGGTAATATGTATCTCCTTATGTTATGACAAATTGCTGAAGGATCAGATATTCACAAGCGCCGGCACAGTGGTTGTATGTTCTGCTTTCCTCTGCCTGTGCTTCTCTGTAACAAGTGGAGTCGTTGTATACAGCAGGCAATCCGTGTGTAACAGCCGTACTCTCTGTCTGAGAATGTGACGGTCTGGCACTGTGCGCCTTCACTATGTGTGATTAATGGCATGCTGGCCCACTGTTACTTATGTGACAGGCTCACTTTCTAGCCCCCGCTATGTGACGGTTTGGTCCTGTTAGGGGGTCACGCAGTCAGAGGCTCTTCTCATCTCCGAGTTGGCTTCTCGCATACTGTGAGCGCTCTCCATGTACGGTTAACCCTTAATCCATTGCATGTCGCAGACTACCTCTTGTAGCACTTTCTACCTTCCACTGTTTGCTTTCGTCAACACTGCTGACAAAAATCCCCTGTAAACGACGACAACAAAGAGATGCAACACAATATGGAAAGATCCTGAAACAGATCGAGCCAATGGCTTTTCTGGATCACCCGCCCTATTGTTTTTTTTTCTTTTTTTGTGTGTTTTGTACATGAGTGAAACATTGTAGGTGAGTGAAAATGCGAGCAATGGTAAAAAAATATTATTTGCAATGTAACCGATCGCTCAGCTGAAATGCTGATCTGTTAAGAGTGGTGATTAGATAAAAAGTGTTGGTTAGTACATGGACACTCCAGTGTTCCGGCATGCTCCTGAACAGAGAATGCATATTACAATAATTAGTAAACTAAAAGAAATAATTACTTATTATCAGGAGAAGCTGCAACTCCAGCGCTGCAGTGGAACACCTCCTGTGTGCTCTAATGTTTGTGATTGGATACTTGAAGTAGCTAGACTCCCCCTAGTTTCTGGGTGCAGTATTTTTTCAGTGTCCCCCTCATAGCTAACAAGTATACATCCTAACACTCAGACTCACTCTAACATCCACTCACTCATCGTACCCTGACATACACACACATTCTTCATCCTGCTCCTCCTCTCAGGCGCCACTCACTCTAGATTCAGCCCTGACACTGCAACACGTGAACTGACATGCATACTAATGCATGATAATACTATATGCTGACAACCACCTCCATACACATGCTAACACCAAATATTAACAGACACACACTCATACTTACACCATAGAGGAACAAACACACACACATGCCACCATTGTATGCTCACAAACACCAACACTTTACAGTAACACACATATACGCTAATGCCATACACTCATGCACACGCGTGCTAACGCCATGCACTTATACACACTCACACTAGTGTCATACAGTAACATATACAACACCATACGCTCATACACGCTAACATCATGCTTTCATACATATGTACACACAATGTACAACATACACTTACACACTCACTATATACACACTAACACCATACACTGTGCACCTGTGGCATCTGCATTCTAAACATATAGACATTATACATTAATATGTAGTTGGTCCCTCCTTTACAGCTACTAAAATGGCATTGTCCAAAATGTCTTGGAATGTCCTTTTTAGCAAACCCCTACCAAGACATTTTGGACAATGCCATGCTTCCAACTTTGTGGGAACAGTTTGGGGAAGGCCATTTTCTATTTCAGCATCAACGCAAGGTCCATAAAGACATGGTTGGATGAGGATGGTGTGGAAGAACTTGACTGGCCATTTTGACCTCAACCCCATCAACCCTACCCTTTGGGATGAACTGGAACGGAGATTGTGAGCCAGGCCTTTTCATCTAACATCAGCGGCTGACCTCACAAATGCTCTACTGGATGAATGGGCAAAAATTCCCACAGAAACTCTCCAAAATCTTGAGGAAAGCCTTCTCAGAAGAGTGGAAGCTGTTATAGCTGCAAAGGGGCACCAACTTAACATTAATGTCTATGTAATTAGAATGCAATGTCATAAACGTCCATGTTGGTGTAATAAGCAGACACACACACATATATATATATATACACTCCAATAACAATACAGTCCAATTGTTATTTTATTTACTAGTTTTAATTGTTATGTCCTGTCTACCCATTGTGCAGCAATACAGAATATGAAGCAATAAATAATGATAATAATCTCCGTTGTGTATGGCACTGAAAGGTGTGAAATGTCCATAATGTTTTATTGGGAAAGAAATAGTTTGATTGACATGTCTAAATTGACCAATGGTATTAATGCCTCGACACATATATGTGCATTTTTCTGTTAATTGATTTGTAAGAAAATCCCTTTTGCCTTTGCAAACAATTTCTTATGCGCTAAATGTTTTACTGGATTCCAAACGTTCTTGCTCTTAATTTATAGGTTATGTTCCTTTGCGGCAACTGTTAATGTAACTGATTTGACCCTGATCTATTTGTATCCCATCTGTTTTCATCTTTCAACCCCCACCTCTTGTGCGAATTCCTTCTTGCATTTCATAATAACTTAGTGTTTATGTATGACATGTGTTATGTATGACATGCCATGATGATTTCATCTGTGCCTATTCTTGAAGAAGAAGCTATAGCGTCCTTAGCGTCTCAACAATAACCTACCTCCTTATGGCTCAAGAGACTTTACAATCAAATTATAATTATTATTAATATAGAAGTATCATTGGATAATTTGGTGCAGCTTTATTAGACCCACTAACCTGTACAGTAAATCATACAACCACTCATAATTTGATCAAACTGAGGTTCCATAATGTAAAAGTGATGAGGAGGTATAAAATAAGAGTAGACTTGTAAAGATGGGTTAGAGGAGATTCCCTTGAAACTAAGACATAGAAACATAGAATTTGATGCCAGATAAGAACCATTTGTACACTTGTGCATTTGGATTTGTACAAAGCCCTGGTTTCGATCACCTTCACTCATCCCTCAAACTTCCATTATCGTTCACTCTCATGCTTTCTAAATGTTTCCCTGCGTTCTCTGCAGACCACTTCTGCCGAGCAGTTTTGCACCTTCTTCATCTTCTATCGTTTATATTTTCCCATGTCTTCAATCTTCTGTCTTCGTCTTCATCTCTGTGGACATAACCTGGCAGGAACTTCCACCAAATGGCTGCACTTGCGGTGATGTTATCTCTCTGAATCTCCAGTTGGGGGAGAGGATGTCACCGAAAGCTCTCTCATTTTGCCCTAACATGAACTGGGGGCAATTTAGCGGCGCATCCGGTGACATCATTTCCCTTATCCTCCAATGGGGTAGCAGGGGTTAACTGCAGGTAGTGTGGTGTTAGAAGGTTGTGCAAAAGACTGAAAAATCCAAGGTGTGCTTGTGGAATGAATAAGGAATCATGCTGGTCTTCACTTGTACTGAAGACAAATTATTTTCTTGGGGTAATGGTCGCCCATATATCTTTTTCAGATGGGCGTGCTTGAGCAAAGTCATCAGGTTAATTGGTCTAAAGGTTTTTGTCTCTCTGACAGTCCCACTACAAAAAGAATGCCTATTAAAAAAACACTTAGATGAAGTAAAAACTGCAGTTGTCCTCCTCCTCCTCCTCCGTGGTCTGAAGATTCTTGCCACAGATTGGTCGCTGGCAGGAAAGTGCTCCCACTGGACTCAATGTCCATGGGGTCTGAATACCTGCAGGGTTTGTGAGCTGGAACTGACTGGCAGTACGTATATAGTGTGCATAGCTGAAAGAGCATTATGGGAGATGTAGTCCTGCAGCAGCTGGAGGGCCGCAGGTTGGACACCCGTGGCATATACTGTAGCTGGGAAGCAGGGGAAGCACAGGTAGCTCTTGTTGATTGAATTCCTTTCCCGCCAGACCTCTGATTGGGGAAAAAGGAAAAGCACTTTGCTCTGAAACTCGCTAATTGTAATCTCAAAAGGAGTGACAGCCCATTTACTGCTTTACAGACATCACTAGATAGAGACCCATTTAATAAAACCAACATGTCACCATGCAGCCTCTCCCATTCACATAATTAGGTTTTCACTGAGAATTAATCTCACACTCTTTCATATCTGTAAAAACTTTTACAACCAAACACTCCCACTTTTGCCTAACCTTGAATTCTGTAGATAAGAGCTAGTCAATAATTCTTGAAGCAGAGCCTTGCATGAATAGCTGGATCAATAGATGTTCAGCACAGCAATATTCAAAATGTATTGTAACCGGACCCAACCCTGTTCCTGTGTAATTACTGTTGTGTTATTCCTGTTACTGCGTTATGTTATCGTTAACGAGTTTGTATCATAGCCCATTGGCAGATGTGTCCCTTGCCCCAATAACCCTCCCCATACTGCCTTGAATCTCCTTGGTACCTGTCTGGCCACGTTCAGGTTTCCCAATTCAAACTGTAAACACCATTCCAGTTGGTTGCCCCTTCCACTCCCTAGCTAATCGGAAAACCCTGGCCGGGTCAATTCATTGGTCATACTAAATGAACCCTACATGTTCAACACTCCACTGGCCAGCCATAACTGCAGGCGAGCAGCTTGCTTTACTCGGAGAGCCATAGCGGCTACCTACTTTAATCCAGCTGCAGCCACAGCCAGGGGCCTCTTGGTCAACCTTGTTCCCACTACATGTATATTGCTAGTTTAACTCATCTACCTGTTTACTGTGAAACAAGATGTTGGTATTACGGCAATACCTTCTGAACCCAGTGATCTGCCCAATTGTATATCTTTTTTGATACAAAAACCCCCCCCTCTTTCTCAACAAGCTGCAACGTGTGTAGTTATTAATTGTATGCCGATTGACAAGAAAAATGTGATTTGAAGTTTTTACTCAAGGTCTTCATTTTGCTGGACAAACAGTTGTTTAGATCTTCTTGGTCAAAAGCTTTTAGCAACGTCCTCTCTGCAGCAGAATGAGGACGGGGTAGACTAGATGGGCCAAATTATTCTGTTGTCAAATGTTTCTAGGAACACAAAAGGCAAGATAATAATAATAACAGATCATGGACTAGAGAAATGGAATCAATGTGCAGGGAAACACGGGAAAACCGTACGCAAGTCTTTGGACATCCACTGCTGGCTCTGGAAGGAAGAAGAAGCCTGGGTTCTTCCTCCCCGAAATGTATTTATTAATTTATTTATAAAATGTTTTTACCAGGAAGAAGTAGCTTCAAAGGGAGTACTTCTGGAGCTTCATGAGGCTGCTTCTCACTCACAAACCTTTGTAAATAAGTCTTCCCTGTGTATGAGGTACGATTGTGAGTTCCTCTGGCGATGTGGTGCTTGTGTGGCGTCAGCGGTCACATTAGACCTTACCTACTTGACACTCCAGCGACATGTGTTTTCCTGACACTCATCGTCTGCTTCCCTGTAACCCGAGACCACATGTCACTTTCTGTAGTTTGTTTATTTTGGGATTCTGTTTCGGGGTCATAACTGATTTAAAGAGCTAAGCAAAATGCATTTTCTGTGGGATTTTCTGTGAAAAGAAGACCTCTTTCACCTGTTTCCATTGTAAACCCTCTGAATTGATCACCAAAGAAGTGGGCAGAAATAGAAGTTTCCGCTTGCTGACATCATACTACATGTCACGTTTCTAAAAAAAAAAGGCAGATACATCGTCATTAATGATAATAATAACAACTTTTATTTATAATGTCATGTGACATTTGTTTTCAGTAGCTCCAAGGTGAGCCATAAATGGTTCTTCCTGGACATTTTTGGACATTAGCAATTTCGTATTCAGCCACCTCTCATCTTATAATCAATTTTACAATTCAGTTATCTGGGTTCTAACCCTTGTAGTTGGAAAGTGTTTTCTTTTTTGTTAGCTGCTAGCATGGTCATTCTAACTGTGGGCTCAATTCCCCGTCGTTCTGGTGCTAGCATGGACCAAGTATTACCGTTTTAGTAAAATATATCAGCTGTGAAGATTGGTATGTGTTTAAGATGGACCTTATTGATATGGTAGTAGTAGGATATGAGCGTTAGTATGGTTTGGCGTTGGCCCTCACGAGATCTTCTGTTTCCAGGGTTAAATAAACAATACATAGAATCTGAATGGAAGTTGGAGGAAGGGGTTGCCAACTGCAGGTTCTAATTGGGAATTAAGTGAAAAGGATAATTAATATCTAAGGTTAGCAAGATCTAGGGCAAGACCATGTAAGCCAACAGATATTTGTGATGCTGCTAAGGGGCCACAAATAAACAGGAGGCTGGCAAATAGATAATAAGAGGGATAGGATCTTAGGATGTAGAACAATTGAAGACCAAGGAGTACTGGCTGCCATATTGGTGTGGCCTACAAGCTGACAAAGTCAATGATGGACAACAGGTTTTGAAAGCATGGATGGAATAGTGCAGAAGCTGATGGTCCACAAGTGTGACCAACTTTATGAGCGAAGGTTAATGTGCCCGTTTGTTACACCAAGACCCGTTACATGAATCTGACCCTGCCTCAAGTATTACTAGAAGGCAAGCAGGAACAATGTGTGCCCCTCACTACAGATTGGCCCAGATAAAACTGATTGAATGCATTCAAAAGCTAACGCTTAACTAAAAAATACATTTGGTGGTCGTTATGATACGACTCTATCCTACAACTCTTAGAATTGCATTTATTGTGGCACGCCACGGCACATTGTAATATCATTTTTAAACATAGCTTTTAAGGCTTTCAGCCTACCTGTATCAGGCCAACCGCAATGCTGATCAAAATGTTAGAAATACAGTATATAATTCACAAATATAGATGTAACTCGGATATGCCGGCACTGTTTGTTCAGCTGCCTAAATAATCCCCTTTCTTTACCGTTCTTACTTTCTGACTGTTAGGCGGCTGTAGGGCGGATAAAAGGATAATTGCTTGTTGCGGAGCGCATTTGTGTTTATAAAAAAGAGTCAAGCACGAAACCAGCTGCGAGGAAGGCTAGAATAGGCTAGGATGGGTGGAAGCCACTTACGGGGTGGATGAGCACCTGTTGTGTTGATCTCATAGGGGTAAAAGTGGGTGTTTACGGGGCAGGCAGATGCAGTTTAATGTGGCTTGACCACGCATTATGACTGTAAGTACTTTAATATGCATTCCTAACAAAAAAAACGAAAGCAATTCTCTGACACAGAAGGACATTCTTCCTTCACGATCTGATTCTTTTGCTGATTGACAGCTTCAAGGAGCCAGTCACTGGGTCCCATTAACATCAATGCGGAGACTTGTGTGGCGTTAGCGTGCGAGGCGCCCACCAGAATCCGGAAAAGGGAGGGCTCCAGGTAGCTGTTGTCAGGTATGCACATGTGCGTTGGGGGCTGCAGAATCCCCCCAACATGCGCGAGTGTATTATATGATGGCTGGAGTGTCCCTTTACACCCGGAGGCGCTGCCAATAAGATATAAACTAATGGGGCTTCAAGGAGGAACTCTTCTCTCATGGACAGACTAGATGTGCCCAGCCGTCTGCCGGCAAACTCTGTTTCTGTTAGAAACCTGGGCATTGGTGACGCAAAAAAGAGAATAAAATTAGGCATTACTGTTAATTTGACATTAAATGTCAGTCCAATAAAGAGGTAATGCACAATGCAGTAATTATGAGTTTGTGTTTATTGCATTACCCTTTGTACAGCGCTGTGGCATCTGATGGTGCTATATAAAACAATAAATATTAATTTACATAACCAGTAACATATCGAACCCTTTAATACTCCATTATTACAAAGAACCTATTGTAGCGACTCCCTAATGGCAGAAACTACATTTACAAATCGTAACTAGTCAGGAGGTACAGACGTTGTAATCATCTGCAATGTGCAAGGGACACCAGAGAGACAGAGTAAAGGGACTGGGTGACTTTTATATTTATCCAGTGAGCGCGAGGTCTATGAAACGTATTACCCTCATAAAGTATACTAAAGCCTTTGCCAAATTCCAGGATGCCCACACCAAAGATGGCGACTTGCAATCTTCGCATGCGCAGCAGCTGAGTCACGCGCGCAACCCATAGCGTGACCGCGCACTACGGGGTCGAGAGAAGTTTGAAGGGCTCGATCCTCAGAAGAAAACACCGCAGGCTCCCGGAACGTACTCGTGTATGTACGCAGCGAATCCCCGCTTTCTCTTCCACCGCTTTGTCTTCTGTCGAATGCGCTTTCTAATCTCTCTGTCTGCCCGGAGCTCTGCTCTTCACGTTGTTATCCAGCTCTCGATCCCTGTCTGCGTCCGCTCATTGACTCCATGATTCCTGTCTGTTTTTCTCGCCTGTCTTTATCTTTCGGTATTATAATATTTACCATTCCGTATTGGCGTTTAATTATAAGTATCCTTGTTGTGATCTATCTAACCCCCCCTTTTTTGTGGCCTCTCTATGTCACTCCCCCTTCTAAACCACGCCCCCTGTTGGTGGCCTCTATGTCACTCCCCCTTCTTTTGGAGCCTCCCTATGCCACTCCCCCTTTGTGGTGGCCTCCCTATGCCACCCCGCTTTGTGGTGGCCTCCCTAAGCCACCACCCCCTTGTGGTGGCCTCACTAAGCCACCACCCCCTTGTGGTCGCCTCACTAAGCCACCACTCCCTTGTGGTGGCCTCTCTATGCCCCCCCCCTTGTGGTGGCCTCTCTATGCCGCTCCCCCCCCTTGTGGTGGCCTCTCTATGCCGCTCCCCCCCTTGTGGTGGCCTCTCTATGCCGCCCCCCCTTGTGGTGGCCTCTCTATGCCGCCCCCCCCTTGTGGTGGCCTCTCTATGCTGCCCCCCCCTTGTGGTGGCCTCTCTATGCTGCCCCCCCTTGTGGTGGCCTCTCTATGCCGCTCCCCCCCCTTGTGGTGGCCTCTCTATGCCGCTCCCCCCCCTTGTGGTGGCCTTTCTATGCCCCTCCCCCCTTGTGGTGGCCTTTCTATGCCGCTCCTTCCTTTCTTGTGACTTCTCTATGCCATTCCTCCTATTCTTGTGGCTTCTCTATGCCGCTCCTTCCCTTCTTGTGGCCTCTCTATGCTGCTCCTCCCCTTCTCGTGGCTTCTCTATGCCGCTCCTCCCCTTCTTGTGGCTTCTCGCCGAGGCCTCTTTCCAAACCATTCCCACCCCTGGTTGTGGCCCTTGTGAAAAGTAGGCTAGTAAAACAACATGGGAACCACATCTCAGACCGAGGAAGGACAGCGCTGAAACAGCCTGCCCTATAGAAGGGTACCTACTCCGGAGGGGCATCGCCGTATTGTTTGCTCACTTGCACCATTACAGAGCAGACCTCTCTCTCTATTAGCATATCAGACTGTCCCACCCAAAATGCATGGGAAGCCCGCAAAAAAAAACAGCGATGCCCCTTCCGAGTATCTTCTTCTATAGGGCCGGCTGTTTCAGCACTGTCCATTCTCGGTCTGAGATGAGGCTCCCATGTTGTTTTTCTTGCCTTTACTGTTTCCCTTGTTGTTGTTGGAGTTTCTTTGCCATCTGCCCTCCCATTTTGTTGAAGTTTTTGTCTCACTATGGAACCCTCATTGTATTGTTTTTCATACAACCCCTTAAGATGTTGCTGTATTTGGCTGTGGGCAGTCCCTGGGAAAATTTCTTGTCATCCCTGTAGCTTTTTTTGTAGAAAGTCCAGACGGTGGTGCTGGAAGTCTTCAAGCAAAACTGGTTTATAGTGGTGGTGTTTATACCAGTGTGGGCATTATACAGGATGGGAAACTTCCATATAGATCCAGCTAGCTATATAGTTATAGGTTTCAGCCTCTCTCACTCTACTGCTGTCAAGCTCCTTTTTTTCGTATCTCTCTATGATTGTACCCATGTTTAATCACTACTACTCCTAAATCTAGCACATCTCTATATAAGTTGAAGGCACCTATGGCACGGGGTATGAGGAAGTCCACTTCAAAAGTGTAGTTGGCCAAGATTTCTTTCAGAATATATGAGCGCCATGGAATTACATTTCAAAGTGTCTGAAAATCTTGTGTTGGTCACATTGGTCCTCCTTCTGTAGGCTTGTAGTCCTCGTTCTGTACCAATCCTTACATTTTTGTCGCAGGCATTTGTGTCTCTCACTACTTTTGTTTTCTTTTCCAATGTATTAGATGATCTGCTCCTGTGAATTTACTGATGGTTTTTGTGTGTGCTGATGAGGGAGCTGTATTAGTGTATTTCAGGGGTCCTCATCATGCCAAGAAGGATGCTAACGCCTCACAAGTCTGTTTTCTCTTACTCCCGGCCCCCAAAGTGGCTTAATGGTGTCAACACTATGAATTCAGCCGGAAGTGGTTACAGAGTCTTCTCGGCCAACTCCAGTGCAGCCTGTGTGGAACTGGCTAAGAAAATCACAGAGTAAGAAATGGAATTGGGAGGGTGGACCTTTTTCCATAGGAATTGGTAAAACAAACATTTTCTGGCCGACAGATAAGTTTTGTACAAGCAGTTATGTACAAAAAATGACCGTTCCTTTACACTAGAATTTTAGTCACGACAGAGGAGCAAAAAAGAAGCATGTTGTATGTGAAGACCCTGCGTGCGTTGGGTGTTGGTGATAGGAAATATGTAACAAAGAATTATAAAGGTCTTTGTGAAGATCTACCTGTGGTCTCTCCTGAAGTAGTTATAATACTTTTTATTTTAATTAAGACCATTGAGTTTTACTTCTATACATCAAGAAGTATAGTGGTATAAAACGATACAAGGCCAAGCCCAGGCAATAGGTCGTGATCCAGTGTCCAAGATGGTCTTCTCCACAGGTTAAGCTACTGTGGCAGGAGGGACAAACTGATGGAAACGTCGATGTCTGCATCTTCGGATCCAAAAGTACCAAATTGTTAAACTACATCTCCTGTGATTGTCAACCAGACTTTATAAACTTGTTGACCTTTAATACAGGCATACTTTTTTCAAAGTTTGAGGAATTCGGGGAAGAGGTAGGAAAATCCAGATTTGGTTGAGATAGAAGGGATGTCGTTACACAATGAGTTCTGCTATTTTCTGGATGTAGGTTATACGGAGCAGAAGCGTGTCAGAGACACACTTTGCTTTAACGAGGAGCAGCACCAAGTTGCTTTATGTCTCTAACAAGCAAAGTCATTTTTCCTTATACTGCCGTAGATAAACTTTGACAGCTTTTTGTGATGTAGAATACTAAAGTTGGAAGAGTTGACCTGTAACAGACAGAAGACAGTCTTGGTGGAGTTTTTATCTGCTGTCACAGATAATATATTATTTTCTATCCGCTCTTAGGAGGTTGGGAGTAGAATTGGGCAAAGCAGTTGTTTACCAGGAAACCAATGGAGGTAAGATAAAAGTACTTTCTGTACAGACTGATTCCCTTTGAACTAAAAAATACATTTATAGATTATTCCATTTGTTTCCCACTCGTCAGCGTGGATCTGTGTTTGTAGAAGTCAGAGAGGAGTCATTGGTTGAAGTTGATACCTTTTATTGGTGGAAACAGATGAAGAAAGGACCTCTGAGGTCCCAAAAGCTTATATAACATCACATGTTTTTCTATGATGGCCCATTAAAAGGTACCAACTTGACCCGAAACTCAATTTTCTATCGGGCTAATATGGTAATATCCATTTTTGTTATTAGAAACCAGAGTGGAAATCCAGGAGTCTGTTCGAGGCCAGGATATTTTCATAATACAAACTATCCCAAGGTGAGTTACCTGCTTCTTTGTGTTGACGTTGGATGATGCACCTCTGATGGTGTGGACTCGAAGTTGTACTGGTTATTTTAGCAATCCAAGCGTTATCACATAGTTTCAACTTAGGGCTGCCATATCAGCTAATTTTTTTTAAGGGCATATCTATTTTTTTAATGTTGTGGACCACCATCTATACAGCACCTTTGCTCACAAGCCAGGGTGTAAGCTGGGTATGCTGAGCGCTGGAATGTGACATCATATATGGTTCTCTGTTGTGAAGATGTGTGTTAGACCTCCTTTTACACTCTCTATGATGCAGGACAATCTTAGGTCTCCCCATCTGGCTCAGCTCCATGCAGGCATCTAGCAGTGGTACTTATTGATGCGGTAGGCGATTGCCTAGTTCGCCTGTATGGTGGGGCCTGCCCTATGTGTTCTGGAAGAAAAACAGCTGATATGGCAACCTAACACTGTGTCTAAATCCCTTAAATATTCAATTCAAAAATAACCAGCATACAAGGCCATATGCGAGGGAAATTTCCATTAATTATTTTATCCGCGACTACATCTACGGACTTCTTCATCCTCCCAACATTTGTATGAAGAAAAAATAGCATGGGATGTATAGATAAGAAGCCTAGCTGTAGCCTCATTCCTCTGCTATGCACAGCTGTCTTTGACTGGGGATTAGATCTGACATTATTATCCTTACAGCACACGCAGACTGCTTAATTGACCGTCAAGGTCACTAATGCTTTTGGAAAGGGTAAATGCTTTCTACGTAGAGACAGAGTATGGGGCGTTCTGTTGCTGGATAAGGTAAGCGATTACCTAGCAAGGAGTGGACAGTGAGAAACATCTCCTCTCTCTCTATCTTCTATAAAACTCTTGGCCTGTCCTCTACGGTGTTTGTGGAAACATTACAGGCATATTAACATTCCCCTGTCTCGTTAAGACTACAGTCTTCCTCATTCCCATGTCACTCAAGGAGTTCATATGTTTATTCCATGCTGCCATCTCAATCAATGACCTATTTGCTTGTTTTATTGCTTATCTTTTTAAGACTGTAGCAAAAATTTACTTGCCATTCATAAATTGTTTTTATGTTTTTTAAATGCATTTACACCCGATGGGAGGTTAAGAAAAGCCTTCAGTGGTTTTTATGGCTTTTTTTAAAATGAAGTATGTTTAAACGGGCAGAAAAAAATAATTGTGGGCGCTCTGGTGATTGGCGTTCTTCTGTCTCATTTAACTCCGCCTCCTGGCTGTCTTCTGAAAGGAAGGAGCATACTGCTGTATGCTTCCTGCACATGCTCAGTAGAACTCTCATTCTGGTGAATGGAAGCTGAGCTGCCATTAAAAACGGTATGTTTTAATCACATGCATGCTATCTGAACACGGATGCTTTGCTAGGATATATGTGATGGGCTGCTGCTTCAGTGACTTCATTGGGAGTTTCCATAGCATTCTCCCTGGTTTCAGTAGAGGGAACCGGGGAGAACCTAAATGAGACAACGTTTCCGGCTCCAATAACCCAAGAATACATGCAGTACAACGCATTGGAGTCCATAGAAAATAGCCAGGTTTTAAAATATTGATATTGTGAATTTGTGTGCTTATTGGGATGGCAGCTGAAGCAGCTTTAGTCCAAACTGAGATTGTAATAAAAGGGGCTTTAGCATTGTGGAGCTGAGTGTGCTTTTTGGACACAGCTGGCTCCTGTACGGTTGGAGACCATCTAGTGCACTGAAGACCTCGGCCGTCGACGAGCAGAAGTCGGCATCCCCAGGTAAGTAGATGGGGGTTTTCAGCAATATACTCTGCAAACCTTACCTCTATAACATAAAGCTAGATTCATTGTTACTTCTTGAGTGTTAAAACAAGTATAATATAAATGTTTGTTTTTGTAACCAGACTCTTTTGGTGTTGACGAGTATGGAGCACGTTGCGCTCACGTGGTTCGATGCGTCCCTTTAGGGGGTTTTGCAAGCTTGTGTTTCTCAGACGACTAAGCAGACTCTTCCGACGAAGAACTAGCTTGTTCCTCTGAATTGGAAACGTGTGCGTAGTTCAGAAGGTCGCGTGAAATGTTTTATTTATGGTACAGCGCAGATACAGACGAAGGAATGGAAAATACTGCAGAAGGGCTGTGGTTGCTATTGAGCGTTTTACCTGCAGGAAAACATTTTGTATTTCTTAAAGGTTACTCAGTCTCTCTCACACACATTTGTAATTATAAAACTCCCAAGTTCCCTCTTTGTGCCGTTCCTCGAACCTTGATTGACGCTTCCCCACTAGCGACTGGTGTCCTGTTACTGCACGGGGGGCTCAGACCATCCTGGTGGTAGAGAAGTCCTTCCCAGGTGGTCACCCTCAACGGAAATACGGAAACAGTTTGGGACCCTTGGAGTCGGGCTGGACTGGCATTTGTCCGATGTGACCTATAGCCGTCCTGGCCTGACTCCCCCTGTCGCTACTCTCGCCTACCTTTCCTCGCGCTCACCAGGGCCGATTATACCTTTCTGCTTTGGTATTCATAGAATTTGGTGGAAATGAACTATTCGTCCCATGTAGTCTGCATAGGAGTAGCTGTAAGTGGCAAGTGAAAACTTGAGATTCTGAATTATTGGAGAAAGACACCGTTCTGAAGTTTTAAGGAGTAAAAGGGTGATGCTATACAAGTGTATCGTGTGTATAATATATATATATATATGAGAGATATCTATAGCTTAAGTGATCAGTTGATCTTGCAGGCGAATATTTCATATTTTTAATAACCTTTTTTGTCCCACAGGGATGTGAACACAGCTGTGATGGAGCTTCTGATCATGGCGTATGCCCTGAAGACGTCCTGTTCAAGGAACATTATTGGAGTCATTCCCTATTTCCCGTACAGCAAACAGTGCAAGATGCGCAAGAGGGGCTCCATTGTATGCAAATTACTGGCTTCCATGCTCTCCAACGCAGGTCAGTTTGCCACTTGATTTCTAATCATATCAGATGCTTTTAATTTCGGTTGGGCACACTGCGCTCAGGGATTATGGCATATGAAATTTCCTAAATAAATATTAATTATTATAATTATTATAAATATTTTTATACACCTGTGATTCATTGTGTGCAATCCCTTGATATTTATAACGTTAAAAAGTTTTATAGTATTTTGGCCGGTTTAAAGGGACTATTAAATCCCTGCAGACGTGCCAAAAAAAAGAATGCGCTTTGAAGTATTTTAGTACGCATTCTTTGAGACATGAAAAATAAAAGTACTTACCTTAGGAAGAAGCTGCAGCTCCTCACGGCCTCCATGGTCCGATTATTTTTGCGCGTAAGCATGGGGTGGTCTTGTTAGACCCCCTGCGACATTCGTCAAGCCAGCCCTGGAGCTGTCTGGCTGTAAGTATCACGTGTTAGGAGGTATATTCAGCCGAACACATCTCCTGTACGGCAAATGGCCGGGGGATGGGAAAAGGGGCAAATACGTATTGTGCAGAATCCTCCCATGATGCACCACATCACTGTATATGATTTGTTTAAATTTTAAGTGTAAATTATGGCTGGAATTTGCCTTTAAAGAGGATCTGTTATCATTTTAAGTGTGTATTTGTATTTCGTACAATACATTCATTCATTCGTTCATTCATTCATACGTACATACGTACGTACGTACCAGTGCCAGACTGGCCACTGTGGTTAAATAATGAAATCCTTCCTAGCCAAAATGCAATGTTTTATTCATCATTAAATAACACTGATGTGAGAAGCCATGCTGCTGCTTCAGCTTCCAGATCTAAGTTCCTACTAACCTTTAACCGGCTGCCTATGTGCCCCGACATCACTTACCGGAGCATTTATTTTATTCAAATAAATAATATTTTTTTCAACTTTTTGTGCCAGCTGTATTGATCCCATGTAGTATATGCCTTACATTTAATATACAAGCCCTGCCTGCGTTGTAGAATGCTAGTAAAAAAGGTTGGCTACCTGTTCTTCTTTTTCCAGAGGAAGCCCACCGCGTATCTATGGAAAAGGCTTGGGAATATGAGTCACTGCTTGCGTTATAAACAGTATATTGCCTGGGTTACGTTTAACGTTTTTTGCCCTGTTGTTAATGTCTGTCTTCACAGGGCTCACACATATCATCACCATGGACCTGCACCAAAAGGAGATCCAGGGTTTCTTTAATATCCCTGTGGACAACCTCAGAGCCTCCCCGTTTCTGCTTCAATACATTCAAGAGGAGGTAAGCGAACGGATATTCCTATCCAAGACCAGTGCTGTCCAAGGTGACGTGTGCTCGATATTCTGAAACCTCATATTAGGTAGATTAATAATAATGATGATGATCTCTGTAACATTTAGTTCAGGGATCAGACGATTTTTAATTGGCCTGGAATTAATATCTTGCAATATATCCGGTAAAAGGCCATAATAACCAGTTATTTTGCAGGCAAAACGAGAAAATGATGCATTTTAAGCGGCACTGTATATGGCTTTATGTAAAGTATGGAATGCTAATGTATACATCCCATGTGTGTCATGAAAAGCAAACTCATCATCTGCCGCATCATTTTATTAGGTGATGAAAAGGGGAGAAAAAATACAATTATGTATAAGTTCTTGAATTGCAGATTTTTTATGAAAGTGAGATTTTATCAGTGACTTATTTTTAATGATTGCATTTATTTATTTTTTTTAAAAAACATCTGCATAAAACACTAGGTTTTCGGTCTTATCTTAGAAACCACTGTACTGTCCCCAACAATTGGACAGTTCCGTTGGTCGCTATGGTGATTAGACCACAATTCACATTGAATCGCTTTTTATATCTGTTACCTCAGTAAAAATTGCTGCCGTGAAACAGGTTTAACTGACACTTGGTGGCGAAAGAGGTCATTTGTTGAGACGCCTGCCGTTTTTTACTTTCAGATCCAGGATTACAGAAATGCCGTAATCGTTGCCAAGTCTCCAGATGCAGCAAAAAGGTAAAATAAACCACTTCTTAGTCTCCCATCATCATCATCATCATCATAATCATCGTATAAGCTCGTGACCAGGGCCCTCTTTACTTATGAACTGTAAGAAGCGCTGTATAAATAAAATATGATAATAGATATCAATATTTTGATAGTGATGGGCAATTAACGTAATGCTGATTGCAGCCAGTTTTTAATTCCCAACAAAAATATTTTTTTTTTACCTTTTCCCCCTTAAATTCATATATTGTGATTTGACTCTTATAGGTAAATGACTTAGAGAACAACAAATAGTTATTTGAGCACCAAAGCTTCTCCTTTTCTTGCTTAGCCATTAGGTTTAAACATTTGAAGCTGCTGGACCGTTCTTTGATCCCGACATTTTCCATTCCTTCTCGGTAGACTGTTTAAGGGTAATAACCTCCTGTCTGGGAAGGCACATTGCGCATTCTCGGTTTGTGAAATGGTGTTTTGAGAGAGGGGCTACCATTTTTCATAAACTTTATTTGCTGCTGGCGTCGTGTTGCCGCGATGACTTTCCATTGATGACGTGTTCTACGTTCCTGGCACGCGTTACCAGCTATGTCCCATTGGACGTCTGCCATGGGTTCCTGAGATCTGATTGCTCGTTCACTTTTCAGATGCTTTATTAATATGCAAACTGTGATTTTGCGGTGCTAATCATCATATAATGGCTGGTAATGTCTTATGGTTTGCCTTTCCATCAGTGATATATAGATATTGTTCTTTGGGATGTTTGTTTCTAACATAATTGCCTTTTGACCTGCGGATAACTCGCTTCCTTGGCAGGGCTCAGTCATATGCAGAGCGACTTCGCCTGGGGCTCGCAGTCATACATGGAGAACCTCAATGCTCCGAGCATGACATGGCAGATGGACGCAACTCCCCGCCAACAGTTAAGAACACCACTGTTCATCCAGGACTGGGGTTCCCCTGTAAGTACATCTGTTGACTTTTAGGTCTTAAATAATCAACATTTTAGTCACTTAAAACAAGGCAGTGACAGGTATAATGCTTCTCCACATACACCATATGGACAAAAGCATTGTCCAAGATGGCTTCCTTCACTGGGCCTAGTCCATACGCTGATTTCAATAATGTCCCAATACTTATGTCCAAATAGTGGTGCGCAAAGCTGGGAGAACCAACTACATATTAGTGTCTATGTATTTAGAATGTGATGTCATCAAAGTCCCTGTTTGTGTAATGGTCAGGTGTCCAAATACTTTTGTCCATATAGTATATGTTTGATACAGTCAGTACATGTAATGTTTATGGTTATAGCAGGTGGCATAGTCTTTGTTGGGTGTTATATCTCAAATTCATTTGTTGTCTTTTGTACACAACTGCACAAAATCTACAGAGGGAAGGAACTTGTATAATAAATACGAATTAATAATGGTACGAACTGCAAAAGAGTAAAGGAATATATATGGGTATACAAGGGAAAAATTAAATATATATATATATATATATATATATATATATATATATATATATATATAATCTATAACTGCAGCAACACTGAGACCAATATTGTCCGTATAAACTGTACTTTTGACAACGAGGTAATAAATGTGCAATTTGTGTAGTTGGTCCTTTTCAAAAACTATCCATGAAATAGCTAATTTTCCACTATTGTTCTTCTGTAGGTGATGAGTGTTTTATGCTGGATGGATATGGTTTTATCCCACATCCGATACTCATCTCCTACTGAAATAAAAAAAACTGTTAGACATTGTCCAGTGATTTCCGGGACAGGGTGAAAACGTGGGGTCTAAATTCACGCGTAATCATATTGCTGTGTTGTAAAAGATGATATGTCTGTATGAAGCTCTTGCTCACGCGCTCCCTTTGGTATCAGGCAAGCGGCAGCACCCGTTCCCAGGCTTAGAACTGCCAAGTACGGAAAGTGACGTGCCGTTCGTTACCCCGTGTGCCGTGTGCTTCCCGCTCTTGATTGGGCTGTCTGTTATGTCTGCCGTGCTGCATCCACCCCACCTCGCTTACTAACACGATCCTATTTTACCGTTAACGAGAATCGCATTGTTTAGCATCACGTAAGCCTACGGCGCCAATCATCAGGACAGGTTCAGATATTTATTGGTTTATATCCAATGTAATAAATCCTGGCAGCAGGTTATCAGCACTGGCTCAGATGTTGCCATTTACTAGTTGATATTTGTGATGGTGTTCCTTATGAAGGTACCAATTATCCAAACAGGGGATTCACAGACATGTTAAATTAGTGGAAATCTATGAATTTATTCATAATAATAAGAGCTTTAAGTATGTTGTACTATACGCTCTAACTTTTTTTTGTAAGATGCCAAACTAGCCGTAGTATTATAGGATATCCATATGGATATTGGCTCTACATAATGAACCGTTGAGGTTTTGTGAATCTCATTGAATTTGGTATGCATATTGCGGGGCCAATTCGGCCCTACTTGCAGTCGAGGCTCTTACTGGTTGGCCCTTCGCAATGCATAGTGATGTTTCCAAGTTGAAGTATCCCATCTTAATTGCAGACTCATGACTGTATATTATCAGGGCTGGTTCAATAACATCGATATAATACAATCTACTAATCAGACTATTAGGACTGGCCCGGATAGTACTGGATTTATAAATAGCTTTTTCAGAACATTTTAATCACACGGGTATACATTGCTTAGCCCACGACTGTCAATTTTGGTGAGTCCTGTCTAATCTTATCTTTGGACACCATTAAAGAATTATCTGGTGGGAGAAGCCATGGCCCAGAAGTGTGGTGAGCATCTCCAAACACCTACAAAAAAACGAAGCAAACTCCTAGCGGATTTTGGGCTGATTCTACAATGACTGATATATACATACAACAAAGCGAGGCCTTAACCTGATTTTTAACCAATTTAGGCCAATATGCCAATTTGCAGATTATCAGTACAGTGTTGGGTATCTAGTGCAGCAACATCTCACTGCAGATGTTTCAGACTTGGATAGTAACTACTTATTACAAGGTATTGCCGTTGGCTCCACAGCATGAAATACAATGATGATATACATAACGGGACATGAAAGCCGCTATCTGTATAACCCAGCACTTTGTGTAGAGTTCAGCATGCTTCTGTGACCTCTGAGATTGGCGTACGTTCTTTCTTTTGCCCCTGTGCTATATCTGGCTAACGGAACAGCAGTGCGGTGTGCCTTTCCTTAACCTCGTCTCCTGTGCATGTGTGCTTATGTGAGACCAAACATCATTTTTGTCTTCTCCCTCTTGTTTTTCAAGTGATGATTGCCAAGGAAAAGCCTCCGATCAGTGTTGTCGGAGATGTAGGGGGAAGAATTGCTATCATTGTGGTAAGAAATCTTAAGGACTTTAAATATAGTTGACCCCAACTCTTTCCTGTTGACTAGGCACCTAACCCACCTCCATGGCTACAGGTTACTTAACTTTAATATGTTTTAAATCAGGATGACATCATTGATGAAGTAGAGAGCTTTGTGGCAGCAGCAGAGATCCTCAAGGAGCGGGGTGCCTACAAGATTTTTGTGATGGCTACCCATGGAATTTTGTCTGCAGACGCTCCATCCCTATTAGAAGACTCGTCCATTGATGAGGTCAGTCTAAAAATCCTTTCTTTACATTCCCTCCATTTCTTATCTCGGTTCCCATCACTTGTTCTACCCCATTTTCCCCTCTACAGGTGGTAGTGACAAATACTGTCCCCCACGAGGTTCAGAAACTGCAGTGCGCCAAGATTCGGACAGTGGACATCAGCCTTATACTATCTGAGGCCATCCGCCGCATACACAACGGAGAATCCATGTCCTACCTGTTCCGAAACATTACAATGGATGACTGAGCTTGCCTGCCCACCTCACCAGCCAGAAGTAGGGCATGTGCCCTCCCTCGTGATGGAGAATCCGCAGCGTAGAGGGAAGTGGACAGGGGCAGAGTAGAGCGCAGAAGATCTAGGCATTTTTCCATTGCTACATTTTCTACTACAGGCTCCTATCGCTTCACTGTTTGGGAGGACGAGGCAAGCGCTGCATGGCCAACATCCGGCAGTGGTGGAGGGCAGATTATATGCGATTTTTAAGAAGGAAGGTTTTATAGAAGGATGCTGCAAAAAAAAAAAAAAAAAAAAAAAGCTTTGTCCAAAAAAGTTAGGACATTTTTTTTTTTTTTTTTTTTTTTTTTTTTTTTACCAACGCGCCTGGTTTGAAATTTATGAAATGATTACTGTGCTGCCACAGACGCCAAATAAATCTAAATCAGCAACGTCTATCTATTATATGCTGTATAGCATTCCCTCGCGTGTTAAATCAATCCATGACAGGATGTAGTAGAAAACGGGGATAAACGCAGACGTTAAAGACGTACAAAAGCATATATTTAAACATCATAAAAACACGCTTACATGGATATAACACTTCCAGTATGTAGTTGTCCTGTTCACCTAGGAGTTTACATACAACATATTTGCATGTATGAAAAGTGAAACATACATTTGTATGTATATGTGAATTCATACATGTGTGCGTGTGTGTATATATATATATATATATATATATATATATATATATATATATATATATTTATATATATACACACACACTGTACATAAATGTGTTCCGTGTATATATTCTTTATGTATATACACAGCTATGTAATTATATGTGCACTATATATATTCTCAATCATTTACTGTACATAATGGCCCCGTGTACCCTAATGATTCACGTTCACGGCCCCTGTATCGCTTCCCAAGCATCCGAAGTGCTTTTCTCCTTTACACAGTATTTGCTTGAACATATCTTGGAAGCATTTGTAGGTTGGTGCGGGCTCCTGTGGCATTAAAGCGTGTTTAGCGCGTGTTCAGAGGGTCCTGTACACAGTGGCAGCGCATTATGTTGCCATTGCTGGGTGTAATTATTATGGCTTTTTTTTTTTTTTTATATAGTACAGGCTGAAAATGTTTCTTTTTGCTGACTTATGTGGCGTTACTGTGACTGCCGATGATCTCATTAGCTAAGTAGTTGTTGATCAAAGCATATTTGGCTATATATACACATACTGGAGCTCAAACGTGCCATAAACTTGGTGATCTACAACTGAAGCACACGGTAAGCCTTCTTATACAATACAGGTTAATATTTGGATTTGCTCCGCTGTAGAACTTTATCCCATTTAGATATCGCTATTCTTGATCATGGCCAGCAGCAGTTTGCAGATGTTTGGTCTGAATGAAATACTGTTTAATCCTCATTGCTTGATACTTTAAAGATGAATGCATGCTGTAATTTGTAAAAAATATAAAAACGAATCATTTAGAATTAAGAGGGGCTTCGTATTGTTATAGGCTGCAGTGGTGACACTACTATTAAGTAAACCTTGGACCATGTGTTTTTCGTTTTAATGTCATTTTAAAGTTGATCTGAAAAGAGGATGTCTAAGTGTTTGAAATATTATATTGCTTTTTTTCCTCTGTTGTAGCCAACAATGTGAAATTTGATTTTAATAAATGCATGAAATGTTTGGATGTCTCATTTTGTGCCTTCTGTTAAATGGTTTGCATGGACCTAAAACCAAAGTCACTGTGTAAATATATTAACCAAAATATATTACGCCGACCTATTCACATATTGTCCATAATCGCTGGAAACCTTCACATTGGCTTTTTATCTATATTTAAAAAGAAAATTAGCTCATTTTTTCCCAAGATGGTCTGTCACTTTATCATATCCTACATGCTAACATTCATATACGCTGATCAGCGATAACATTATGACCATCTGCCTAATATTGTGCAGGTCCCCCTTTTGTCAACAAAACGCCCCTCAAGGCATGGACTCTACTATAGACCCCTGAAGGTGTGCTGTGGCATCTGGCACCAAGACTTTAGCAGAAGGTCTTTTAAGTACTGTAAGTTGCGAGGTGGGACCTCTGTGAATGCATCCAGATAAGTGTTGCGTGTGCACCCAGCCATCCACGTGATGTTAAAGAAAACATGATTCATCAGACCAGACCACCTTCTTCCATTGCTCCATGATCCAGTTCTTATGCTCGCGTTCCCATTATAGGCGCTTTCGGCAGTGGACAGGGGTCAGCATGGACACCCTGACTGGTCTGCGGCTACACAGCCCCATACGCAACAAACCGCCATGTGCTGTGTGTTCTGATGCCTTTCTATCAGAACCAGCATTAACTTTTTTGGCAATTTGAGCTACAGTAGCTTGTCTGTTGGATTTGACCACACAGGGCAGCCTTTGTCCCCGACGGGCATCAAAGAGCCTTGGCCATTCATGATCCTGTCGCTGGTTCACCGCTTTTCCTTCTTTGGACCACTTTTCGTATGTACTGACCACTGCAGACAGGGAGCCCCCCACAAGAGCTGCAGTTTTGGAGATGTTCTGACCCAGTGGTCTAGCCATCAGTGTGGGCTATAAGATATTGATGTGTTTTATGCTTTAAATTCATTTATCCTCTTTAGTGACTGATTTTGGAAGTCTCAAACAGATTGAGGTGAGGAAAAGAGGACTTCTACTCTGGGAATTATACTGCTTCACCTCACCCTTAAACCTCTCACCTCTAGTGACGCTCCATGTCATGATTTTTATGTCACATCATATCTACATGATAGGCCATACGTTTAAGGTTGTGGTGCATTTCTGGCTGTACTGCTACTCACTGGTTTCCGGTGCAGAACCAATAAACATCTCTGAGCACACTGTGCGGCCCCAGTGATGGTCGGCTGGCCACCGGACCAGTGAAATCTGCAAGAGAGGTAAGGAGGTGTGGGAGAGTGGATAGGTGAATGAATGAGTGAATGAATGAAGTGAATAAATGTTAAGTGGCAGAGGTGGCACAAGCAGGCTGCTTCAGAGGCAGAGGAGGAACAGGCAGGGTGTTTCAGGTGCAGAGTTGGCAAAGGCAGAATGTTTTAAGGGAAGGGATGGCACAGGCAGGCTTTTATAAGGGCAGCGGTGGCAAAAGTAGTTTGTTTTAGCAGCAGTGGTGTCATGGGGATGCTGTTTTAGGAGCTGGGCCCTACAACGTCAATGTCTGGCTTAGCGTATAGTGATAGAGTTATGTTTCACTACCGTCAATGTCTGGCTCAGTTTATAGTGATAGGAGTTATGCTGTACCATATCTGTTCAGTAAATGTTAATTATTTAAACTTATTTAATTTATTTATAAATTATTTATTGTTTTCAGATTCCTAGTTTTTTCCAGTTTTTTACAGTTTACAAATTTGTGAAATAAATATTCTTGCCAACGTTCTTTTTTTTCGGGGGGTGCCACATACAGCATCTGCCCGCGTGCCAAATACTCTAGGTATGCCCCTGGCTGGGTATGAGTGTTTTACAGCCCTAAAAGTAATAATAATATGTTTAGAAGCAGTAGAAAATGTGTTTATAAATTAAATGGTGTACATAAAATACATTGTTACATAAAGGCTTCTCAATGGGTCACAAAAGCTGGTTAAGAAAGTTTAGGTAATGATTAACCACATCTCCCTCTTTAGTCATTTGAAATGTTGGGAGGTATGTGAATGAATGTCAGCCTTTGCTTTAATTAGTAATGACATTCTGCTTGGTGCTCCACAGGATCTCAGTATCTGGATCCATACATTTAGCTGCATGATGGATGTAATATGTAATGTAATGCATCGTTACGGATACATGAGGGGGTTATATTGTGGATAGATGCAGCCGTGTGCGTTTAGGTGATTGGTGAAACGCCCCATGCTGTATGATCTTTGGGTTGTTTGTTTTTACATTTAAAAAGTAAACAACAACATTCGAAATCCGAGAACACATGCCTTGCGCTGCTGCCTAGCAACCGAAACGCCACATCTGTCCAGAATGTAAACAATGGAAAAATCCTGGATGACTTAATAACCAATCAGTAGCTCGGCGTACGAAAGCCAGCCAATTGTACACAGGCATGGGCGGGATTATCCTGTAGTGGGCGGGGATTCGGATGGAAGGGTTGCTGAGAGGTAGCCGCATGCTTTCTGGATATGCAGAGGACTGAGCGATGTGCAGACCCCGGGTGAGCGCTGTCTGTTTTATCCACAATTCATTCCAGGATCGCTCTTTGCTGATCTGACCTCATGCTGCGTCTGGCTGCTTAACTCCTATTTGCTTTGGATATTTAATTTGGTGATTTAACCATTTCATTAAACGTTGATTTGGGCTCTGCCACTAGAGAACCCAGTCAAGCAATGACAACTGCGATCACCCTCATTGACTTGGCCAATTTATCTATTGGCACACCAGAGGTAGGGGCAATTAATTTTAATGCCCTCCACACCCTCCTCCATGCTATAATCAAGCATTTGAATATACAGGATATGAAAACAGAAATGCTAGGGGAGGAGATGGGTCCTAATAAACCCCTGGGTATGTGCTCAAAGGCTGAGAATGGTAAAGGGGCACAGGTTTATCTCCCGATGGAACAGAAGATGCAGGAGATCGAGAGACAGTTGGAGGCACTGAACAGCCTGCCCAGTGGATCTGATCTCCTGGAGAGGACCAAGGCAGAGGGACAGCTGGCACTCAGCACTCCATTGGGTGATATGTGGCAGATGATGCAGATGAAGAAGAGGATTGAGACAAATGAAGATGGGATTTCTAAGGTAATCAGAAGTGTCTCCATACCTGGGCAAGATGTCCAGAAGTCCCTTAGACAGCAGCAACTGAATTACCTCAGTGAATTGGCACTAATATTTATTGTATAGCTGGTCGTGTACTCAGGGACCATGTAAAAGATCCACTGATTAAATATGACCAATCATCATATATGTCCTACATGGCATCTTCTTTCTGTTTATATAAATATCTTAAAGCTTCCTAAACCTGTTCTTAGTATTGCCTTATAGTTCATGTTTTCCTCTGTTCTTCTTTCTTTTTCCTTATTCTGTAGGCTTTGTTATAATCACCAACTTGGTTAGAGAAGCCCAGAGCTTGGCGTGCCTTTGAGTTCCTGTGTTACTCTGTATAAGATCTATTTTAAATTGGAGAGATCTTAGTCTCTGGAGTAGTGCAAGATCTGGAGTTCAATGCATCTGGGCCATTGAATTAAAATAGCCAGATGCTAACAATCTACTATTTTAAATGTGCAGTTAAAAATGTAACTACGTGTTCAAGAATATAAAGAATGTGTATTAACTGGGCAGGGTGCAAAATAATTTCCAGGGTAAATTTTTTGGAGCAAAACACATACATTCTGTACATATGTAATTATATATATATATATATATAGTTCCTCTGTGCCCCCCGTGGCTAGCTATTAGCTATATCTGGTGATATGGATCTCCAGTTTGTCATGTGAGTATAGCAACATGGCTGGCCAACTCTTAAGGTTGCCCGCAAGGACCAAATGTGCCCCAAGGGCACTTTCGCGGGCTATTTGTACTAATTTGTGATGTTATCGTTACAGACCATCTCATCATATTCTGGCAAAAGGTTTAAGATTTTACTATTATTTTACTTATATTTAATTATATTATACTTTATTTTTTATTTTTTAATCATATTATATTTTAATCTTTATTCAATTCTATTTTATTTTAAGTAGCTGTACAACGTACAGCATTTTGTTAACACAGCAGGGGTCTCCAGTAGGTAGCCTGAGAGCTACACGTACCCCACTGCCCGCCATTGATTCAATTATTAGTTTTCAAGACACACAAGACAGGCGTACTCTACGTCTGGAGAAGAGCAAAGGTAACTACCGGTATATGTATTCTAACACAACTTCTTAAATAAATTAATCGTATTAGTTTCCCTTCAACAGATTTGTTATTAATATTTTGTATAAATGGAGCAAAAGAACAAGTATGCTGCCAGGTAACATTGGTCATTATGTCGGGAGGTAAAATGCCATGTTCTGGTTGGCCACTGTGTATAGATACCATCATGTTATGGTTCTGCGCTGCAGCCAAGCATAAAGATGGCCTCCTCCCTTGTTTCTCTAACTTAATTATGGCTGCTTGGAGACCAGGGAAGTTTAAGAAAGGGACGTAGATTTCAGTAATCCCCCTCACCAACAATTCAGACAGGAGTAATGAGTCTCAAGTCTTCTACATTTTGAGAAATCACCCAGGAAGAAGGAATTTGTTTAATTATTTACTGACCACAGCAAGGGACCAAAAACATAGATATGTTACAGGCGCAAGTCTCTGTTTAGGATCATGCGTGTCATCCTCTAGCCTCTGAATAGCTTTGCTTGAGTACAGAATTTGTGTTGAACTTGTCTTTATGATCGTTCATGCCTACGTACCCCCCCCTGTACAGACTAAAGCAGTTACAAGATGATTTATACTGGATGATAAATAGTCTGTTTTTCATTAACTGGTATTAGAACGGGGTTTGGGGCAGTGCTGGTATTCAGCAATGTCATGCTGATCAGAAAGCGCAGTTTGATTAAGGGACCTGGTAATGGTCGCAGTTGAGGGATATTTTCCCCTGTAACCTAGCTGTTGATTCATGCGTGTTCTTCTGCATGCGTCCAACCTTAGCGTGCACGGGACACAAGCAAGTGAGCAAGCATCAGTGAGAAATGATGGCTCAAAATCAGGTTTTCTGACATCTCCTTTTTTTTAGAAAATCAGTCCTATTTTGGGATTTTCTGACTTTCCATATACCCACCATTTTTTATTTAGCTCAGTAAATAGTTATGCACAGGAAAGCGGAGCAGGGCGGATTTCCTCTTGCCTGTTGTTTATTACCAATTGTAATATATTATCCATAGAATGACTCCTATTACCCATAGTCCCCTTTAACTGCTGCATCCACAATGTCATCAGGATAACTTCTCTTATTGTTTCTTATTCCCTTACCTATAGCTTCACCTACAGATGCATACAATGCTTCCCGAAGCCCATCATTGTTTGCCCATACAATCTTCAGCTTTTTCTAATATTGGTTAACCCCTGGTACCTGGAATAGCCACAGGGCAAATTGTCTGGTCTTACTCTTGGTTCCAGTGTGGCCCTGACCCCGTCCCAAAATACTTTCGTATGTACGTCCTAGAACCTTACCCTACACACAACAGATAAAAGTTCTGCCTTGTATTAAATGCTCACAGTGTAACACTGATGTGTAAACATGTAGTCACAGTGTCACTGCTTATTATAACTTCATCCCCAACTTTTTTCTGCTTTAAAACGACAGTCAAATCCCCAGTTGAATAATTTAGCAGCATCCCCTCAGGTCTCATTACACATAATAACCAGTTTCCAACATCAACAAACAGTTCATCATTGTTAGGAAGATGGGTTACTTACTGCAACAGGAGATGGGTTATCTGCGACAGGTGGTTAACTCTTTAGTTATAAAGTAAGGTTGAGGTGAGGGCAATGGCCAGGTGAGCTTCAGGGTGTTAATTGAACACAAAGGAGTTCGATAGATGTCATCCATGATTCTTCTTAATTCGTTTTTTTTTAACAGCTGCAATAAGAGGTTATAGATCTTCTCTGTTTTACCTTGGTATTTTCTCGGTAGGAAGAAGTGATGTCATGGAGGTGACATCATGCTTTGGAATGACAACAAACAGTCTACCCATTGTAAGGCAATCACAGTATCGAGACAGCGATATCTAACATTATAAAAATATTCGGACCCTTATTGTCGGTCTTCGTCTGAGAATGTTTTTTGCCCATCGGTTGGCAGTCTCTGCTGTTTGCAAGGTAGCCTATTTCTTTAATTGGGGAGTAGGGCTACTATTCTTTATTCTTCATTATAAGAGCTGGATTAGGAAGTAGCCCTACTGCTATTTATTCTTCATTATAAGAGCTGGAATGGTAAATGACCTTTGTGGTCAATGTATTGTGCCCAGTGGAGCTCCAAATGTTATTGTACCACCCCAAAAGGAGATCATTTTGAGAACATTTTCAATGATGCCAACAAACCCTTCATGATTAGGTTTTGCAGTTATTGCAAATACTAGTATGCGTAGATAGCGACCTGCATGCATGTTGATCAGGATAGGTTGGAGCCCTTGGTGGCACATATTTAAAAGATATTTGTATCATTGAGTAGTTGTCTGTCCCTTCTTTTGCGATGAAGAATAATCAGGCTATGCTTCCAAAAGCCTGGCACATAGAATGTTGTAGAACTAAACATCAGAAACAGTATTAAGACAGTCAACTATTACATAAATTCAAACGCCTACACATGAATGCTTTCCTTATTCCTCTTCCTATGGTCATCATTTCCACAGGTGCTGCACAATATATATATATATATATATATGTTAATTTAGGGTACTGAACTGTGAAGATGATACAAATGTGTGGTGATGGTTAAACCTATAGAATTATTAGAATCAAGATATAGGTTAGGAACAAAATCACAGGAGGGGGTGTTGTAATTGTTGGTTTCTTTTCTTAGGTCATGGAGCTGCTGGAGGATCTACTACATGAGATTAACATTCTCAAAGATACAAGAAAAGATGTGGAGAACCAGCTGCAGAAAATGACAGATGAAGTGGCACTGGTGAGTCACGCAGCATGGGGGGTTCTTTAAAACATTGACGATGAAGACAATGTCAATCTAGGGAGAGTAGAGCAAGAGAGCGACAATCCCTGTTGTGCTGAGGTGTTATTCCATTTAAGAGATCTGCTGCCTCTCCCCAGGGTGGTCTGAAGGACCTTCAGGAACGCTTGAGTCAGCTGGAGGAGCAGAACACCGCAACACAAGATATGGAAATACTGCAGAAACAGATGGATCTCATTCAGCAGAGGGTGGTAAGTAGAAAACACTAGGTCCTGCTACACATACCCATGATCTCGCCCCAATAATGTATGTGAAGCTCATTAAAATCTGGAGGGCAGTATTCAGGGCAAGTGTTTATAGGTCTACTGCTTGACGTGTTGCTACATGGGTGACTTTGTATCCTAGATTGTTCAGCCTGTGTAGGGATGTCTGCATAGCTCTGAATGGTGCATGTGTGGAACAAGCAGATGGAGCCCCAGACATCACTATAATAATTCTCAGAGTGTATGTGCGTGAGAGAGTGTATTTGCAAGAATGTCTGTGTGCTTGTGAAAGTTAATGGGTATGTGCAGGAGTGTGTATGTGTGTGCACATGCGAGAGTAAATGTATGCACATGTACATGCAAGAGCATATGTATGAATACAACGATTACGTAATATTCGGGCACTCGCATGGCAGAGACTACATTACATGTCCCCAGAAAGCCTTTTCTGCGGCCTGGAATCTCAGTCATGCTCTCTGTACAGTAGTGTCAGTCATTGAGACTGTTGAAGGTAAACGTGTTGGCCTAATCCCACAAACATATCACTGTAATTGAAAAACAGAATGTGTCGATAGTGATGATGGGTATTTATCTCATCTTCATCCTCAGCCAAATATTGCTATAGTACCATTTTCAAATTAGATTCATCCCTTAGATTTATTTGAAGTGACTGAAACGTTGGGAGTTAAGAAGTAATTAAATAAAGCTATATTTTTCAAAAGATTTTAAAACTTCAAAATTGTGCAATTATTCCAACATGCCCTTCTCTGTCACGTGAATTCACTATGTAGATTTCATTGTTAATGTTAATTATGGTGCACACCTGTTATACAATTAATGTATTTCATTTGTCCAAGTCTCCTTCTCACCGAACAAAGCATAACAGTTTGTTTATCTTTTTCCTATGCAACCAGAATATTTTCTCAAGGCAGTAATTATGTCTTGGCTAATTCTTTTTTTAATACTTGTTTTAGATTTGCCTTGAGACAAAGAAGTTAGTGGTAGGGGATTTAAACTAATGATAGGTTTATTTGAGAATGGGAAGCAAGCAATGGTTTGTCTCCTGACAAATAACTGAAAGGGTTTAGGGGAAAGCAGGAGCAACAGAACATGGGCTGGAAAGGAAAGTTGAACAGAATAGGAAGAGAGGAACACCAGTGTGGTGGATGAAGATTACTTGGACAGAGCCCCTGGTGTTTACGATAAATATCAAAGCATTGGGATGGTGGAAAGATATTAATAGAGACCGGAAGGCTTGCCATGTATATACTTTTGTTTTCACGAAGTTTATACATTATTGATAATGCAGGTAATCGCTTTATAGGTGAGGGTCAATAACGTGTTACTAGGAGATGTCTCCTGGGAAAAATGGTTGATATAGCAACTCTTATCTCCATTATATTTTCATGTAGACTCTGTAGAAGGATCATGTGAATGTAACTGGTTGAGCAGTGGAAGTTGGGTCTGTAGAATGACAAGAGGTCCTGCTATTACTCATTACTCAAGTGTGCAGGTTGGAGTGAATATATCTGTGTTGGAGACTATGTGAGTGTATGTGCATGTATATGTTTGTAATCCTAAACGAATTTGGGAATGTTTAAATTTAATATGCTAATGCGACCACCATAACATGTCTGGGGACCGAGAGGCAGACAGCAGAAAGTAGCTGTAGTCATGGTGGTGGTCACCAGAGAAAATCCTTTGAGAACTACGAATTTAGAATGTATTTATCACCACAGAGTCATCTGGAGCAAAAGCTGGCAACCTTTCCTAGCTCGGAGCAACTGCACAACATGGTGGGGTGGGAAGTATTACATGAGACTCTCGTGAGACCACAAGTTACTAAGGTAGGTGGTGTCAGTACCCAATAATGTTCTGTACACATATGATAACCAGCTGATGCAGGTCTGTTTTCATATCTTTTATGTGTTTCTAAAATCTTTAGATGTTTTGGCTTTCCATGAGAAACCAGATCTCCTAGAGCTAGTAATTTTATGTACTCACCTAACACAAGAGATGAATTAATCCGTAGCAGGCTTTAAACTGGGCAAGAACTTTGTCTGGAAGGTTTTACTCGAAAATATGCCAAGAAACGTGATACTCTGTTCATCACTCATATGATGAATACGTGCACGCCTGTAAGTGTGTTTACGCCTGTGTGTATGATATATAACTCACAATATATCTATCAATAACGATACCAAAGATGATGGCCAATAAGATTCATCAATGATTTGTTCTTCATCACTGAAAGTAATCCTTCTTATAAAAAGAAAGACAAAGGGGAATCCCAATAGAGCGATATGCCCTGACAATGCAAAAGAAGAAGTACCTTCCCCTTCGACCTGCCAGCCTAGCCCAGAATATGGTGGTTGGAAGACACATAAATGGAGTTATTGGTGCAGCACAGAGTAATTTAGAATGACACATTTTATTTAGTTAACTTTGTTTCTTTCTTTTCAGGATGCTCAGTCTTTGCTCACTACAATAAGCAAACAAAAGTATTCTCGGTCTGAGCCCAAGCATAATGGTTCCTGTGATAGTCTGCAGCAGATTACACAAGAAGTCTCATCTCAACCCGTCCTGCAGCAGGGTAATCAAAATGATGTACACCAGGGCCTTCAAAAGACGTCCACCCGAGAATATCAACTGGGCGTCCAAAAGAGTCCTCAGCAACCTCCCAGTGATTCAATTCCTACTTGTCAAAACGACCCAAATGGACTAAGTGCCGCTGCTGCTAAACTTGAATCTACTAACCTACCAGGTTTTTCTGGAGTTAGTCCAATTTCACAGGACTCTGCGACTCAAGAAAATCCCAATGAGCCTACTAGCATGGATCAACCAACTCAAGATCATAAAAGTAACGCCCAGTCCGATTGTAACCCTTACTTGTATGTAAAAAAATCTCTACCCACCACCCCTCCATCTTCCTCTGACAGCAGCAGTGCCTCTAAACCCTATGCAGACACAGTGGAGGCTCTGCGCAAAATTGGAGCTCTGACAGAACAACATGCGGTCCTACTAGAGAAAATAAGGGCACTAGAACGAGACAAGGCTGACCAGGCAGATATGATGATGCTGCGTGTAAAAATAGGTATGTTTTATGTTACGTTATGAACTTGTAAGGAAAACTAGGGCACAGAGTCTATTCAAATCATAGATATCTTTAAATGGGCAAAGATTCAGGCATACACCAATTATGTATATATTCGTTAATACACAATTATCATCATCAGCAATCAGTATAGGATCACATCACAAACACACTGAGTGTAACTTAAAACTTAAAACTCCAGTGGACGTTTCCATATAAATCATAGAACAACGTATATTGAATAATTAGTACAATCTGGATATCTACACAATGCGTCTATAGAGCTTGAGTTCATTTAAAGACCCGTTCATTTACACACTCCTTGAGATAGAGTCCCAATTCATGTGTGGTAAACTGTGTAAACTAATGGTCCATCTAGGGCAAGATCAGAAATCCTATAGCATGGCGCAGTAATATAACAAAACGCAAAATGATGATGAGAATCACATATTGTCCTGTGTACATAAAATAGTGTTCAAAACCAGCAATTGTAAGGTTATAATATTAACACAAAGAGAATATTAAAACCCAGAGGCGTATTCAGGCTTAGGCTTACTAGACCTTGGGCGGCAGGTCCGGGGAGAGGCAGCAGCCCCTCTACCGCATGACGGGGCCAGTTGCCCTCTTGAGCAATCAGGTTCTCTGTAGCCCCAGAGTTCAATAGGCAGGTTAGAAGGCAGTGCTCCTCAACTGGCACAACCTCCATAGTTAATTTCCACCTCGCCCCATGCATCATTAACAGGTATAGTGCTGGCATATGAATGTGTATTCTTGTTTATTTTATATACCAAAAGCAATAACAGGAGATGTCCTTCTATGTCTTTATGATTAGGGATCTTGTCATCTATTCAAACCATATTAATTAGATCTGGTATCATTCATACGATGTGTACATTGATGGTGATATACTTCCATTTTTTACAGATGGATGTGGTTTCATTGAGACAACAGATAGATTATCCGATGTTCAAGAGAAACTAAAGTTGCTTCAGAAGAATATGCAAGACCTGAAAATGGAGAGGGAGAAGGTGAGAGCTTTGGGTGACGTCTTGTATAAGAGGCGCATGGTGGGGACATTGAGAAGTAAGGGATAGGGGACTTTTTGCTGCATTATATTGTGCCTTCTATAGTAATAATTGTGCTTACTTACTTACAATTCAGTTAAATTATGTCACAGTTGCATAAAATAGGATTACAAGGTTTCATGCATTTTTCAGAATGTATTCACTGAGGGTCTAATAGTTCTGAGATTAGCCAAGAAAATATTACCGTGACAATATTCCTCCTGTGATATCCTGTAAACTACATAACACCGACTAAACTATGTTTCAGTACCTTCAGTTCATTTCTCATTACCTTGGAACAGTTTTCTCTAAATCCACAAGTTTGTGATTTTCTCTAATCTTCTTTTATGAGCCAATTTTAGTTTCCTCTGCTATAATAATTTTAAATACCCCTATAACCAGAAAGTTCTGAATTGGTATGTTAACCATTTAAATGTAAAAAAACAGTGTGTTCTGTGGTTGTTTGGTACTGATATACCGTGTATTATATTAGAAATAAGAAAAAAAGAGAAGTGCAGTACGCAGAGCCGTAGATAGCTCCTTTTGCACCCGAGGCAAGAATGGAATTGCGCCCCAGCTTTTTAGTTTTACAGAGAGTTTTTTCTATTTACACTGCCTTTACACACTTGCCTATTACCCCGTATATATTTGCATACACTGCCCTTACACACGACTGCCCATACACACACATATACACATACACTGCCCTTACACACATATATACACACACCAATTTACAAACATACAAATACCTACACTGCCCTTACTACCCTTGTTCATGTTTGAAAAGTGGCAAAATATGCAGCTTTCCTGTATTTTACAATACTCTCCTCCCTTCTTTTTTTAACATGTTAGTGTCTCTTCTGCCTACTTTTGTAGTCACTTTTCCCTCCCATTCTGTCTCTTTGATTCTTGTACGATTTATTTTGCCTTTATCTCATTTTCTGCACCCAGCCTCTCTCCCTCTTCTTTTTTTCTGTGTTTGTCAAGTCCCTTTCCCCTTTTTTTTTTTCTCGCTGTCTTCTTTTTTCTTTCTGCCTTAGACAGGGAAATGGAGATCAAAGGCAAAAGGGACTGCAAGAAGTACTTCTTTCAGGCTCTTTTGACTTTGATTTTCCACGAGAATAAGACAGAAATAAAGACGACCGCAAGAGAGAAAAAATATATAAAAAGGGCAGCACAACTTGCCTTTAAAGGGATCACATTGTGGGACCAGATCAGGTCAACACGTCATGGCAGTCTTTAATTTTCCGGTGGTCCAAATTCTTTGTGATGGACCCAGGTGAGTCACCTAAACAGACATTTTTACTTTGTTTTCAAAACCCAACATTTTGGGGCTTCCTGTACATTTGATTGGTCTATTTAAATTTTATCTCTCAAATTTTGTTATCCTCTTCCTCAAGCATCTCTTGGTAAGGAAAGCGCCCACATCTTTACATTTAGTTTAATTTTCTCTCAGAATCTGGAGTTGATTGGACACATCCAAAATACTATGCTGCATCTACAGGAAGAGTGTGACAAGCTGACCATGACCACAAGCAATCTGATCGACAACCGCCAGCAAGAGCAAAGACATATCAAGGTAAGAGACACTTGGAAATAGAGGGTTCGGAGGGATTCCAATTTGTGTTTCCTTCTGATATTTTTCATTTTTCTTTTAACTTAATGTTTTCAATTTTCCTATCCAGAAGATTTTATGTCAATCAATGGAGAATCTAGATGAGGAGAAAGCAGACAAAGAACATACTGAGCTCCAGACAGAAGTGGTGAGGATTTTGTTTCTGTGAGGGGACTACATATGTTCTTTGTTACAACGTGTTATAAATTGGGTAATGTATCCACTGTAGTTGCATAGCTCTGTAAGAGATGAGTAGATATTTAAGGTTGTGAGTGGATTATAGTGAAGTTTATCCATTTGCATAATTGGTCCAGCATAGTGTTACAGAAGGATGCTATGTGCAAACACAGTCTTACCATAGTGCTATATCCTCTATTTCTTCCTTTTCATTGCTTACTTCAATTTCTTGTGCATTCCCTTTGCCTTCCTCTCCCCATCTGTCATTTTACATTACATTACATATATTTATATAGCGACAGCATATTTCATAGCGCTTTACAGTCAGAGTCGGTAGGATAAACTTAAAATCACAAACAATTACAAACTGGTACAAAAGGAGAAGAGGGCCCCGCTATTGCAAGCTTACAATTTTGTCGGTTGAGGGAGAAGTGAAACAGTAGGAGATGTTGGTCCAGTGAAGATGAGCTGTCGAGATTGTTGGTTTTTTTAGATGGCTGAGACAGGATGCTAGCTTAGAGTGTTATGAGGAATGGTTGTATGTTACTGGAAAGAGGTGGATTTTCAGAGAGCTTTTGAAATTTGCTTGGATGGGGTACAGCATGGGTGAAATCCTGAATGTGGCAGTGAGAAGAGGTAATGATGGTAGAAGGGTGACGAAGGCCATGAGATGAGCAAAGAGGATGGTTAGGGGTGTATTTGGATAGGAGGGTAGAGATATAGAGAGTGTGGAGTTGATAAGGGCTCTGTTGGTCAGGGTCAGGAGTTTGAATTTGGTTTTGAAAGGAATGGGGAGCCAATGGAGTGATTGACAAAAGAGGAGTGGCAGATAAGGAATGGTGACAGAGAAAGATTAGTCTACCAGTTAGTAGGGAGTTGCAGTAATCCAGATGGGATATCACAAGGGAGTGGATTAGTATTTTGGTCATTTCTTTTATGAGGAATTGGCGCATCAGGTGAAGGCGGCTGGATTTGGTGAGGGACTGGATGTGAGGGATTGAGGAAAGAACAGAGTCAAGTGTGACACCAAGGCACCGTAGGTTGGATAGTGGAGTTGTCAACAGTAATCATTTTCTCTCCTCAATGTATTCACTTTGGCCAGAAAGCAGATGAACAGCCCCCAGATGCGAAAGTGAGTCGCAGCCAGTTTGATGCTACTGCTGAACAACTCAACAGCATGATCCAGGATCTCCTAAGCAGAGTGAACATGCAGGAGCAGGACTGGCAGAGGATGCTGGAGAAGATCAACCTGGAGATGCAGAATAAAGTAAGCAACAATTGTGTTAGTCTGTCTATGTAATAAAACCATTGTGTCTCTGTTTACGCACCTGTTTGTGTGAATGTGTGTGTATTTAGCGATAAGAATATCAGTCTGCTCAGATGCGCTAGTCACTTTATCAGTATTTGGCACTGAACATCTTCCTATTATTGTAACAATGTATGAGTCACTTTGGATATGTTGCCATATGAAGAAGGTAGAGAAGTGAGGCTGGCAATATTGAGCCCATAAGGTAAATACAACCAAGTGAATAAGTATAGCAGCTCAAATCACATTTGCACGCCCAATGTGAACTTAACTATCCCATCCAAAACATAAAAGAATGGGAATATATATAAGATCCATAACAATGGAGTCATATGGAGTTTTTATTAGATTAGATTTCTTTTTACTGATGTTTATAGAATCACAAGACTTTGGCAAATAATATATTATTACAATTATACTATATCATATATGGCACCACTGTATTATATTTTTAGATCAAAATGTAGATATATCAATCAAAGTATTGCTTCAAACTAATGAAAGGTCACAATTTCTATTTATTTTAAACTTTATGTTTCTATGGCAACAGCCTATCAGAGCCCCTAAATAATTCAATGATGTGAATAACTAAATGTTTCTGGGTAGGGTTTGTACAAATTATTATGTTATATATTACTTGTTATGTCCTGTTTACCCATTGTGCAGCGCTGTGAAATATGCTGGCACTATACAGTATAAAACAATAAATAATAATCATAATAAAGGAACATGGGGGTGCAAAATAAATAAACAAATACATACATGTATGTCCCCAACATCCCATTGGCCTAGCACTACATGTAAAAAGTATAACCCGGTCTCTGTTCACTACCACCAAAGTCTTAAGGGTACTATGTAAGGTATGGATGTGACCCTCTAGAACATCACAAAATATGTATGTGGAGTACACCTACTGCGTAGGGTACTTAAAAAACCCTGGCAGTGAAGGGGTTTATATGATGATCTTTTATATGGTGTCCATTTTGGCAGAAGTGGTCTCCTAGAGGTGTGTCTGTTTTTTCTGTTCACATTATGTGTGAATGCATCCACCTTCTTAGGGTCTGGTATGTTTCACCTACGTAAGAGCCCAGAACTGGGACAGCGAACAGACATTATAAGATATACCACATTGGATGAGTTGGTTTTACAGTGTAGGCCTGTACAGAGATGGCCTAAGACATTGCGCTGCCTGGGTCCAAGGATGAAATGTACCCCCCACCACAACCACATCCACCACAGCCACGTTCACATCCATTATGTTATATCATGATTAATAAATTCACTTTCTCACGCTCTCTTACAATCTCATTCACACTCTCTCATGCTCTCTCTCAATGTCTTCCTTCCTTCTCCACTGTCCGCTTCCGTATTCCTGTCTCCTTTCATGCAGTTCTGCGTCTTCTCTGGCCTCTTCTTGTTCTTCTGTCTGCTTTCTTTGTCCGCTTCTCCTGGTTTCTTCGTTGTTTGTCTTCTTCTCAGCGAACCTGGACTCCTGGGCGGAGCTTCTGGGCACACACTCCCCGTAACTCCGCCCTTTGCATAAGTGCACCGAGAGGCCACAATAATGCAGATAGAGTTCACAAATCTACCCCAAAAAATGCTGCCTATGTCATAGTGCCGCTAGGCTCTGGGCTTGGATTATATGTGTGCAGGTTTTGCAGAAGGTGTCATTTGTTGATTATATCTATGGCGCTCCTTACTATCAGTTGGTTTAAGTCTCGGGGTTGTTTGTAACAGAGCAGAGTAGGGAGCGGGGATAATTCTTTCCGCCTATCTTCTGTGTAGTGTTTTTTTTTGAGTTCCTTCACTATTTGGTGTAGACAGAATATAGACTGACGCATCTTAATAAGAATCTTTGTATATAATATGGTCCCTCTCTTTAGCTGGACCGTATAGAGCTGGATCCATTTAAAAAGAAACTTGAGGAGCGATGGAAGGTTATCATCCGGCAGTTGCAGGAGCGGCAACCTAAGTGCGAGTCTGATGAAGCTGCTGGTATCCGCAAGTAAGGGGGCAGACATCCTACTCTTAGGCCGAGCACTAAAAATCTGTGGTCCTCAGCAAGAAAATAAGTTTTCATTTCAACAATTTTTATTCTAGTATTTATTTAGAACTCCTCATTTATTTATCTGTTTTTACATCTTTAAAATGCTTTGTCTATTATTTACATAGGCGTGAATGTAATCAGTTTATGTGACTGAAACAAAATATAATTTTTTTTTAAGTTTAAAATTTCTATCATGACATATCGAAACTTAGATTATCACATCTGCAACACAAAGTATCTATAAGTATCCATATAGTATCTACATCTAAGATAGTAATACACTTTTTCCACAACCCCTCTGCATTTAATTTTTTATATTGTGAGAATGGCTTTATATGTGGATTGTGTACCCGCTAGGATTAGGCTTAAGTAAGTCTCAACTTAATACTCATTAGTCAGTAAATGTTGTGGGTCCCCTTAGAGGAGTAGTGTTTAAGAAGTTTAAGGTATGGTATAAAAATATAACTGTTCATTAACCTCCTTTACTAACATATTAAAATTTTTACTCTTCGGTCTGCCTATTGTATTTAGTAGAGGACATTCTCTAACTTTCTCCATTTGTCACCCCCCAGGCAATTAATTGCCCAGTTTCACTGCATTTCCTGTGATCGCCCTGTGGAAATGATGGTGCCAGGACCGTAAGTAATACATATCAACTTTTTTGCAGAAGCTTGTGTAGCCAGGAATTAGCCATTAGAGCTGTCTTTAGTGCCGGGTGACCTGGGTGGCTTCCAGAGGCACCAACTCAGACTAGGGGTGCTTCCAGTTTTCATTACAGAGATTGCTTCCAATGAGCGAAAGTTAGTGTGGCACCAGAAGCCTACTCTACACAGGAAGACCTTTACAAGAGGTCTATGCCTGATGGAGACATGGTGTGGTTGGGGTGGGGGGGAGTCTTCTTGGCTGAATGCTCTTTTGTCCAGGACCAGCACTGGTTATAGTCTCAGAGCTTGGAGAGGGAGGGAAGCCGGTCCATATTCTTCAGTTATTTATCAGCATGCTACTGATTTCGCAGATTGTATGCTCAACACGAATTATCCAGTTGTGTATGACAAAGGGACAGTTTTTCCTCAATCCATATGTATCATTTGATGCATCTACAGTATAATTCCAAACCAGGAACGCTTTAGAAGGTAGTTGCATTTAGTAGTATATGGGGGTACTTTGTGTAGACATAGTGTAATATGCAATGCTAGGTATCTCAGGTTATACTATAAATGTAAAGTGACAATGCAAAAAATAAGCAAAATACTAATGAAATATTTTATAATATAATAGTAAAATACATATAAACAATTTTATAAAGAATATTATGTGGGTTATTGCTAATATCGTGTTATTATTGAGAAAAGTTAGTATGCATTCTTTGTCCAAAATATTGTCACATATGTATATCACTGATTTACACCCACTAATATTTAATTTAATAAATACCTTATTTGCTCGATTATAAGACGAGGTTTTCCGTGAATTAACATTTACTGGTAAAACTTTTTTCCTATAGGGTCGTCTTATATTTAGGCTTTTTCTTTTTTTCCTAAATTAATATTCAGATTTTGGCCTAGGCAGATGTACACTGAATTCCCTTTTTCACCTTTTCCCCCCATTATGAGTTCAATTTGTAGCAGCCACTCAATTCCCAGTGTAAATTAAACAACTAGTGACTTTCAGCTGGGGATCAGGTTGCTTCACATGTATATGAAGTATACTTAGTAAACCTGCTTTAGTAGAAGGTAAAAAGGGATTACATGTATAATAGTCCACTACATAAAAATGTGAATAATTCTTTAACATCAATATATGCAATATATAACAAATATGCTTGTTTCTCATCCTCTCTCTACCACTGGAAATAGGCAAGTAATAACCATCCCAAATACCCCTGCATTCCCAGCACATCGTTCCAACCGACCATACACAGTGTATGAACTGGAACAGATACGTCAACAGAATCGCAAGTGAGTAGAGGCCAAGAACCAATAATAATGAATTACTGTCATAAATACTTATATTGTTATATAGGGTTGGTGTTTTACATTATAAAAGTTACCCTACAGAACATACAGTGCACTCGCTGGTGTGGAGTGAGAAGATAAGGTTTGCTTTTCTGCTTCAAATCGATGGAATGCAGACATATAAATGCTCTTTTAAACTCATAGAGCAGTTACATATATTATATGGAAACTTATGGTAGACATAATAAGTGGCTTTATGGATTTGTTAGCAGCTGCCACTTTTGATTCTCCTCTCCTTACACCTTTTCTTGCTACTCCCTGCTAGAGCCCTGCGCGGGACTACTTTTTTAATCCCGCTCCCGCCTGCTCCCGCGATTTTTAATCCCGCTCCCGCAATGTGGGTGTTCCGCTCCCGCCACTTTTGTGGCCAATCCCGCCCGTTCCCGCCACATTTGTGGCCAGTGATGCCCGCCTCCTTACCTGATTTCCCGCGCGGCTGCCCTCGAGTTGTTCCCTCACGGCGTCTCTTCTCTTGCTCCGCCCAGGAACAAGGCGGAGTCACAGGAAGTGATGTCACATCACGTGACTCCGTTTTGTTCCTGGGCGGAGCAAGCTAGGAGACACTGTAAGGGAGCAGCAAGAAGGCAGCCTTGCGGGACTGCGCGGGATTACGGGGACCCGCAGGTACAGTGCCTGACCGCCCGCAGCCCCAGCAAGACCGCCCGCGACCGTAAGTTTTTTGGCGGGTCTCGCAGGACCCTCATTACAGCCCTCACACCCTTTCCTTCTCATACTCCTTGACTCTCATAGTTCATTCATATCTTACATCATGATCCTTTCACTCCCTACAAACCCATTGTTTTCAATTAAAAATACGGTATTATTCATATTAATGTTTATTAATGTATACTAATTTTCTTTAAAATAAGACATTTAACTTATTTAATTAAACCAACAAATGTCTCTAACCATTCTGGTTTAACGCTGGAAAGGATGTTTTCTGAATCTTTTCTATTAAAGAAAGTGAAATTACTTTTGGTAGAAATAGCATGGTTGATCTGTAATTCAGATTGAAAAAAAAAAGTTAGTTATAGCTAAAGACTGGTTTTGAGTGTCTGTTTGTTTAAATCTAAAAGCACCATTATGTGTGTGTTTTTTTAAAATATAAATTTAAAATGTTCCTGAACAGGACACATGAAAAGCTACCCTTCAGTAAGGGAGATATACCGTATTGGCTCAAATACAGGCAAAACCCTAAAAGTTTGGTGCTATTTTAAAGAAAAAAATATTTTTAAAGAAAAAATACACGAGTGGAATGGTAAAACAGTATTTTATCTAATGAACTGGAATACATGTGTTTTAACATTTTTTGGTATCTATTATGCAGTATGCCCCCCTACAAATGCCAATCTGCCCCCCAGATATGCTTTATGCCACCTAGAAATAGCACTCTGCCCCCCTGATATGCCACCCACCAGACTTACCAATGCACCCCCAGACTCCCTGGTGTCTAGCAGGGCCGGCCGGTGGACATCTGCACGATGCGCTTAGATAACCTCCGCTGCCGGCACTCCGCCGTAGTTTCTATGGTGGAGAACCAGCGTGACATAACCTTCCAGGTGCTCCACCATAGAAACCCCAGGGGAAGTGTCTACCGGCTGCCGGAGAGGAGGATCCAGGTCCCCTGCAGCACTGCGGGGGATCTGGATCCTATCCCTGCTGCTTGCCCGCAGCAGAGCGAAATGAAAAAGAATCCCTACGCTAAACTCTGATTATAGGCCGGACCTCCATTTTAAAGACTTAAAGTGTGGTGGGGGAGTTCAGCCTATATTCGGGCAAATAAGAATAAGAATGAGTAACTGGTTCTATTTTGTGAGTTTATACATCCCACATACTGCAGGGGACAGCACATGTCCGATCAGCAAAATGCATGGCTTATAGTGAACCTATGCAATGATGGCCACAGCTATGCACAACTCCAGCCCTCAAGGACCACAAACAGGCCACAGCTTTTTAATATTTAATAGGGAGTACTTATAGATGTCGGAACAAATACAAACGCAAAAAAACAACCCAGACACCAGGGTCAGACAAGGATTGGCTAAGCGCCCCTGGCACTTTAATTCCAGCAGCTGTCCACTGGATATGCGCAGCCGAATGTTACGTTTTTATACTATTGCAGTGAGCGGCCGCACATTACCAGATCTGCTGCCGGAGTGGCAGATAGAAATGTCCAGAACATTTGCCCTGGACATTTACCCTGTGTGCTGTATGGCCAGTCTTGGCCCGCCTGAGTTATCGAAAAGAGTTTTTGTACACAAGACTCTGTTGGAGAATTAAATCTTAACGTGAATGGATGAGATCACAACTGTTGTCTCTTTGTTCTGCAGTGAACGGTTTCCAGAGTTGAATGATTTCATGTCTGGCACCAGGAGCTGTGGTGGGAGTCATACTTTGACCTTGCCACATCGGCGCTATGTTAAACTTCAGAGCATAATTCGCACCTCCATGGATGAAGACATTTTGGCATCGATCCCTAAGGTGACATTGCATATTAAGGGCTGAATACTTAGCAGTTAGGCATTTTCAAATATATAATTAAATACGGTACTATTAGTTTTAAATAATGCATTGTGTCCCCGAAATAGTCCCCCCTTCCATTATTTCTCATATTTTCACCAGACTCCTATAGCCATATTTAACATGTTGTCCTATTATTACGCTTTACACAACCTCGTCCTTCTTTTGTCTTTAGCCCTACTTCCATCTTCCATAACACGTTTACCACACTCTTGTTTTTTATTGTGTTTGGGCTTTACCAGCATCTATACTTTGTCTGCAGCAAACAGAAGTTGACATTCTGGGTTTTGATGGTCACATCTACAAGGGCAGGATGGACACTTGCTTCCCAGCCATTTCCTCCAAAGACGGTAAGAGGTACTTTTATAACAACTTAAGGATAAATACAAGAGTTGAGAGGAATGGAAAATCTGGTTTGAGATTTGATGTTGTCAAGATCTTGCATCAGAATTCTTGTGATGGTTTGCAGTGGGCCCGGGGTGGTCCATATTCTCCACCCCGGGTGGCATATTAAGTTCCTACCCTGTGCTATCATGGATCTATCATGTACATACATACAACGCACATAATTTAATGTGTTGTCAGAGTAAAGCTGGAAATTGTTAACAATTTCATCTCCTTTAAGCAGAATACAGTGTACTAACTACAAAAATCCTCAAAATGCCATGCCACCTGACTATTATTATCTTTTACTTATGTAAAACCCAAACACAATACTTCTCAAACTAGGTTATGTATTAAAAGCTACTTTGAGAAATATTGTGTTTAGGTTCTTGTAAAATGTATAGCTTTTATTATTATGTCAGTAAAATAAGAAGGCAATTAGGGAAATGCCATTGTGATAGAGATAAAAGGGTTAATGACATGTTAATGTGAAATTCAAAGTTTTTTTATTATGATGTTTGTTTTTAACACCCAGTTTGTTACATTATATTAAATACACGGAAAATGTGCATATTGTTTTTTTTTATTAAATTAATCGAAAAAATAATCGGCCAACTAATTGATTATGAAAATAATCGTTAGTTGCAGCCCTAGCTGTCACCTTCAAAGCTTTTTTTTTTTATAGTTTTTTTTTATAGAGACCTCTGAAAAACATCATGGTACAAGTAGGTAGGCGTCCGAGGAGGCAGGTGCCTCAAAACTAAAAAGCACAATTTGCTTGCAGAAAGATGTACTGGTGTCTATGAAGAAAATGAACTTTTTTTTAAAAAAAAATCCTATTAATAATGTAATATTTAAAAACCTGATATTGTCATCTGGTTCTGATTTTTTATTAGTTTTGTTAATACTTTTTTTTTCGTAGGTGTACCCACTGTACTAAAGGCTAGAAAATATTATCAAGGCTCTCAAAAGTATCTGCCAGCGTTTGACGGGTATACGCCACCCTCTCGCCCTCAGAGTGCCAAGAGCACAGGGAGAAGCCAAACTGGTTAGTAGCGTGAAAGATAGTGAGGGTATTATGGAAAGCTTAGCTTACATGCGTTGAGAAGAACATGGCAGCTTGAACTACACATTGCTTAGGGCCCACACAGGTTTATTCACTAAACCCAGAGTTAAAACCATGTTTAACCCCTTAAGGACAATGGGCGGTCTCTAAACCCATTGAAAGCAATGCATTTTGAGCCCGTACATATACGGGCTTTGTCATTAAGGGGTTAAATAACATACAAACATAGATCTTTACAACAGATAAGACCCATTTGGTTCATCTAGTCTGGCCATTTTCCTGATGTAAAGACTTACTCAGTCCCTGCTTTTGTCTTCAGGATTCAGGATAGCTTTATACCCATCCCATGTATGTTTTAATTCCCCCACTGTATTACACATGAATTATGATCTACATAATGCATTGTTAAACATATGATATTGCCCCTTCTTGCAAAAGTTGGGGTTAGCGCTGCATTAAAATAATTTGTGAGATGGTATAATGAGTATACATAAATCTGCTGAGACATTGTAATATTTTAACATTTGATTTTATGATATTGCACAGCTTTGTTTCAGGTCTCAAAAGATCTTACTTCTTCAGCCTCACCAAGCCTCCAGCAGCCTAATGCCCTTACTGGAACTCATCACACCTTGACAATTAATATGGATGTGAATTTAAATCAGCAGCAAGCAGATGGATCAGTGATGTAAAAGAAAAGCCCCTGTGCAACAGAATCTGATTACAGATCAGGACTGTAGTATTTTAATCATCTACCCATGATGTAATGGTCCTGCCATCTCACTTGTCATCGCTGAATTAACCAATGGGCTAAGGAGGGGGGTGATCACGTGGCCCACTTACACAAATAGAGGGTGTTGGAGTATGGGATAGAAATACTGGCACAATAGCTATTGATTTAGCATAATTAGAATTAATAGATTGTAAAATAAAATGATTTTCTGTTAATGTGTATCCACCACATATTTTCAGTTCGTTATACTGGATTACCTGGTGTAACAGTGATTAAAATAAGCATGCCTATATACCCTGCTCATGGATACCCTAGCTTCACTTCCATTTCTTTGGTAATATTGGTTCTTATTTTAAATTAAGTTATCTCTCTTATATTGTTTTTTTGCTCGGTTGCTTTGGGAACCCTGTTTGCTCCATCTAATCAACAGTCAAGATAAATGACAATGTTGACATCATCAACATCTGAAGTGGTAGCACTACATCCTTAACAGGAACATGTATAATTGCTACTAACCCATTTTTGCCACTAGTGGAAAAAAAAAAAGAAAGAAACCCACCTAATGATAAAATCCACCGAAGAAGATACGCTGAAATCGAAACGGTCTAGGACAGACCGTTTTACAGGTCAATCACAATCTTTCTGGCTTCCATTTTTATTTTTATATTTGGTTGGAACCTTTTAATGTGGAAATTTAAGCTTCTGGTATCATGGGCAACATGATTTTGGAGGTACCGTATTTGCTTGAATATAAGATGACCCTGATTATAATACATTCTCACACATTCATTAATTCTCTCACTCACTCACACAATTCATCCACACATTAATTCTCTTTATTTCAATATTCTTAATACCCCCCTTTCTCACACTATCTACCCCCATCTCACACAATCTACCCCCTACCCCCATCTCACACTATCTACCCCCTACCCCCCCATCTCACACTATCTACCCCCTTCTCACTCCCTACCCCCCTTCTCACTATCTACCCTCTCCCTACCTCCCTTTGTAGGTCACTTACCATGCAGTCCTGTGGTGCTCTGCCACAGCGCTTCCACTTCACTGCTGAGCACCGGCAAATTACGTCATATGCCGGCGCTCAGCGTGAAGTGCCGGCATCAAGACAGGCGCCTGCAAGGAGCAGAGGAGACAGAAGGGCGCCGAGCGGTTGCTGAAAATGACCGCTCGGCGCCCCTCTTTCTCTTCCTCCTTGGTGGCATATTACAACTGCTTCCAGTCAAGTTTGTGCATTACATTCTATATCTTTTGTTCATATATATATCGTATGAGCAAGTCCTACAATTCATGCTATATCTTCACAAAAATCCCCGCATGGAAAGAGTTAAAATATTGGCATTATAAATGCCCACAGGGTGCCTAGTTTTAAAAAATGTATGATTTGATGGGTAAATTGAAAAGGCCAGCTTCAAAGATGTCCCAAATATACGATGTGGGCAAAGACGGACCAGATGTCTAAATGGCAAAAAATGCCACGTATTGGGGTGTTGTTTGGCAGTCACATATACCAGGAGCGGTGAATTCATACATGAAGTACGTGTGTGAAAAAATAAACATTTTTTACTACCATAAAGTTTGACAAAGGCTGATAGTAGAACTAGTGTATGAACATAAAAACATTGGCTATTTCTAAACTCAGGACAAATGGTGGAATCTATTTAGCAGGTTTTTTCATTAGTAAAATATTTTCCAAACAAAAGTGAGAAAAAGTCATTTTGTAACAAAAAAAACACCATATTTTATCAAAATTTTTTTTATAGTAAATTACATCTGATAAAAATAATGGTATCTAAAGAAAGCCCTGTTTGTCCTAAAAAAAAAAAACCAAAACAATACATAATATGTGTGGGTGCACAAAGTGAGAAAGAAGAAAATTACAGCTAAACAGCAACACTGAAAAAGGTTTAAAGAGCCATTGTCCCAAAATGTACTACGAGTACATTTGTCATTAAGGGGGTTAATACACAAGGTCGCATGTTATGTATATATGCTCTTGAAACATGTGACCATGTGCATTCAGCTGGCAGCCACACCCTGCAGGACAAGATGGTCTCAAATGAAGCATGGAGTAAATTGCCCAGAAGCCCAGGGGCTATTTCCTTCGTGTGCCAGATGGCCAGCTCCCATTGCCACTGCAGAGATTTAGTTATGAAGTTTTGGTAGTTACTGGTATACAGATATTATTTGATTTATGCAAAACAGATATTCAAGCAGAACATGTTGCATGGGCAGGAATGTAGACTGTAGGACAACAACGAAAGTGTGAACACCCAGGATGCAGCAAAAATAAAATATACAGCAATATTTACTGTACGGGATCATGGCTTTAAGCTTTACACCACTGCACCCTTTAAAGTGTTGACTTTCTTTGTCAGTTAACCTTGTTTTAGCATCTCTATTTAGTATCTGCCCTCCTAATGTTATCCTTTGTCTCCCAAGACTCCCTTTCTAACTTTAACATCAACTAAACTTCCTGATCAGGTAGCCAAGAAGCTCTCGACCAAACAAGGTCTATCCAGAAAGCAGCTTATAAGGAGCCAGCAGCATGTTTGAGTCTATAGCCATTACATTTTAAATAATTAGATAATATAGGAAGTTCATTTTGAAAATCAGCCACAGCAAGGCTTCTCATCTCACTTTCTTTTTACCTAGATGTCCAATCTATCTGCTTGTATAAAAACCTCTTACTTTCAATCGTGCATTCAATACGTACATTCGAGTCTTTTAACAGCGTCTTTTCCGTTATGAAAGCTTTGCTGTAGGTCAGTGTCAGTTGCCTTTAACTGATTTGGATCCCAAAGAGAATAAACTGAAAGAAAGGTGGTGAATATGTTTGCCATTGAATCGTTTTAATATGTAGTTACCTAAAAACATTATGCAAGAAACAGCTACATTTATAGAAATTAACAATCCTGAAATAAATTGAACCACCTTCCAACAAATTAAAGCAAATCAGCAGGGAGAAAAAGCTACCCATGTTCGGTATCTGAGAAACCATCAGCAAGCACTGTTATTGTGAGGCCATAGACCCCATAGTGAATTATGACATCATCCTGGCAGCATGCAGGTTGGTTGCACAGCATTCTATCTTCAGTGCAGTTGGGCGCTCGACACTTTCAGGCTGCTATTTCTTTAGTGAACTTGAAGTGTGGTTACCAACTACGTCAACAGCTACCAGAGAAGAAAAACTCACCAGTCATTATGGCAGAGTGTCTCTTCTCAGGACTAAGGTGGATTTTAAAGAAGTGCTGCCCCAGAAAACTAGGCAAATATTTCAACAGGCTCAAAAAGACTTCCGATAATGTTCCAACACATAGCACAAGAGATGAAAACAGCGAGCTCTTCACAGACAGAACCTTTCTGCTGAAGCGAAAGAAAGAAGGTAGCAGTACAGAAAACAGAATGAGACTGAGGAAAAGGAGGAGATGTACTGCTAACCGCCTGTATATCAGGAAAAAGGAGACAACAAAGCGCAGAAGAACCAGCACCGGCAGCTATGAACATGAGCGGAAGAGGCATAGAAATAACGAGAGCCATGATCTGGAGCAGCAGGTGAAACCAACAGCAGATGCACACCTGGAGGAGTACAGGAGCAGGAGGATGAAGGTTCCCAGGAAAAGGCGCAGAAGTGAGGACTGCAGCCTGGCCGCAAAACGATTCAGGAACCTTCTCCCCATGTCGGTGTCCTGCTTAAGGTTTCATTTTCAACTGGGACAAGGGAGCTTTGGAAAGGTCATGTTGGCCTCTGTTCCTTCCAAGGATTCCTTAATAGCGGTAAAAATGATACGCAAGAGATCTATGAAGTCTCTGCACATCATGAGAGAGAGGAGGATTCTGGAGGTAGCTAGGAACAGCCCGTTTCTATGCCACGGGTATGCAGCTTTCCAGACAGAGACCTGTGTGTTCCTCGCCATGGAGTTTATGGCTGGAGGAACCTTGGAGTCTTATATGGATAGTGTTGGCTACATGACACAGAACACAGCTGCATTCTACTCTGCAGAGCTGGTCTGTGGCATCCAATTCCTCCATTCCCAGGGCATCATTCATAGAGATCTGAAGCCGCAGAATATCTTACTTGATCGTGAGGGCCATGTCAAGATCAGTGATTTTGGTCTTGCTGTAGAAGGTGTTTTTGGAAGTACAGTGAGAGGACATTGTGGAACACGTCTATACATGGCCCCAGAAATATATCTAAAGAAGCAATATGGTGTTGCCATCGACTGGTGGTCCTTCGGGGTGATTCTCTTCCGCATGCTTAACGGAACTTTTCCCTTCTTCACTGGCTACTGCAAGAAGGCAACTGTCCATTCTATTATCAATGGCAGGCCGAAATACACCAAGGCATTAAGCCAAGAAGCTGTGGATATACTGACTTGTCTGTTAAAGAAAGATCCTCAGCTTCGCCTCTGGATGACTGAATACATCAGGGAGCATCCGTTCTTTGACAGCATCAATTGGGAAGACATAGAGAGCAGGAGAATACCTCCCCCGTACCAGAAGGCTGAAAGACCCAATCGCCGCTTCAAGAACATCCAACCCATATCACCAGTTTTGGAGATCCCAGAGGACACTGCCTCTCCATCTAGTAACCAGAGCCTGTCTGACACCTCCTCTTTGTTTAGTGATCAGAGCCTGGCCGGCGTGTCCTCTTCATCTAGTGACCAGAGCCTGTTCGGCTTCTCTTTTGTCACTCCGGACTGGATGTTTTGAAGATTTTGTCAGAGCGATTCTCAAGACTTTGCACATTTGTTGTCTCCAAGAAAGTCGAAAATAAAATTAAAAACCCTGCTCTAATTTTGGTGATAGTTTCTTTGTTGTTCTACAGTTACAGGGTGCATATGACCTCACAATGCAGGCTCAGCCTGACATCATATGTTGTGAATCTAATGGCTGCAGAATCTAATGGCCCTATAAATACAGTAAATAATAATAATGACATCTTCCGTTTGTCCATAAGTTGCAATTTTCTAGCCTACCCCACCACTTTGTTTGTTGTATGCTGGTTACTTTTTCTAGACTAAGACACTGTGTGTGTGGTGCTGCTCAGTTAAAGCTTGCCGTGTGTATATGCCTTTTAAATTATATGTATATGACATTTGGATGTGGTACTGAATTTATAAACACGCTTGCTACACCTACTATCATTGGCATTTTCAGCGACATAGTCAAACTATTACAGGGTTTTACATGGGAATTCAACTGCTATATGTGAATAATGTAACTAAAAGTAACATCAAGAAGATGAAAAAAAAATCTGCTTATCAGGGAAGATCCCATGATTGGATTCCTAAATGCAAGTACCCATGGAGAAAATGCAACATTTGGTCACAGTCAAAGGTCAACCCTTATTTTGAGTACAGGGCATTGCATTGAAGACAGGCCATCCGTTGCTTACTTAACCAAGGTCTTCGCTGGTCTCCGCTGGTCATCTTTCTATGAGTAATAAACCAAAGGCAGCCAAGGCTTAAAACTGTTAACAGATCAAAAGGGTAGTGCATATCAGCAAAAGCCAAGTTGTCTGGTAAAGTATAGCTCCGGTCAATCCAACGTCAGGACAGGCAGAAGTGGTTCACAGGTAAAGGTAACTGCGGCAGAACAACAATAAAATACAGTTTTTGGAGATTGTATAGTCAACTATGATTTCTCACTGTTTTCCGCTGGGGCACACTGAGACCACCAGAAGCAACATCATCCTCCATAAGATCATCATGTGTTGCCAAGTCAAAACCTAGGTTCCAGCAGCATGGCAGGTGAGAGTGGGGGTAGTGTATGTGTACTACAGTGTTAGAGTCAGTGTGTATGTGTGTGTGTATATGCATAGTGCTGGAGCCAGTGTGTGTGTGTGTATGTGTGTATATTGCAGTGTCAGAGTCAGTGTGGTATTACTGTGTGTGTAAATGTATAGTGCCAAAGTCAGTATGTCTACTGTACTGTAGTGTCCGATTCAGTGTGTATTTTGTCAAAGTGTTAGTGTATGTATATATATATATATATATATATACATACAGTATCTCACAAAAGTGAGTACACCCCTCCCATTTTTTAAAATATTTTAATATATCTCAAACTGTGTCAAACGGAAGAAATGACACTCTGCTACAATATAAAGTAGCGAGTGTACAGTAGTAAGTATAACAGGGAACATTTGCTGTCCCCTCAAAATAACTAAACACACCATTAATGTCTAAACCTTGGCAACAAAAGTGAATACATCGCTACGTGGACATGTCCATGTTGGACATATTTTGTGTGGCCACCATTATTTTCTAGCACTGCCTTAACCTTCCTGTGCATGGAGTTCACAGAGCTTCACGGGTTGCCACTGGAGTCCTCTAGTCCTCTTCCACCCCTCAATCAGTACATCACAGAGCTGGATTCTCTACTTTTAACCTGTCTTTTGGCTGATTTACCGCAACGATGGGCAAGAATTCTACAGCTTCTTTTTCTACTAAGTCCCCTGAGGTGAAAGAAAAGCATTCGAGCACCTCCGTTTGTGCATTTTTTAAACATATCTCCGATCAGGAGCAAAGAGACTCACTTACCAAGATGGCGTCGGCTCCTTCAAGCCCGCGAAGAACACGTTCCGGCTCACACTCCATTGCTGAATTCTATGCTCCACCGCTTTCACAGCCTGGACCAGCATGGCAGGAAGCTGTAAAAGATCTCCCCACTAAGGCTGAAATGTCGGCCCTGTTCCATGCAGCGTTGTCCGGCATCTGTGATGACCTGCAGGACATCAAGAAGAACCTACATCAGCTGAGAGACCGGGTGACAGCTTTGGAGGAGAGAAAAGATAAAATACACTCTACAGTGGATGAAATATCAGACTGTGTTTCGCTTCAACAAGGTGCTTTTGCACGTATTTATAGACAAATGGAGGACCTTGACAATAGGGGACGGCGATCCAACCTCCGTATCCGCGTCCTCCCTGAATCGATCTCCAATGCAGACATTATCTCTACATTGACGTCTTTATTTAATGGGATTCTGGAAAGGCTGGTAGACACCCTTATTATTTTGGACCACGCTCACCGTGCGCTCAGACTGCTGCCTGCATGAATATCGCACAAAAGAACAAATACTACAGAAATGCAGATCAAAAGTACCCATCCTTTTTGAAGGTCATACTATAAACATCTTTCAAAACATTTCCCCTATCACATTACAGAATCAGAGGCGGCTGCGCCCACTGACCGTGGTGCTTTGGGAGGCCTCTGTTCCCTATCAATGGGGGTTTCCCTTCTCGCTGATTGCGAGGAAGGGAACACAAGCGGTGGTTCTGTGTCAGCCGACGGATCTACCTGATATCCTAAAACGTCAACGGGTCACCAGGAACACGAAGGCGGAGGACTGACTACTTTACCCAAAGAACTTCCTAAAGATTGTCCCTTCATGGCTGCAGAAGAAGGACTATATACATTTGGACTCTCTTTTTGTCTGTAAATCCTCCATTTGAGGATCCAATCCGATGGTACAGTATTGACTTTCCTCTCTCCTTATGAGTTTCCTTTATACGTTCACCGTGGCTGTCGTAGTGTCAGGGTCCATCCAGGCTGTGGAGCTGCATATCTCTGTTTTTCCCTGCCTTGCCTCAGTTCCCATGTTTTGCTGTGGTTCACTCCTGGATTTCCGTATGCTGTCCTGAACCTCTGATTCCTTGAATCCAGTCTGCTCTTTGCTTTAGCTCCTGTTTCCTTTATAAGGTGTGTCCCACCCGATTGTTCTGTTTGTCTCAGTCTGCAGTCTAAAGGTATGTCCTTCTCGGCTCTGTGTTTGGATTCAATGTTTAGTTTCGTATGCAGGGCTTAGTGTTAGGACCCACCGTCATTGGAGTACTTTGGCGTAGTGGTGGGCTAAGCATACTATGGCCATATGATGTGACGGAATCTCCAATTGTTCTCTCATAGTCCTAGGCTAGTTCCTGTATCCATGTGCGTCTGTCTCTTATGTACCTTTGCCCTTCTTCCCTGAATCATCTGAGGATTCTGGCTCCTCGCTCCTTCCCCTGTTTTCCTTGCCTTGTTCCCTGTCCTTTGTTGTGCCCTGTATCATGTATGTCTTGTATGGTTATGTTCCTTGCTCGGTCTCCCTGTTCCTTGCTCTGTCCTCCTTGCTCCTTGCTCTGTCCTTGCTTGCTACGTTTCTGTTGATACTCTGGTTAGCTTCCCTACTCTCAGCCTGCAGCATCCTGCACATGATTCCAGTGCTATGTTTCATGCCTGCTCCAGGGTGCCTGCAGGATATTTCCAAGTTTTGTTCGTTTTGTCAGATCCAAGTTTTGTTCAGATTTCCACATCCAGCCAAGTTTCGTTCTGCTCGGTTCTGGACATGGTCAGCTGCTATGTCAGGGTGCTGGTATGTGGCTGCTCAACCCTAGATGCCCACCTGGGTGAGTGCAGTCGCCCTGCACCAGGCCCTGTCCTACTCCACTCCTGCGCAATACCTCCTGAACTCCATCTATGGGCGCGCTTGGTCATTACAGTCATCTGTATGGACCCAGTTCCCTGACACGTAGATAATTACACCACATCTCTCTCTTTTTCATGCTACATTTTTATATATATATATATTTTTGTATTTTTCTTGCGCTCCCTTATATTTAATACACACACCCCCTTATTACACTCATATAAGAGGATCCTCTCTCTGTCTTCGTATTGCATCCCACATGTTCATACAGTTTTTGTTTTACTTTTCACCTTTTTTGGTTATTATTTTCACAATGTTATCCACCTCCCCCGAGTTTGCCATTCAGAGATCCTTCGGTCTCTGGCGTTTGGTAGTTGCCCAGTTTACTGGTCGTGGTGCTCTCTCTTTGATGCCCTGGCATCTTGCTCTTATTATTGGGATAGGAGTATGTTTTGTTTTTTTTCCCCTTGTTTGGTATTTTGTTCTAATAACTATGGTTGCTCGTAATTTCATTGTACATTGCTATGCCTTGCCGTCACTTCCTACAGGTCCTGCCAGTCACCAACAAAATGGCCCTTGACCCAGTTAAATTGAACAAACCCGAGCAGAGATCCAAACTGTTTGCAGAACTCCAGCGTACTAAAGTAAAAATAGCCTTCCTCCAAGAAACACACTTTCGGGCCACTAAAGAACCCAAACTGACTAATAAAAAATGTCTAACTTCTCTCACCTCCAGTAATCCGGAGGCACAAAATGAGAGGAGTGGCAATTCTTCTGCATAAACATTTACCCTTTAGCACCCTGAATAGCTGGCAGGACTTGTAGGGCAGATGCCTTTTTGTAAAAGGGTTTTTAGGCCCCCATAAAATCACTTTGGCAAATGTTTATGCCCCTAATCGTCATCAATCACGATTTCTCAAGTTTGTTATAAAAAAAAACGATGGACTTTCAGGAAGGTATGACCATATTGGGGGGTGACTTTAACATGACTATGAATCCTTTACTTCCATCCACGTTAGCTCAACTAGACACTCTTAGGTCTCAACTTTACTATTAGATTAGAGGAGGTGCAGGAGGCCATAAAGACCACTCAACAGGGCAAGAGCCCCGGCCCTGATGGTCTCACAACTGCCTTTTACAAAAAAATCCTCCCTATCCTCGGGCCCCATTTAGTCAATGTATTCAATTCTCTGACTTCAGGTTCCCACTTAGATCCCCAATCCAATTTAGCACGCATTTCGATCCTATTAAAGCCTGGTAAGCCCTCTTATGCGTCAGGCAGTTATCGCCCTATTTCATTACTGAACTCTGATGTCAAATTATTAGCAAGAATATTGGCCATGAGACTTAAGCCCTTTATCCTCCATCTCATACACTGAGATCAGGTGGGTTTTGTCCCAGGTAGATAGGCGAGGGACAATACTACAAGGGTTGTTGACCTTCTAAGTTACTCTGCCCAGATGAAATTCTGGTATGAAATTCTGTACAATTTTGGTGTGTTACTTACACACCAAAATTGGACCAAAAAACCCCCCAATATTATACATATATATATATATATATATATATATATATATATATATATATATATATATATATATATATATATAATATAAAATCATGCCCAGGTTCTAGCATGTACTGGCTTCCTGGGCATGATTGCTGTGATTGCTGATGGCCAGCTCCCATTGCCACTGCAGAGATTTAGTTATGAAGTTTTGGTAGTTACTGGTATACAGATGTTATTTGATTTATGCAAAACAGATATTCAAGCAGAACATGTTGCATGGGCAGGAATGTAGACTGTAGGACAACAACGAAAGTGTGAACACCCAGGATGCAGCGAAAATAAAATATACAGCAATATTTACTGTACGGGATCATGGCTTTAAGCTTTACACCACTGCACCCTTTAAAGTGTTGACTTTCTTTGTCAGTTAACCTTGTTTTAGCATCTCTATTTAGTATCTGCCCTCCTAATGTTATCCTTTGTCTCCCAAGACTCCCTTTCTAACTTTAACATCAACTAAACTTCCTGATCAGGTAGCCAAGAAGCTCTCGACCAAACAAGGTCTATCCAGAAAGCAGCTTATAAGGAGCCAGCAGCATGTTTGAGTCTATAGCCATTACATTTTAAATAATTAGATAATATAGGAAGTTCATTTTGAAAATCAGCCACAGCAAGGCTTCTCATCTCACTTTCTTTTTACCTAGATGTCCAATCTATCTGCTTGTATAAAAACCTCTTACTTTCAATCGTGCATTCAATACGTGCATTCAAGTCTTTTAACAGCGTCTTTTCCGTTATGAAAGCTTTGCTGTAGGTCAGTGTCAGTTGCCTTTAACTGATTTGGAACCCAAAGAGAATAAACTGAAAGAAAGGTGGTGAATATGTTTGCCATTGAATCGTTTTAATATGTAGTTACCTAAAAACATTATGCAAGAAACAGCTACATTTATAGAAATTAACAATCCTGAAATAAATTGAACCACCTTCCAACAAATTAAAGCAAATCAGCAGGGAGAAAAAGCTACCCATGTTCGGTATCTGAGAAACCATCAGCAAGCACTGTTATTGTGAGGCCATAGACCCCATAGTGAATTATGACATCATCCTGGCAGCATGCAGGTTGGTTGCACAGCATTCTATCTTCAGTGCAGTTGGGCGCTCGACACTTTCAGGCTGCTATTTCTTTAGTGAACTTGAAGTGTGGTTACCAACTACGTCAACAGCTACCAGAGAAGAAAAACTCACCAGTCATTATGGCAGAGTGTCTCTTCTCAGGACTAAGGTGGATTTTAAAGAAGTGCTGCCCCAGAAAACTAGGCAAATATTTCAACAGGCTCAAAAAGACTTCCGATAATGTTCCAACACATAGCACAAGAGATGAAAACAGCGAGCTCTTCACAGACAGAACCTTTCTGCTGAAGCGAAAGAAAGAAGGTAGCAGTACAGAAAACAGAATGAGACTGAGGAAAAGGAGGATATGTACTGCTAACCGCCTGTATATCAGGAAAAAGGAGACAACAAAGCGCAGAAGAACCAGCACAGGCAGCTATGAACATGAGCGGAAGAGGCATAGAAATAACGAGAGCCATGATCTGGGGCAGCAGGTGAAACCAACAGCAGATGCACACCTGGAGGAGTACAGGAGCAGGAGGATGAAGGTTCCCAGGAAAAGGCGCAGAAGTGAGGACTGCAGCCTGGCCGCAAAACGATTCAGGAACCTTCTCCCCATGTCGGTGTCCTGCTTAAGGTTTCATTTTCAACTGGGACAAGGGAGCTTTGGAAAGGTCATGTTGGCCTCTGTTCCTTCCAAGGATTCCTTAATAGCGGTAAAAATGATACGCAAGAGATCTATGAAGTCTCTGCACATCATGAGAGAGAGGAGGATTCTGGAGGTAGCTAGGAACAGCCCGTTTCTATGCCACGGGTATGCAGCTTTCCAGACAGAGACCTGTGTGTTCCTCGCCATGGAGTTTATGGCTGGAGGAACCTTGGAGTCTTATATGGATAGTGTTGGCTACATGACACAGAACACAGCTGCATTCTACTCTGCAGAGCTGGTCTGTGGCATCCAATTCCTCCATTCCCAGGGCATCATTCATAGAGATCTGAAGCCGCAGAATATCTTACTTGATCGTGAGGGCCATGTCAAGATCAGTGATTTTGGTCTTGCTGTAGAAGGTGTTTTTGGAAGTACAGTGAGAGGACATTGTGGAACACGTCTATACATGGCCCCAGAAATATATCTAAAGAAGCAATATGGTGTTGCCGTCGACTGGTGGTCCTTCGGGGTGATTCTCTTCCGCATGCTTAACGGTACTTTTCCCTTCTTCACTGGCTACTGCAAGAAGGCAACTGTCCATTCTATTATCAATGGCAGGCCGAAATACACCAAGGCATTAAGCCAAGAAGCTGTGGATATACTGACTTGTCTGTTAAAGAAAGATCCTCAGCTTCGCCTCTGGATGACTGAATACATCAGGGAGCATCCGTTCTTTGACAGCATCAATTGGGAAGACATAGAGAGCAGGAGAATACCTCCCCCGTACCAGAAGGCTGAAAGACCCAATCGCCGCTTCAAGAACATCCAACCCATACCACCAGTTTTGGAGATCCCAGAGGACACTGCCTCTCCATCTAGTAACCAGATCCTGTCTGACACCTCCTCTTTATTTAGTGATCAGAGCCTGGCCGGCGTGTCCTCTTCATCTAGTGACCAGAGCCTGTTCGGCTTCTCTTTTGTCACTCCGGACTGGATGTTTTGAAGATTTTGTCAGAGCGATTCTCAAGACTTTGCACATTTGTTGTCTCCAAGAAAGTCGAAAATAAAATTAAAAACCCTGCTCTAATTTTGCATGGGAATTCAACTGCTATATGTGAATAATGTAACTAAAAGTAACATCAAGAAAATGAAAAAAATAAATCTGCTTATCAGGGAAGATCCCATGATTGGATTCCTAAATGCAAGTACCCATGGAGAAAATGCAACATGTGGTCACAGTCAAAGGTCAACCCTTATTTTGAGTACAGGGCATTGCATTGAAGACAGGCCATCCGTTGCTTATTTAACCAAGGTCTTCGCTGGTCTCCGCTGGTCATCTTTCTATGAGTAATAAACCAAAGGCAGCCAAGGCTTAAAACTGTTAACAGATCAAAAGGGTAGTGCATATCAGCAAAAGCCAAGTTGTCTGGTAAAGTATAGCTCCGGTCAATCCAACGTCAGGACAGGCAGAAGTGGTTCACAGGTAAAGGTAACTGCGGCAGAACAACAATAAAATACAGTTTTTGGAGATTGTATAGTCAACTATGATTTCTCACTGTTTTCCGCTGGGGCACACTGAGACCACCAGAAGCAACATCATCCTCCATAAGATCATCATGTGTTGCCAAGTCAAAACCTAGGTTCCAGCAGCATGGCAGGTGAGAGTGGGGGTAGTGTATGTGTACTACAGTGTTAGAGTCAGTGTGTATGTGTGTGTGTATATGCATAGTGCTGGAGCCAGTGTGTGTGTGTGTGTGTATGTGTGTATATTGCAGTGTCAGAGTCAGTGTGGTATTACTGTGTGTGTAAATGTATATTGCCAAAGTCAGTATGTCTACTGTACTGTAGTGTCCGATTCAGTGTGTATTTTGTCAAAGTGTTAGTGTATGTACATATACATATATATATATATATATATATATATATATATATATACATACAGTATCTCACAAAAGTGAGTACACCCCTCCCATTTTTTAAAATATTTTATTATATCTCAAACTGTGTCAAACGGAAGAAATGACACTCTGCTACAATATAAAGTAGCGAGTGTACAGTAGTGAGTATAACAGGGAACATTTGCTGTCCCCTCAAAATAACTCAACACACCATTAACGTCTAAACCTTGGCAACAAAAGTGAATACATCGCTACGTGGACATGTCCATGTTGGACATATTTTGTGTGGCCACCATTATTTTCTAGCACTGCCTTAACCTTCCTGTGCATGGAGTTCACAGAGCTTCACGGGTTGCCACTGGAGTCCTCTAGTCCTCTTCCACCCCTCAATCAGTACATCACAGAGCTGGTGGATTTTAGAGACCTTGTGCTCCCCCACCTTCCGTTTGAGGATGCCCTACAGATGCTCAGTAGGGTTTAGGTCTGGAGACATGTTTGGGCAGCCCATCACCTTTACCCTCAGCTTCTTTAGCAATGCAGTGGTCGTCTTGGAGGTGTGTTTTGGGGTTGTTATAAACATGGGTGACTTTAATCTCCCTGACATGAACTGGAAAATGAAAGTAGCTGGTTGTGTCCGGAGTGCAGATATTCTGAACTCCCTACTGGGATTATCTTTAAAACAAGTAGTTGAGGAGCCAACTCGCAAGGAGGCCATATTGGACTTAGTGTGAACATTTGGGATCTACTGCTCATCAGTTTGTGTTGTTTCATGTACGAACGGTCACACTTCAGTGGTAACACTGAAATGCATTAAGGGTTACACACGATGAAGCAGGGGCCGTGGCTGGCACTCAAAGGCAATGCACGCTTAGATACAGAGCTCAGAGGATTCTCTACTTTTAACCTGTCTTTTGGGTGATTTACCGCAACGATGGGCAAGAATTCTACAGCTTCTTTTTCTACTAAGTCCCCTGGGGTGAAAGAAAAGCATTCAAGCACCTCCGTTCGTGCATTTTTTAAACATATCTCCGATCAGGAGCAAAGAGACTCACTTACCATGATGGCGTCGGCTCCTTCAAGCCCGCGAAGCACACGTTCCGGCTCACACTCCATTGCTGAATTCTATGCTCCACCACTTTCACAGCCTGAACCAGCATGGCAGGAAGCTGTAAAAGATCTCCCCACTAAGGCTGAAATGTCGGCCCTGTTCCATGCAGCGTTGTCCGGCATCTGTGATGACCTGCAGGACATCAAGAAGAACCTACATCAGCTGGGAGACCGGGTGGCAGCTTTGGAGGAGAGAAAAGATAAAATACACTCTACAGTGGATGAAATATCAGACTGTGTTTCGCTACAACAAGGTGCTTTTGCACGTATTTATAGACAAATGGAGGACCTTGACAATAGGGGACGGCGATCCAACCTCCGTATCCGCGTCCTCCCTGAATCGATCTCCAATGCAGACATTATCTCTACATTGACGTCTTTATTTAATGGGATTCTGGAAAGGCTGGTAGACACCCCTATTATTTTGGACCACGCTCACCGTGCGCTCAGACTGCTGCCTGCATGAATATCGCACAAAAGAACAAATACTACAGAAATGCAGATCAAAAGTACCCATCCTTTTTGAAGGTCATACTATAAACATCTTTCAAAACATTTCCCCCATCACATTACAGAATCAGAGGCGGCTGCGCCCACTGACCGTGGTGCTTTGGGGGGCCTCTGTTCCCTATCAATGGGGGTTTCCCTTCTCGCTGATTGCGAGGAAGGGAACACAAGCGGTGGTTCTGTGTCAGCCGACGGATCTACCTGATATCCTAAAACGTCAACGGGTCACCAGGAACACGAAGGCGGAGGACTGACTACTTTACCCAAAGAACTTCCTAAAGATTGTCCCTTCATGGCTGCAGAAGAAGGACTATATACATTTGGACTCTCTTTTTGTCTGTAAATCCTCCATTTGAGGATCCAATCCGATGGTACAGTATTGACTTTCCTCTCTCCTTATGAGTTTCCTTTTTTTTTTTTTGGATTACCTACCTACATTATACGTTCACCGTGGCTGTCGTAGTGTCAGGGTCCATCCAGGCTGTGGAGCTGCATATCTCTGTTTTTCCCTGCCTTGCCTCAGTTCCCATGTTTTGCTGTGGTTCACTCCTGGATTTCCGTATGCTGTCCTGAACCTCTGATTCCTTGAATCCAGTCTGCTCTTTGCTTTAGCTCCTGTTTCCTTTATAAGGTGTGTCCCACCCGATTGTTCTGTTTGTCTCAGTCTGCAGTCTAAAGGTATGTCCTTCTCGGCTCTGTGTTTGGATTCAATGTTTAGTTTCGTATGCAGGGCTTAGTGTTAGGACCCACCGTCATTGGAGTACTTTGGCGTAGTGGTGGGCTAAGCATACTATGGCCATATGATGTGACGGAATCTCCAATTGTTCTCTCATAGTCCTAGGCTGGTTCCTGTATCCATGTGCGTCTGTCTCTTATGTACCTTTGCCCTTCTTCCCTGAATCATCTGAGGATTCTGGCTCCTCACTCCTTCCCCTGTGTTCCTTGCCTTGTTCCCTGTCCTTTGTTGTGCCCTGTATCATGTATGTCTTGTATGGTTATGTTCCTTGCTCGGTCTCCCTGTTCCTTGCTCTGTCCTCCTTGCTCCTTGCTCTGTCCTTGCTTGCTACGTTTCTGTTGATACTCTGCTTAGCTTCCCTACTCTCAGCCTGCAGCATCCTGCACATGATTCCAGTGCTATGTTTCATGCCTGCTCCAGGGTGCCTGCAGGATATTTCCAAGTTTTGTTCGTTTTGTCAGATCCAAGTTTTGTTCAGATTTCCACATCCAGCCAAGTTTCTTTCTGCTCGGTTCTGGACATGGTCATGCTGGTATGTGGCTGCTTAACCCTAGATGCCCACCTGGGTGAGTGCAGTCGCCCTGCACCAGGCCCTGTCCTACTCCACTCCTGCGCAATACCTCCTGAACTCCATCTATGGGCGCGCTTGGTCATTACAGTCATCTGTATGGACCCAGTTCCCTGACACGTAGATAATTACACCACGTCTCTCTCTTTTTCATGCTACATTTTTATATATATATATATTTTTGTATTTTTCTTGCGCTCCCTTATATTTAATACACACACCCCCTTATTACACTCATATAAGAGGATCCTCTCTCTGTCTTCGTATTGCATCCCACATGTTCATACAGTTTTTGTTTTACTTTTCACCTTTTTTTGGTTATTATTTTCACAATGTTATCCACCTCCCCCGAGTTTGCCATTCAGAGATCCTTCGGTCTCTGGCGTTTGGTAGTTGCCCAGTTTACTGGTCGTGGTGCTCTCTCTTTGATGCCCTGGCATCTTGCTCTTATTATTGGGATAGGAGTATGTTTTGTTTTTTTCCCCTTGTTTGGTATTTTGTTCTAATAACTATGGTTGCTCGTAATTTCATTGTACATTGCTATGCCTTGCCGTCACTTCCTACAGGTCCTGCCAGTCACCAACAAAATGGCCCTTGACCCAGTTAAATTGAACAAACCCGAGCAGAGATCCAAACTGTTTGCAGAACTTCAGCGTACTAAAGTAAAAATAGCCTTCCTCCAAGAAACACACTTTCGGGCCACTAAAGAACCCAAACTGACTAATAAAAAATGTCTAACTTCTCTCACCTCCAGTAATCCGGAGGCACAAAATGAGAGGAGTGGCAATTCTTCTGCATAAACATTTACCCTTTAGCACCCTGAATAGCTGGCAGGACTTGTAGGGCAGATGCCTTTTTGTAAAAGGGTTTTTAGGCCCCCATAAAATCACTTTGGCAAATGTTTATGCCCCTAATCGTCATCAATCACGATTTCTCAAGTTTGTTATAAAAAAAACAAACGATGGACTTTCAGGAAGGTATGACCATATTGGGGGGTGACTTTAACATGACTATGAATCCTTTACTTCCATCCACGTTAGCTCAACTAGACACTCTTAGGTCTCAACTTTCCTATTAGATTAGAGGAGGTGCAGGAGGCCATAAAGACCACTCAACAGGGCAAGAGCCCCGGACCTGATGGTCTCACAACTGCCTTTTACAAAAAAATCCTCCCTATCCTCGGGCCCCATTTAGTCAATGTATTCAATTCTCTGACTTCAGGTTCCCACTTAGATCCCCAATCCAGTTTAGCACACATTTCGATCCTATTAAAGCCTGGTAAGCCCTCTTATGTGTCAGGCAGTTATCGCCCTATTTCATTACTGAACTCTGATGTCAAATTATTAGCAAGAATATTGGCCATGAGACTTAAGCCCTTTATCCTCCATCTCATACACCGAGATCAGGTGGGTTTTGTCCCAGGTAGAGAGGCGAGGGACAATACTACCAGGGTTGTTGACCTTCTAAGTTACTCTGCCCAGATGAAATTCTGGTATGAAATTCTGTACAATTTTGGTGTGTTACTTACACACCAAAATTGGACCAAAAACCCCCCAATATTATACATATATATATATATATATATATATATATATAAAATCATGCCCAGGTTCTAGCATGCACTGGCTTCCTGGGCATGATTGCTGTGATTGCCAGCTCCCATTGCCACTGCAGAGATTTAGTTATGAAGTTTTGGTAGTTACTGGTATACAGATATTATTTGATTTATGCAAAACAGATATTCAAGCAGAACATGTTGCATGGGCAGGAATGTAGACTGTAGGACAACAACGAAAGTGTGAACACCCAGGATGCAGCAAAAATAAAATATACAGCAATATTTACTGTACGGGATCATGGCTTTAAGCTTTACACCACTGCACCCTTTAAAGTGTTGACTTTCTTTGTCAGTTAACCTTGTTTTAGCATCTCTATTTAGTATCTGCCCTCCTAATGTTATCCTTTGTCTCCCAAGACTCCCTTTCTAACTTTAACATCAACTAAACTTCCTGATCAGGTAGCCAAGAAGCTCTCGACCAAACAAGGTCTATCCAGAAAGCAGCTTATAAGGAGCCAGCAGCATGTTTGAGTCTATAGCCATTACATTTTAAATAATTAGATAATATAGGAAGTTCATTTTGAAAATCAGCCACAGCAAGGCTTCTCATCTCACTTTCTTTTTACCTAGATGTCCAATCTATCTGCTTGTATAAAAACCTCTTACTTTCAATCGTGCATTCAATACGTGCATTCGAGTCTTTTAACAGCGTCTTTTCCGTTATGAAAGCTTTGCTGTAGGTCAGTGTCAGTTGCCTTTAACTGATTTGGAACCCAAAGAGAATAAACTGAAAGAAAGGTGGTGAATATGTTTGCCATTGAATGCCATTTTAATATGTAGTTACCTAAAAACATTATGCAAGAAACAGCTACATTTATAGAAATGAACAATCCTGAAATAAATTGAACCACCTTCCAACAAATTAAAGCAAATCAGCAGGGAGAAAAAGCTACCCATGTTCGGTATCTGAGAAACCATCAGCAAGCACTGTTATTGTGAGGCCATAGACCCCATAGTGAATTATGACATCATCCTGGCAGCATGCAGGTTGGTTGCACAGCATTCTATCTTCAGTGCAGTTGGGCGCTCGACACTTTCAGGCTGCTATTTCTTTAGTGAACTTGAAGTGTGGTTACCAACTACGTCAACAGCTACCAGAGAAGAAAAACTCACCAGTCATTATGGCAGAGTGTCTCTTCTCAGGACTAAGGTGGATTTTAAAGAAGTGCTGCCCCAGAAAACTAGGCAAATATTTCAACAGGCTCAAAAAGACTTCCGATAATGTTCCAACACATAGCACAAGAGATGAAAACAGCGAGCTCTTCACAGACCGAACCTTTCTGCTGAAGCGAAAGAAAGAAGGTAGCAGTACAGAAAACAGAATGAGACTGAGGAAAAGGAGGAGATGTACTGCTAGCCGCCTGTATATCAGGAAAAAGGAGACAACAAAGCGCAGAAGAACCAGCACAGGCAGCTATGAACATGAGCGGAAGAGGCATAGAAATAACGAGAGCCATGATCTGGGGCAGCAGGTGAAACCAACAGCAGATGCACACCTGGAGGAGTACAGTAGCAGGAGGATGAAGGTTCCCAGGAAAAGGCGCAGAAGTGAGGACTGCAGCCTGGCCGCAAAACGATTCAGGAACCTTCTCCCCATGTCGGTGTCCTGCTTAAGGTTTCATTTTCAACTGGGACAAGGGAGCTTTGGAAAGGTCATGTTGGCCTCTGTTCCTTCCAAGGATTCCTTAATAGCGGTAAAAATGATACGCAAGAGATCTATGAAGTCTCTGCACATCATGAGAGAGAGGAGGATTCTGGAGGTAGCTAGGAACAGCCCGTTTCTATGCCACGGGTATGCAGCTTTCCAGACAGAGACCTGTGTGTTCCTCGCCATGGAGTTTATGGCTGGAGGAACCTTGGAGTCTTATATGGATAGTGTTGGCTACATGACACAGAACGCAGCTGCATTCTACTCTGCAGAGCTGGTCTGTGGCATCCAATTCCTCCATTCCCAGGGCATCATTCATAGAGATCTGAAGCCGCAGAATATCTTACTTGATCGTGAGGGCCATGTCAAGATCAGTGATTTTGGTCTTGCTGTAGAAGGTGTTTTTGGAAGTACAGTGAGAGGACATTGTGGAACACGTCTATACATGGCCCCAGAAATATATCTAAAGAAGCAATATGGTGTTGCCGTCGACTGGTGGTCCTTCGGGGTGATTCTCTTCCGCATGCTTAACGGAACTTTTCCCTTCTTCACTGGCTACTGCAAGAAGGCAACTGTCCATTCTATTATCAATGGCAGGCCGAAATACACCAAGGCATTAAGCCAAGAAGCTGTGGATATACTGACTTGTCTGTTAAAGAAAGATCCTCAGCTTCGCCTCTGGATGACTGAATACATCAGGGAGCATCCGTTCTTTGACAGCATCAATTGGGAAGACATAGAGAGCAGGAGAATACCTCCCCCGTACCAGAAGGCTGAAAGACCCAATCGCCGCTTCAAGAACATCCAACCCATACCACCAGTTTTGGAGATCCCAGAGGACACTGCCTCTCCATCTAGTAACCAGAGCCTGTCTGACACCTCCTCTTTATTTAGTGATCAGAGCCTGGCCGGCGTGTCCTCTTCATCTAGTGACCAGAGCCTGTTCGGCTTCTCTTTTGTCACTCCGGACTGGATGTTTTGAAGATTTTGTCAGAGCGATTCTCAAGACTTTGCACATTTGTTGTCTCCAAGAAAGTCGAAAATAAAATTAAAAACCCTGCTCTAATTTTGGTGATAGTTTCTTTGTTGTTCTACAGTTACAGGGTGCATATGACCTCACAATGCAGGCTCAGCCTGACATCATATGTTGTGAATCTAATGGCTGCAGAATCTAATGGCCCTATAAATACAGTAAATAATAATAATGACATCTTCCGTTTGTCCATAAGTTGCAATTTTCTAGCCTACCCCACCACTTTGTTTGTTGTATGCTGGTTACTTTTTCTAGACTAAGACACTGTGTGTGTGGTGCTGCTCAGTTAAAACTTGCCGTGTGTATATGCCTTTTAAATTATTTATATGTATATGACCTTTGGATGTGGTACTGAATTTATAAACACGCTTGCTACACCTACTATCGTTGGCATTTTCAGCGACATAGTCAAACTATTACAGGGTTTTACATGGGAATTCAACTGCTATATGTGAATAATGTAACTAAAAGTAACATCAAGAAGATGAAAAAAAAAATCTGCTTATCAGGGAAGATCCCATGATTGGATTCCTAAATGCAAGTACCCATGGAGAAAATGCAACATGTGGTCACAGTCAAAGGTCAACCCTTATTTTGAGTACAGGGCATTGCATTGAAGACAGGCCATCCGTTGCTTACTTAACCAAGGTCTTCGCTAGTCTCCGCTGGTCATCTTTCTATGAGTAATAAACCAAAGGCAGCCAAGGCTTAAAACTGTTAACAGATCAAAAGGGTAGTGCATATCAGCAAAAGCCAAGTTGTCTGGTAAAGTATAGCTCCGGTCAATCCAACGTCAGGACAGACAGAAGTGGTTCACAGGTAAAGGTAACTGCGGCAGAACAACAATAAAATACAGTTTTTGGAGATTGTATAGTCAACTATGATTTCTCACTGTTTTCCGCTGGGGCACACTGAGACCACCAGAAGCAACATCATCCTCCATAAGATCATCATGTGTTGCCAAGTCAAAACCTAGGTTCCAGCAGCATGGCAGGTGAGAGTGGGGGTAGTGTATGTGTACTACAGTGTTAGAGTCAGTGTGTATGTGTGTGTGTATATGCATAGTGCTGGAGCCAGTGTGTGTGTGTGTGTGTGTGTGTGTGTGTATGTGTGTATATTGCAGTGTCAGAGTCAGTGTGGTATTACTGTGTGTGTAAATGTATATTGCCAAAGTCAGTATGTCTACTGTACTGTAGTGTCCGATTCAGTGTGTATTTTGTCAAAGTGTTAGTGTATGTATATATATATATATATATATATATATATATACATACAGTATCTCACAAAAGTGAGTACACCCCTCCCATTTTTTAAAATATTTTAATATATCTCAAACTGTGTCAAACGGAAGAAATGACACTCTGCTACAATATAAAGTAGCGAGTGTACAGTAGTGAGTATAACAGGGAACATTTGCTGTCCCCTCAAAATAACTAAACACACCATTAATGTCTAAACCTTGGCAACAAAAGTGAATACATCGCTACGTGGACATGTCCATGTTGGACATATTTTGTGTGGCCACCATTATTTTCTAGCACTGCCTTAACCTTCCTGTGCATGGAGTTCACAGAGCTTCACGGGTTGCCACTGGAGTCCTCTAGTCCTCTTCCACCCCTCAATCAGTACATCACAGAGCTGGATTCTCTACTTTTAACCTGTCTTTTGGGTGATTTACCGCAACGATGGGCAAGAATTCTACAGCTTCTTTTTCTACTAAGTCCCCTGAGGTGAAAGAAAAGCATTCGAGCACCTCCGTTCGTGCATTTTTTAAACATATCTCCGATCAGGAGCAAAGAGACTCACTTACCAAGATGGCGTCGGCTCCTTCAAGCCCGCGAAGCACACGTTCCGGCTCACACTCCATTGCTGAATTCTATGCTCCACCACTTTCACAGCCTGAACCAGCATGGCAGGAAGCTGTAAAAGATCTCCCCACTAAGGCTGAAATGTCGGCCCTGTTCCATGCAGCGTTGTCCGGCATCTGTGATGACCTGCAGGACATCAAGAAGAACCTATATCAGCTGGGAGACCGGGTGGCAGCTTTGGAGGAGAGAAAAGATAAAATACACTCTACAGTGGATGAAATATCAGACTGTGTTTCGCTACAACAAGGTGCTTTTGCACGTATTTATAGACAAATGGAGGACCTTGACAATAGGGGACGGCGATCCAACCTCCGTATCCGCGTCCTCCCTGAATTGATCTCCAATGCAGACATTATCTCTACATTGACGTCTTTATTTAATGGGATTCTGGAAAGGCTGGTAGACACCCTTATTATTTTGGACCACGCTCACCGTGCGCTCAGACTGCTGCCTGCATGAATATCGCACAAAAGAACAAATACTACAGAAATGCAGATCAAAAGTACCCATCCTTTTTGAAGGTCATACTATAAACATCTTTCAAAACATTTCCCCCATCACATTACAGAATCAGAGGCGGCTGCGCCCACTGACCGTGGTGCTTTGGGAGGCCTCTGTTCCCTATCAATGAGGGTTTCCCTTCTCGCTGATTGCGAGGAAGGGAACACAAGCGGTGGTTCTGTGTCAGCCGACGGATCTACCTGATATCCTAAAACGTCAACGGGTCACCAGGAACACGAAGGCGGAGGACTGACTACTTTACCCAAAGAACTTCCTAAAGATTGTCCCTTCATGGCTGCAGAAGAAGGACTATATACATTTGGACTCTCTTTTTGTCTGTAAATCCTCCATTTGAGGATCCAATCCGATGGTACAGTATTGACTTTCCTCTCTCCTTATGAGTTTCCTTTTTTTTTTTTTTTTTGATTACCTACCTACATTATACGTTCACCGTGGCTGTCATAGTGTCAGGGTCCATCCAGGCTGTGGAGCTGCATATCTCTGTTTTTCCCTGCCTTGCCTCAGTTCCCATGTTTTGCTGTGGTTCACTCCTGGATTTCCGTATGCTGTCCTGAACCTATGATTCCTTGAATCCAGTCTGCTCTTTGCTTTAGCTCCTGTTTCCTTTATAAGGTGTGTCCCACCCGATTGTTCTGTTTGTCTCAGTCTGCAGTCTAAAGGTATGTCCTTCTCGGCTCTGTGTTTGGATTCAATGTTTAGTTTCGTATGCAGGGCTTAGTGTTAGGACCCACCGTCATTGGAGTACTTTGGCGTAGTGGTGGGCTAAGCATACTATGGCCATATGATGTGACGGAATCTCCAATTGTTCTCTCATAGTCCAAGGCTAGTTCCTGTATCCATGTGCGTCTGTCTCTTATGTACCTTTGCCCTTCTTCCCTGAATCATCTGAGGATTCTGGCTCCTCACTCCTTCCCCTGTTTTCCTTGCTTTGTTCCCTGTCCTTTGTCGTGCCCTGTATCATGTATGTCTTGTATGGTTATGTTCCTTGCTCGGTCTCCCTGTTCCTTGCTCTGTCCTCCTTGCTCCTTGTTCTGTCCTTGCTTGCTACGTTTCTGTTGATACTCTGCTTAGCTTCCCTACTCTCAGCCTGCAGCATCCTGCACATGATTCCAGTGCTATGTTTCATGCCTGCTCCAGGGTGCCTGCAGGATATTTCCAAGTTTTGTTCGATTTGTCAGATCCAAGTTTTGTTCAGATTTCCACATCCAGCCAAGTTTCGTTCTGCTCGGTTCTGGACATGGTCAGCTGCTATGTCAGGGTGCTGGTATGTGGCTGCTCAACCCTAGATGCCCACCTGGGTGAGTGCAGTCGCCCTGCACCAGGCCCTGTCCTACTCCACTCCTGCGCAATACCTCCTGAACTCCATCTATGGGCGCGCTTGGTCATTACAGTCATCTGTATGGAACCAGTTCCCTGACACGTAGGTAATTACACCACGTCTCTCTCTTTTTCATGCTACATTTTTATATATATATATATTTTTGTATTTTTCTTGCGCTCCCTTATATTTAATACACACACCCCCTTATTACACTCATATAAGAGGATCCTCTCTCTGTCTTCGTATTGCATCCCACATGTTCATACAGTTTTTGTTTTACTTTTCACCTTTTTTGGTTATTATTTTCACAATGTTATCCACCTCCCCCGAGTTTGCCATTCAGAGATCCTTCGGTCTCTGGCGTTTGGTAGTTGCCCAGTTTACTGGTCGTGGTGCTCTCTCTTTGATGCCCTGGCATCTTGCTCTTATTATTGGGATAGGAGTATGTTTTTTTTTTTTTCCCCTTGTTTGGTATTTTGTTCTAATAACTATGGTTGCTCGTAATTTCATTGTACATTGCTATGCCTTGCCGTCACTTCCTACAGGTCCTGCCAGTCACCAACAAAATGAACCTTGACCCAGTTAAATTGAACAAACCCGAGCAGAGATCCAAACTGTTTGCAGAACTCCAGTGTACTAAAGTAAAAATAGCCTTCCTCCAAGAAACACACTTTTGGGCCACTAAAGAACCCAAACTGACTAATAAAAAATGTCTAACTTCTCTCACCTCCAGTAATCCGGAGGCACAAAATGAGAGGAGTGGCAATTCTTCTGCATAAACATTTACCCTTTAGCACCCTGAATAGCTGGCAGGACTTGTAGGGCAGATGCCTTTTTGTAAAATGGTTTTTAGGCCCCCATAAAATCACTTTGGCAAATGTTTATGCCCCTAATCGTCATCAATCACGATTTCTCAAGTTTGTTATAAAAAAAAAACGATGGACTTTCAGGAAGGTATGACCATATTGGGAGGTAACTTTAACATGACTATGAATCCTTTACTTCCATCCACGTTAGCTCAACTAGACACTCTTAGGTCTTAACTTTCCTATTAGATTAGAGGAGGTGCAGGAGGCCATAAAGACCACTCAACAGGGCAAGAGCCCCGGACCTGATGGTCTCACAACTGCCTTTTACAAAAAAATCCTCCCTATCCTCGGGCCCCATTTAGTCAATGTATTCAATTCTCTGACTTCAGGTTCCCACTTAGATCCCCAATCCAATTTAGCACGCATTTCGATCCTATTAAAGCCTGGTAAGCCCTCTTATGCGTCAGGCAGTTATCGCCCTATTTCATTACTGACCTCTGATGTCAAATTATTAGCAAGAATATTGGCCATGAGACTTAAGCCCTTTATCCTCCATCTCATACACCGAGATCAGGTGGGTTTTGTCCCAGGTAGAGAGGCGAGGGACAATACTACCAGGGTTGTTGACCTTCTAAGTTACTCTGCCCAGATGAAATTCTGGTATGAAATTCTGTACAATTTTGGTGTGTTACTTACACACCAAAATTGGACCAAAAACCCCCCCAATATTATACATATATATATATATATATATATATATATATATATAAAATCATGCCCAGGTTCTAGCATGCCCAGGTTCTAGCATGCACTGGCTTCCTGGGCATGATTGCTGTGATTGCTGATGGCCAGCTCCCATTGCCACTGCAGAGATTTAGTTATGAAGTTTTGGTAGTTACTGGTATACAGATATTATTTGATTTATGCAAAACAGATATTCAAGCAGAACATGTTGCATGGGCAGGAATGTAGACTGTAGGACAACAACGAAAGTGTGAACACCCAGGATGCAGCAAAAATAAAATATACAGCCATATTTACTGTACGGGATCATGGCTTTAAGCTTTACACCACTGCACCCTTTAAAGGGTTGACTTTCTTTGTCAGTTAACCTTGTTTTAGCATCTCTATTTAGTATCTGCCCTCCTAATGTTATCCTTTGTCTCCCAAGACTCCCTTTCTAACTTTAACATCAACTAAACTTCCTGATCAGGTAGCCAAGAAGCTCTCGACCAAACAAGGTCTTTCCAGAAAGCAGCTTATAAGGAGCCAGCAGCATGTTTGAGTCTATAGCCATTACATTTTAAATAATTAGATAATATAGGAAGTTCATTTTGAAAATCAGCCACAGCAAGGCTTCTCATCTCACTTTCTTTTTACCTAGATGTCCAATCTATCTGCTTGTATAAAAACCTCTTACTTTCAATCGTGCATTCAATACGTGCATTCAAGTCTTTTAACAGCGTCTTTTCCGTTATGAAAGCTTTGCTGTAGGTCAGTGTCAGTTGCCTTTAACTGATTTGGAACCCAAAGAGAATAAACTGAAAGAAAGGTGGTGAATATGTTTGCCATTGAATGCCATTTTAATATGTAGTTACCTAAAAACATTATGCAAGAAACAGCTACATTTATATAAATTAACAATCCTGAAATAAATTGAACCACCTTCCAACAAATTAAAGCAAATCAGCAGGGAGAAAAAGCTACCCATGTTCGGTATCTGAGAAACCATCAGCAAGCACTGTTATTGTGAGGCCATAGACCCCATAGTGAATTATGACATCATCCTGGCAGCATGCAGGTTGGTTGCACAGCATTCTATCTTCAGTGCAGTTGGGCGCTCGACACTTTCAGGCTGCTATTTCTTTAGTGAACTTGAAGTGTGGTTACCAACTACGTCAACAGCTACCAGAGAAGAAAAACTCACCAGTCATTATGGCAGAGTGTCTCTTCTCAGGACTAAGGTGGATTTTAAAGAAGTGCTGCCCCAGAAAACTAGGCAAATATTTCAACAGGCTCAAAAAGACTTCCGATAATGTTCCAACACATAGCACAAGAGATGAAAACAGCGAGCTCTTCACAGACAGAACCTTTCTGCTGAAGCGAAAGAAAGAAGGTAGCAGTACAGAAAACAGAATGAGACTGAGGAAAAGGAGGAGATGTACTGCTAGCCGCCTGTATATCAGGAAAAAGGAGACAACAAAGCGCAGAAGAACCAGCACAGGCAGCTATGAACATGAGCGGAAGAGGCATAGAAATAACGAGAGCCATGATCTGGGGCAGCAGGTGAAACCAACAGCAGATGCACACCTGGAGGAGTACAGTAGCAGGAGGATGAAGGTTCCCAGGAAAAGGCGCAGAAGTGAGGACTGCAGCCTGGCCGCAAAACGATTCAGGAACCTTCTCCCCATGTCGGTGTCCTGCTTAAGGTTTCATTTTCAACTGGGACAAGGGAGCTTTGGAAAGGTCATGTTGGCCTCTGTTCCTTCCAAGGATTCCTTAATAGCGGTAAAAATGATACGCAAGAGATCTATGAAGTCTCTGCACATCATGAGAGAGAGGAGGATTCTGGAGGTAGCTAGGAACAGCCCGTTTCTATGCCACGGGTATGCAGCTTTCCAGACAGAGACCTGTGTGTTCCTCGCCATGGAGTTTATGGCTGGAGGAACCTTGGAGTCTTATATGGATAGTGTTGGCTACATGACACAGAACACAGCTGCATTCTACTCTGCAGAGCTGGTCTGTGGCATCCAATTCCTCCATTCCCAGGGCATCATTCATAGAGATCTGAAGCCGCAGAATATCTTACTTGATCGTGAGGGCCATGTCAAGATCAGTGATTTTGGTCTTGCTGTAGAAGGTGTTTTTGGAAGTACAGTGAGAGGACATTGTGGAACACGTCTATACATGGCCCCAGAAATATATCTAAAGAAGCAATATGGTGTTGCCGTCGACTGGTGGTCCTTCGGGGTGATTCTCTTCCGCATGCTTAACGGAACTTTTCCCTTCTTCACTGGCTACTGCAAGAAGGCAACTGTCCATTCTATTATCAATGGCAGGCCGAAATACACCAAGGCATTAAGCCAAGAAGCTGTGGATATACTGACTTGTCTGTTAAAGAAAGATCCTCAGCTTCGCCTCTGGATGACTGAATACATCAGGGAGCATCCGTTCTTTGACAGCATCAATTGGGAAGACATAGAGAGCAGGAGAATACCTCCCCCGTACCAGAAGGCTGAAAGACCCAATCGCCGCTTCAAGAACATCCAACCCATACCACCAGTTTTGGAGATCCCAGAGGACACTGCCTCTCCATCTAGTAACCAGAGCCTGTCTGACACCTCCTCTTTATTTAGTGATCAGAGCCTGGCCGGCGTGTCCTCTTCATCTAGTGACCAGAGCCTGTTCGGCTTCTCTTTTGTCACTCCGGACTGGATGTTTTGAAGATTTTGTCAGAGCGATTCTCAAGACTTTGCACATTTGTTGTCTCCAAGAAAGTCGAAAATAAAATTAAAAACCCTGCTCTAATTTTGGTGATAGTTTCTTTGTTGTTCTACAGTTACAGGGTGCATATGACCTCACAATGCAGGCTCAGCCTGACATCATATGTTGTGAATCTAATGGCTGCAGAATCTAATGGCCCTATAAATACAGTAAATAATAATAATGACATCTTCCGTTTGTCCATAAGTTGCAATTTTCTAGCCTACCCCACCACTTTGTTTGTTGTATGCTGGTTACTTTTTCTAGACTAAGACACTGTGTGTGTGGTGCTGCTCAGTTAAAACTTGCCGTGTGTATATGCCTTTTAAATTATTTATATGTATATGACCTTTGGATGTGGTACTGAATTTATAAACACGCTTGCTACACCTACTATCATTGGCATTTTCAGCGACATAGTCAAACTATTACAGGGTTTTACATGGGAATTCAACTGCTATATGTGAATAATGTAACTAAAAGTAACATCAAGAAGATGAAAAAAAAAATCTGCTTATCAGGGAAGATCCCATGATTGGATTCCTAAATGCAAGTACCCATGGAGAAAATGCAACATTTGGTCACAGTCAAAGGTCAACCCTTATTTTGAGTACAGGGCATTGCATTGAAGACAGGCCATCCGTTGCTTACTTAACCAAGGTCTTCGCTAGTCTCCGCTGGTCATCTTTCTATGAGTAATAAACCAAAGGCAGCCAAGGCTTAAAACTGTTAACAGATCAAAAGGGTAGTGCATATCAGCAAAAGCCAAGTTGTCTGGTAAAGTATAGCTCCGGTCAATCCAACGTCAGGACAGGCAGAAGTGGTTCACAGGTAAAGGTAACTGCGGCAGAACAACAATAAAATACAGTTTTTGGAGATTGTATAGTCAACTATGATTTCTCACTGTTTTCCGCTGGGGCACACTGAGACCACCAGAAGCAACATCATCCTCCATAAGATCATCATGTGTTGCCAAGTCAAAACCTAGGTTCCAGCAGCATGGCAGGTGAGAGTGGGGGTAGTGTATGTGTACTACAGTGTTAGAGTCAGTGTGTATGTGTGTGTGTGTATATGCATAGTGCTGGAGCCAGTGTGTGTGTGTGTGTGTGTGTGTGTATGTGTGTATATTGCAGTGTCAGAGTCAGTGTGGTATTACTGTGTGTGTAAATGTATATTGCCAAAGTCAGTATGTCTACTGTACTGTAGTGTCCGATTCAGTGTGTATTTTGTCAAAGTGTTAGTGTATGTATATATATATATATATATATACATACAGTATCTCACAAAAGTGAGTACACCCCTCCCATTTTTTAAAATATTTTAATATATCTCAAACTGTGTCAAACGGAAGAAATGACACTCTGCTACAATATAAAGTAGCGAGTGTACAGTAGTGAGTATAACAGGGAACATTTGCTGTCCCCTCAAAATAACTAAACACACCATTAATGTCTAAACCTTGGCAACAAAAGTGAATACATCGCTACGTGGACATGTCCATGTTGGACATATTTTGTGTGGCCACCATTATTTTCTAGCACTGCCTTAACCTTCCTGTGCATGGAGTTCACAGAGCTTCACGGGTTGCCACTGGAGTCCTCTAGTCCTCTTCCACCCCTCAATCAGTACATCACAGAGCTGGATTCTCTACTTTTAACCTGTCTTTTGGGTGATTTACCGCAACGATGGGCAAGAATTCTACAGCTTCTTTTTCTACTAAGTCCCCTGAGGTGAAAGAAAAGCATTCGAGCACCTCCGTTCGTGCATTTTTTAAACATATCTCCGATCAGGAGCAAAGAGACTCACTTACCAAGATGGCGTCGGCTCCTTCAAGCCCGCGAAGCACACGTTCCGGCTCACACTCCATTGCTGAATTCTATGCTCCACCACTTTCACAGCCTGAACCAGCATGGCAGGAAGCTGTAAAAGATCTCCCCACTAAGGCTGAAATGTCGGCCCTGTTCCATGCAGCGTTGTCCGGCATCTGTGATGACCTGCAGGACATCAAGAAGAACCTACATCAGCTGGGAGACCGGGTGGCAGCTTTGGAGGAGAGAAAAGATAAAATACACTCTACAGTGGATGAAATATCAGACTGTGTTTCGCTACAACAAGGTGCTTTTGCACGTATTTATAGACAAATGGAGGACCTTGACAATAGGGGACGGCGATCCAACCTCCGTATCCGCGTCCTCCCTGAATTGATCTCCAATGCAGACATTATCTCTACATTGACGTCTTTATTTAATGGGATTCTGGAAAGGCTGGTAGACACCCTTATTATTTTGGACCACGCTCACCGTGCGCTCAGACTGCTGCCTGCATGAATATCGCACAAAAGAACAAATACTACAGAAATGCAGATCAAAAGTACCCATCCTTTTTGAAGGTCATACTATAAACATCTTTCAAAACATTTCCCCCATCACATTACAGAATCAGAGGCGGCTGCGCCCACTGACCGTGGTGCTTTGGGAGGCCTCTGTTCCCTATCAATGAGGGTTTCCCTTCTCGCTGATTGCGAGGAAGGGAACACAAGCGGTGGTTCTGTGTCAGCCGACGGATCTACCTGATATCCTAAAACGTCAACGGGTCACCAGGAACACGAAGGCGGAGGACTGACTACTTTACCCAAAGAACTTCCTAAAGATTGTCCCTTCATGGCTGCAGAAGAAGGACTATATACATTTGGACTCTCTTTTTGTCTGTAAATCCTCCATTTGAGGATCCAATCCGATGGTACAGTATTGACTTTCCTCTCTCCTTATGAGTTTCCTTTTTTTTTTTTTTTTGATTACCTACCTACATTATACGTTCACCGTGGCTGTCATAGTGTCAGGGTCCATCCAGGCTGTGGAGCTGCATATCTCTGTTTTTCCCTGCCTTGCCTCAGTTCCCATGTTTTGCTGTGGTTCACTCCTGGATTTCCGTATGCTGTCCTGAACCTCTGATTCCTTGAATCCAGTCTGCACTTTGCTTTAGCTCCTGTTTCCTTTATAAGGTGTGTCCCACCCGATTGTTCTGTTTGTCTCAGTCTGCAGTCTAAAGGTATGTCCTTCTCGGCTCTGTGTTTGGATTCAATGTTTAGTTTCGTATGCAGGGCTTAGTGTTAGGACCCACCGTCATTGGAGTACTTTGGCGTAGTGGTGGGCTAAGCATACTATGGCCATATGATGTGACGGAATCTCCAATTGTTCTCTCATAGTCCAAGGCTAGTTCCTGTATCCATGTGCGTCTGTCTCTTATGTACCTTTGCCCTTCTTCCCTGAATCATCTGAGGATTCTGGCTCCTCACTCCTTCCCCTGTTTTCCTTGCTTTGTTCCCTGTCCTTTGTCGTGCCCTGTATCATGTATGTCTTGTATGGTTATGTTCCTTGCTCGGTCTCCCTGTTCCTTGCTCTGTCCTCCTTGCTCCTTGTTCTGTCCTTGCTTGCTACGTTTCTGTTGATACTCTGCTTAGCTTCCCTACTCTCAGCCTGCAGCATCCTGCACATGATTCCAGTGCTATGTTTCATGCCTGCTCCAGGGTGCCTGCAGGATATTTCCAAGTTTTGTTCGTTTTGTCAGATCCAAGTTTTGTTCAGATTTCCACATCCAGCCAAGTTTCGTTCTGCTCGGTTCTGGACATGGTCAGCTGCTATGTCAGGGTGCTGGTATGTGGCTGCTCAACCCTAGATGCCCACCTGGGTGAGTGCAGTCGCCCTGCACCAGGCCCTGTCCTACTCCACTCCTGCGCAATACCTCCTGAACTCCATCTATGGGCGCGCTTGGTCATTACAGTCATCTGTATGGACCCAGTTCCCTGACACGTAGGTAATTACACCACGTCTCTCTCTTTTTCATGCTACATTTTTATATATATATATATATTTTTGTATTTTTCTTGCGCTCCCTTATATTTAATACACACACCCCCTTATTACACTCATATAAGAGGATCCTCTCTCTGTCTTCGTATTGCATCCCACATGTTCATACAGTTTTTGTTTTACTTTTCACCTTTTTTGGTTATTATTTTCACAATGTTATCCACCTCCCCCGAGTTTGCCATTCAGAGATCCTTCGGTCTCTGGCGTTTGGTAGTTGCCCAGTTTACTGGTCGTGGTGCTCTCTCTTTGATGCCCTGGCATCTTGCTCTTATTATTGGGATAGGAGTATGTTTTGTTTTTTTTCCCCTTGTTTGGTATTTTGTTCTAATAACTATGGTTGCTCGTAATTTCATTGTACATTGCTATGCCTTGCCGTCACTTCCTACAGGTCCTGCCAGTCACCAACAAAATGAACCTTGACCCAGTTAAATTGAACAAACCCGAGCAGAGATCCAAACTGTTTGCAGAACTCCAGTGTACTAAAGTAAAAATAGCCTTCCTCCAAGAAACACACTTTTGGGCCACTAAAGAACCCAAACTGACTAATAAAACATGTCTAACTTCTCTCACCTCCAGTAATCCGGAGGCACAAAATGAGAGGAGTGGCAATTCTTCTGCATAAACATTTACCCTTTAGCACCCTGAATAGCTGGCAGGACTTGTAGGGCAGATGCCTTTTTGTAAAAGGGTTTTTAGGCCCCCATAAAATCACTTTGGCAAATGTTTATGCCCCTAATCGTCATCAATCACGATTTCTCAAGTTTGTTATAAAAAAAAAACGATGGACTTTCAGGAAGGTATGACCATATTGGGGGGTGACTTTAACATGACTATGAATCCTTTACTTCCATCCACGTTAGCTCAACTAGACACTCTTAGGTCTCAACTTTCCTATTAGATTAGAGGAGGTGCAGGAGGCCATAAAGACCACTCAACAGGGCAAGAGCCCCGGACCTGATGGTCTCACAACTGCCTTTTACAAAAAAATCCTCCCTATCCTCGGGCCCCATTTAGTCAATGTATTCAATTCTCTGACTTCAGGTTCCCACTTAGATCCCCAATCCAATTTAGCACGCATTTCGATCCTATTAAAGCCTGGTAAGCCCTCTTATGCGTCAGGCAGTTATCGCCCTATTTCATTACTGACCTCTGATGTCAAATTATTAGCAAGAATATTGGCCATGAGACTTAAGCCCTTCATCCTCCATCTCATACACCGAGATCAGGTGGGTTTTGTCCCAGGTAGAGAGGCGAGGGACAATACTACCAGGGTTGTTGACCTTCTAAGTTACTCTGCCCAGATGAAATTCTGGTATGAAATTCTGTACAATTTTGGTGTGTTACTTACACACCAAAATTGGACCAAAAACCCCCCAATATTATACATATATATATATATATATATATATATATATATATAAAATCATGCCCAGGTTCTAGCATGCCCAGGTTCTAGCATGCACTGGCTTCCTGGGCATGATTGCTGTGATTGCTGATGGCCAGCTCCCATTGCCACTGCAGAGATTTAGTTATGAAGTTTTGGTAGTTACTGGTATACATATATTATTTGATTTATGCAAAACAGATATTCAAGCAGAACATGTTGCATGGGCAGGAATGTAGACTGTAGGACAACAACGAAAGTGTGAACACCCAGGATGCAGCAAAAATAAAATATACAGCAATATTTACTGTACGGGATCATGGCTTTAAGCTTTACACCACTGCACCCTTTAAAGTGTTGACTTTCTTTGTCAGTTAACCTTGTTTTAGCATCTCTATTTAGTATCTGCCCTCCTAATGTTATCCTTTGTCTCCCAAGACTCCCTTTCTAACTTTAACATCAACTAAACTTCCTGATCAGGTAGCCAAGAAGCTCTCGACCAAACAAGGTCTTTCCAGAAAGCAGCTTATAAGGAGCCAGCAGCATGTTTGAGTCTATAGCCATTACATTTTAAATAATTAGATAATATAGGAAGTTCATTTTGAAAATCAGCCACAGCAAGGCTTCTCATCTCACTTTCTTTTTACCTAGATGTCCAATCTATCTGCTTGTATAAAAACCTCTTACTTTCAATCGTGCATTCAATACGTGCATTCGAGTCTTTTAACAGCGTCTTTTCCGTTATGAAAGCTTTGCTGTAGGTCAGTGTCAGTTGCCTTTAACTGATTTGGAACCCAAAGAGAATAAACTGAAAGAAAGGTGGTGAATATGTTTGCCATTGAATCGTTTTAATATGTAGTTACCTAAAAACATTATGCAAGAAACAGCTACATTTATATAAATTAACAATCCTGAAATAAATTGAACCACCTTCCAACAAATTAAAGCAAATCAGCAGGGAGAAAAAGCTACCCATGTTCGGTATCTGAGAAACCATCAGCAAGCACTGTTATTGTGAGGCCATAGACCCCATAGTGAATTATGACATCATCCTGGCAGCATGCAGGTTGGTTGCACAGCATTCTATCTTCAGTGCAGTTGGGCGCTCGACACTTTCAGGCTGCTATTTCTTTAGTGAACTTGAAGTGTGGTTACCAACTACGTCAACAGCTACCAGAGAAGAAAAACTCACCAGTCATTATGGCAGAGTGTCTCTTCTCAGGACTAAGGTGGATTTTAAAGAAGTGCTGCCCCAGAAAACTAGGCAAATATTTCAACAGGCTCAAAAAGACTTCCGATAATGTTCCAACACATAGCACAAGAGATGAAAACAGCGAGCTCTTCACAGACAGAACCATTCTGCTGAAGCGAAAGAAAGAAGGTAGCAGTACAGAAAACAGAATGAGACTGAGGAAAAGGAGGAGATGTACTGCTAACCGCCTGTATATCAGGAAAAAGGAGACAACAAAGCGCAGAAGAACCAGCACAGGCAGCTATGAACATGAGCGGAAGAGGCATAGAAATAACGAGAGCCATGATCTGGGGCAGCAGGTGAAACCAACAGCAGATGCACACCTGGAGGAGTACAGTAGCAGGAGGATGAAGGTTCCCAGGAAAAGGCGCAGAAGTGAGGACTGCAGCCTGGCCGCAAAACGATTCAGGAACCTTCTCCCCATGTCGGTGTCCTGCTTAAGGTTTCATTTTCAACTGGGACAAGGGAGCTTTGGAAAGGTCATGTTGGCCTCTGTTCCTTCCAAGGATTCCTTAATAGCGGTAAAAATGATACGCAAGAGATCTATGAAGTCTCTGCACATCATGAGAGAGAGGAGGATTCTGGAGGTAGCTAGGAACAGCCCGTTTCTATGCCACGGGTATGCAGCTTTCCAGACAGAGACCTGTGTGTTCCTCGCCATGGAGTTTATGGCTGGAGGAACCTTGGAGTCTTATATGGATAGTGTTGGCTACATGACACAGAACACAGCTGCATTCTACTCTGCAGAGCTGGTCTGTGGCATCCAATTCCTCCATTCCCAGGGCATCATTCATAGAGATCTGAAGCCGCAGAATATCTTACTTGATCGTGAGGGCCATGTCAAGATCAGTGATTTTGGTCTTGCTGTAGAAGGTGTTTTTGGAAGTACAGTGAGAGGACATTGTGGAACACGTCTATACATGGCCCCAGAAATATATCTAAAGAAGCAATATGGTGTTGCCGTCGACTGGTGGTCCTTCGGGGTGATTCTCTTCCGCATGCTTAACGGAACTTTTCCCTTCTTCACTGGCTACTGCAAGAAGGCAACTGTCCATTCTATTATCAATGGCAGGCCGAAATACACCAAGGCATTAAGCCAAGAAGCTGTGGATATACTGACTTGTCTGTTAAAGAAAGATCCTCAGCTTCGCCTCTGGATGACTGAATACATCAGGGAGCATCTGTTCTTTGACAGCATCAATTGGGAAGACATAGAGAGCAGGAGAATACCTCCCCCGTACCAGAAGGCTGAAAGACCCAATCGCCGCTTCAAGAACATCCAACCCATACCACCAGTTTTGGAGATCCCAGAGGACACTGCCTCTCCATCTAGTAACCAGAGCCTGTCTGACACCTCCTCTTTATTTAGTGATCAGAGCCTGGCCGGCGTGTCCTCTTCATCTAGTGACCAGAGCCTGTTCGGCTTCTCTTTTGTCACTCCGGACTGGATGTTTTGAAGATTTTGTCAGAGCGATTCTCAAGACTTTGCACATTTGTTGTCTCCAAGAAAGTCGAAAATAAAATTAAAAACCCTGCTCTAATTTTGGTGATAGTTTCTTTGTTGTTCTACAGTTACAGGGTGCATATGACCTCACAATGCAGGCTCAGCCTGACATCATATGTTGTGAATCTAATGGCTGCAGAATCTAATGGCCCTATAAATACAGTAAATAATAATAATGACATCTTCCGTTTGTCCATAAGTTGCAATTTTCTAGCCTACCCCACCACTTTGTTTGTTGTATGCTGGTTACTTTTTCTAGACTAAGACACTGTGTGTGTGGTGCTGCTCAGTTAAAACTTGCCGTGTGTATATGCCTTTTAAATTATTTATATGTATATGACCTTTGGATGTGGTACTGAATTTATAAACACGCTTGCTACACCTACTATCATTGGCATTTTCAGCGACATAGTCAAACTATTACAGGGTTTTACATGGGAATTCAACTGCTATATGTGAATAATGTAACTAAAAGTAACATCAAGAAGATGAAAAAAAAAATCTGCTTATCAGGGAAGATCCCATGATTGGATTCCTAAATGCAAGTACCCATGGAGAAAATGCAACATTTGGTCACAGTCAAAGGTCAACCCTTATTTTGAGTACAGGGCATTGCATTGAAGACAGGCCATCCGTTGCTTACTTAACCAAGGTCTTCGCTAGTCTCCGCTGGTCATCTTTCTATGAGTAATAAACCAAAGGCAGCCAAGGCTTAAAACTGTTAACAGATCAAAAGGGTAGTGCATATCAGCAAAAGCCAAGTTGTCTGGTAAAGTATAGCTCCGGTCAATCCAACGTCAGGACAGGCAGAAGTGGTTCACAGGTAAAGGTAACTGCGGCAGAACAACAATAAAATACAGTTTTTGGAGATTGTATAGTCAACTATGATTTCTCACTGTTTTCCGCTGGGGCACACTGAGACCACCAGAAGCAACATCATCCTCCATAAGATCATCATGTGTTGCCAAGTCAAAACCTAGGTTCCAGCAGCATGGCAGGTGAGAGTGGGGGTAGTGTATGTGTACTACAGTGTTAGAGTCAGTGTGTATGTGTGTGTGTATATGCATAGTGCTGGAGCCAGTGTGTGTGTGTGTGTGTGTGTGTGTGTGTATGTGTGTATATTGCAGTGTCAGAGTCAGTGTGGTATTACTGTGTGTGTAAATGTATATTGCCAAAGTCAGTATGTCTACTGTACTGTAGTGTCCGATTCAGTGTGTATTTTGTCAAAGTGTTAGTGTATGTATATATATATATATATATATATATATATATATATATATATATATATATATATACATACAGTATCTCACAAAAGTGAGTACACCCCTCCCATTTTTTAAAATATTTTAATATATCTCAAACTGTGTCAAACGGAAGAAATGACACTCTGCTACAATATAAAGTAGCGAGTGTACAGTAGTGAGTATAACAGGGAACATTTGCTGTCCCCTCAAAATAACTAAACACACCATTAATGTCTAAACCTTGGCAACAAAAGTGAATACATCGCTACGTGGACATGTCCATGTTGGACATATTTTGTGTGGCCACCATTATTTTCTAGCACTGCCTTAACCTTCCTGTGCATGGAGTTCACAGAGCTTCACGGGTTGCCACTGGAGTCCTCTAGTCCTCTTCCACCCCTCAATCAGTACATCACAGAGCTGGATTCTCTACTTTTAACCTGTCTTTTGGGTGATTTACCGCAACGATGGGCAAGAATTCTACAGCTTCTTTTTCTACTAAGTCCCCTGAGGTGAAAGAAAAGCATTCGAGCACCTCCGTTCGTGCATTTTTTAAACATATCTCCGATCAGGAGCAAAGAGACTCACTTACCAAGATGGCGTCGGCTCCTTCAAGCCCGCGAAGCACACGTTCCGGCTCACACTCCATTGCTGAATTCTATGCTCCACCACTTTCACAGCCTGAACCAGCATGGCAGGAAGCTGTAAAAGATCTCCCCACTAAGGCTGAAATGTCGGCCCTGTTCCATGCAGCGTTGTCCGGCATCTGTGATGACCTGCAGGACATCAAGAAGAACCTATATCAGCTGGGAGACCTGGTGGCAGCTTTGGAGGAGAGAAAAGATAAAATACACTCTACAGTGGATGAAATATCAGACTGTGTTTCGCTACAACAAGGTGCTTTTGCACGTATTTATAGACAAATGGAGGACCTTGACAATAGGGGACGGCGATCCAACCTCCGTATCCGCGTCCTCCCTGAATTGATCTCCAATGCAGACATTATCTCTACATTGACGTCTTTATTTAATGGGATTCTGGAAAGGCTGGTAGACACCCTTATTATTTTGGACCACGCTCACCGTGCGCTCAGACTGCTGCCTGCATGAATATCGCACAAAAGAACAAATACTACAGAAATGCAGATCAAAAGTACCCATCCTTTTTGAAGGTCATACTATAAACATCTTTCAAAACATTTCCCCCATCACATTACAGAATCAGAGGCGGCTGCGCCCACTGACCGTGGTGCTTTGGGAGGCCTCTGTTCCCTATCAATGAGGGTTTCCCTTCTCGCTGATTGCGAGGAAGGGAACACAAGCGGTGGTTCTGTGTCAGCCGACGGATCTACCTGATATCCTAAAACGTCAACGGGTCACCAGGAACACGAAGGCGGAGGACTGACTACTTTACCCAAAGAACTTCCTAAAGATTGTCCCTTCATGGCTGCAGAAGAAGGACTATATACATTTGGACTCTCTTTTTGTCTGTAAATCCTCCATTTGAGGATCCAATCCGATGGTACAGTATTGACTTTCCTCTCTCCTTATGAGTTTCCTTTTTTTTTTTTTTTGATTACCTACCTACATTATACGTTCACCGTGGCTGTCGTAGTGTCAGGGTCCATCCAGGCTGTGGAGCTGCATATCTCTGTTTTTCCCTGCCTTGCCTCAGTTCCCATGTTTTGCTGTGGTTCACTCCTGGATTTCCGTATGCTGTCCTGAACCTCTGATTCCTTGAATCCAGTCTGCTCTTTGCTTTAGCTCCTGTTTCCTTTATAAGGTGTGTCCCACCCGATTGTTCTGTTTGTCTCAGTCTGCAGTCTAAAGGTATGTCCTTCTCGGCTCTGTGTTTGGATTCAATGTTTAGTTTTGTATGCAGGGCTTAGTGTTAGGACCCACCGTCATTCGAGTACTTTGGCGTAGTGGTGGGCTAAGCATACTATGGCCATATGATGTGACGGAATCTCCAATTGTTCTCTCATAGTCCTAGGCTAGTTCCTGTATCCATGTGCGTCTGTCTCTTATGTACCTTTGCCCTTCTTCCCTGAATCATCTGAGGATTCTGGCTCCTCACTCCTTCCCCTGTGTTCCTTGCCTTGTTCCCTGTCCTTTGTTGTGCCCTGTATCATGTATGTCTTGTATGGTTATGTTCCTTGCTCGGTCTCCCTGTTCCTTGCTCTGTCCTCCTTGCTCCTTGCTCTGTCCTTGCTTGCTACGTTTCTGTTGATACTCTGCTTAGCTTCCCTACTCTCAGCCTGCAGCATCCTGCACATGATTCCAGTGCTATGTTTCATGCCTGCTCCAGGGTGCCTGCAGGACATTTCCAAGTTTTGTTCGTTTTGTCAGATCCAAGTTTTGTTCAGAATTCCACATCCAGCCAAGTTTCGTTCTGCTCGGTTCTGGACATGGTCAGCTGCTATGTCAGGGTGCTGGAATGTGGCTGCTCAACCCTAGATGCCCACCTGGGTGAGTGCAGTCGCCCTGCACCAGGCCCTGTCCTACTCCACTCCTGCGCAATACCTCCTGAACTCCATCTATGGGCGCGCTGGGTCATTACAGTCATCTGTATGGACCCAGTTCCCCTACACCACGTCTCTCTCTTTTTCATGCTACATTTTTATATATATATATATATATTTGTATTTTTCTTGCGCTCCCTTATATTTAATACACACACCCCCTTATTACACTCATATAAGAGGATCCTCTCTCTGTCTTCGTATTGCATCCCACATGTTCATACAGTTTTTGTTTTACTTTTCACCTTTTTTGGTTATTATTTTCACAATGTTATCCACCTCCCCCGAGTTTGCCATTCAGAGATCCTTCGGTCTCTGGCGTTTGGTAGTTGCCCAGTTTACTGGTCGTGGTGCTCTCTCTTTGATGCCCTGGCATGTTGCTCTTATTATTGGGATAGGAGTATGTTTTGTTTTTTTTTCCCCTTGTTTGGTATTTTGTTCTAATAACTATGGTTGCTCGTAATTTCATTGTACATTGCTATGCCTTGCCGTCACTTCCTACAGGTCCTGCCAGTCACCAACAAAATGGCCCTTGACCCAGTTAAATTGAACAAACCCGAGCAGAGATCCAAACTGTTTGCAGAACTCCAGCGTACTAAAGTAAAAATAGCCTTCCTCCAAGAAACACACTTTCGGGCCACTAAAGAACCCAAACTGACTAATAAAAAATGTCTAACTTCTCTCACCTCCAGTAATCCGGAGGCACAAAATGAGAGGAGTGGCAATTCTTCTGCATAAACATTTACCCTTTAGCACCCTGAATAGCTGGTAGGACTTGTAGGGCAGATGCCTTTTGGTAGAAGGGTTTTTAGGCCCCCATAAAATCACTTTGGCAAATGTTTATGCCCCTAATCGTCATCAATCACGATTTCTCAAGTTTGTTATAAAAAAAACAAACGATGGACTTTCAGGAAGGTATGACCATATTGGGGGGTGACTTTAACATGACTATGAATCCTTTACTTCCATCCACGTTAGCTCAACTAGACACTCTTAGGTCTCAACTTTCCTATTAGATTAGAGGAGGTGCAGGAGGCCATAAAGACCACTCAACAGGGAAGAGCCCCGGACCTGATGGTCTCACAACTGCCTTTTACAAAAAAATCCTCCCTATCCTCGGGCCCCATTTAGTCAATGTATTCAATTCTCTGACTTCAGGTTCCCACTTAGATCCCCAATCCAGTTTAGCACACATTTCGATCCTATTAAAGCCTGGTAAGCCCTCTTATGTGTCAGGCAGTTATCGCCCTATTTCATTACTGACCTCTGATGTCAAATTATTAGCAAGAATATTGGCCATGAGACTTAAGCCCTTTATCCTCCATCTCATACACCGAGATCAGGTGGGTTTTGTCCCAGGTAGAGAGGCGAGGGACAATACTACCAGGGTTGTTGACCTTCTAAAATACTCTGCCCAGATGAAATTCTGGTATGAAATCATGTACAATTTTGGTGTGTTACTTACACACCAAAATTGGACCAAACCCCCCCCCCAATATTATATATATATGTGTATATATATATATATATATATATATATATATATATATATATATAAAATCATGCCCAGGTTCTAGCATGCACTGGCTTCCTGGGCATGATTGCTGTGATTGCTGATGGCCAGCTCCCATTGCCACTGCAGAGATTTAGTTATGAAGTTTTGGTAGTTACTGGTATACAGATATTATTTGATTTATGCAAAACAGATATTCAAGCAGAACATGTTGCATGGGCAGGAATGTAGACTGTAGGACAACAACGAAAGTGTGAACACCCAGGATGCAGCAAAAATAAAATATACAGCAATATTTACTGTACGGGATCATGGCTTTAAGCTTTACACCACTGCACCCTTTAAAGTGTTGACTTTCTTTGTCAGTTAACCTTGTTTTAGCATCTCTATTTAGTATCTGCCCTTATAATGTTATCCTTTGTCTCCCAAGACTCCCTTTCTAACTTTAACATCAACTAAACTTCCTGATCAGGTAGCCAAGAAGCTCTCGACCAAACAAGGTCTATCCAGAAAGCAGCTTATAAGGAGCCAGCAGCATGTTTGAGTCTATAGCCATTACATTTTAAATAATTAGATAATATAGGAAGTTCATTTTGAAAATCAGCCACAGCAAGGCTTCTCATCTCACTTTCTTTTTACCTAGATGTCCAATCTATCTGCTTGTATAAAAACCTCTTACTTTCAATCGTGCATTCAATACGTGCATTCGAGTCTTTTAACAGCGTCTTTTCCGTTATGAAAGCTTTGCTGTAGGTCAGTGTCAGTTGCCTTTAACTGATTTGGAACCCAAAGAGAATAAACTGAAAGAAAGGTGGTGAATATGTTTGCCATTGAATGCCATTTTAATATGTAGTTACCTAAAAACATTATGCAAGAAACAGCTACATTTATATAAATGAACAATCCTGAAATAAATTGAACCACCTTCCAACAAATTAAAGCAAATCAGCAGGGAGAAAAAGCTACCCATGTTCGGTATCTGAGAAACCATCAGCAAGCACTGTTATTGTGAGGCCATAGACCCCATAGTGAATTATGACATCATCCTGGCAGCATGCAGGTTGGTTGCACAGCATTCTATCTTCAGTGCAGTTGGGCGCTCGACACTTTCAGGCTGCTATTTCTTTAGTGAACTTGAAGTGTGGTTACCAACTACGTCAACAGCTACCAGAGAAGAAAAACTCACCAGTCATTATGGCAGAGTGTCTCTTCTCAGGACTAAGGTGGATTTTAAAGAAGTGCTGCCCCAGAAAACTAGGCAAATATTTCAACAGGCTCAAAAAGACTTCCGATAATGTTCCAACACATAGCACAAGAGATGAAAACAGCGAGCTCTTCACAGACAGAACCTTTCTGCTGAAGCGAAAGAAAGAAGGTAGCAGTACAGAAAACAGAATGAGACTGAGGAAAAGGAGGAGATGTACTGCTAGCCGCCTGTATATCAGGAAAAAGGAGACAACAAAGCGCAGAAGAACCAGCACAGGCAGCTATGAACATGAGCGGAAGAGGCATAGAAATAACGAGAGCCATGATCTGGGGCAGCAGGTGAAACCAACAGCAGATGCACACCTGGAGGAGTACAGTAGCAGGAGGATGAAGGTTCCCAGGAAAAGGCGCAGAAGTGAGGACTGCAGCCTGGCCGCAAAACGATTCAGGAACCTTCTCCCCATGTCGGTGTCCTGCTTAAGGTTTCATTTTCAACTGGGACAAGGGAGCTTTGGAAAGGTCATGTTGGCCTCTGTTCCTTCCAAGGATTCCTTAATAGCGGTAAAAATGATACGCAAGAGATCTATGAAGTCTCTGCACATCATGAGAGAGAGGAGGATTCTGGAGGTAGCTAGGAACAGCCCGTTTCTATGCCACGGGTATGCAGCTTTCCAGACAGAGACCTGTGTGTTCCTCGCCATGGAGTTTATGGCTGGAGGAACCTTGGAGTCTTATATGGATAGTGTTGGCTACATGACACAGAACACAGCTGCATTCTACTCTGCAGAGCTGGTCTGTGGCATCCAATTCCTCCATTCCCAGGGCATCATTCATAGAGATCTGAAGCCGCAGAATATCTTACTTGATCGTGAGGGCCATGTCAAGATCAGTGATTTTGGTCTTGCTGTAGAAGGTGTTTTTGGAAGTACAGTGAGAGGACATTGTGGAACACGTCTATACATGGCCCCAGAAATATATCTAAAGAAGCAATATGGTGTTGCCGTCGACTGGTGGTCCTTCGGGGTGATTCTCTTCCGCATGCTTAACGGAACTTTTCCCTTCTTCACTGGCTACTGCAAGAAGGCAACTGTCCATTCTATTATCAATGGCAGGCCGAAATACACCAAGGCATTAAGCCAAGAAGCTGTGGATATACTGACTTGTCTGTTAAAGAAAGATCCTCAGCTTCGCCTCTGGATGACTGAATACATCAGGGAGCATCCGTTCTTTGACAGCATCAATTGGGAAGACATAGAGAGCAGGAGAATACCTCCCCCGTACCAGAAGGCTGAAAGACCCAATCGCCGCTTCAAGAACATCCAACCCATACCACCAGTTTTGGAGATCCCAGAGGACACTGCCTCTCCATCTAGTAACCAGAGCCTGTCTGACACCTCCTCTTTATTTAGTGATCAGAGCCTGGCCGGCGTGTCCTCTTCATCTAGTGACCAGAGCCTGTTCGGCTTCTCTTTTGTCACTCCGGACTGGATGTTTTGAAGATTTTGTCAGAGCGATTCTCAAGACTTTGCACATTTGTTGTCTCCAAGAAAGTCGAAAATAAAATTAAAAACCCTGCTCTAATTTTGGTGATAGTTTCTTTGTTGTTCTACAGTTACAGGGTGCATATGACCTCACAATGCAGGCTCAGCCTGACATCATATGTTGTGAATCTAATGGCTGCAGAATCTAATGGCCCTATAAATACAGTAAATAATAATAATGACATCTTCCGTTTGCAATTTTCTAGCCTACCCCACCACTTTGTTTGTTGTATGCTGGTTACTTTTTCTAGACTAAGACACTGTGTGTGTGGTGCTGCTCAGTTAAAACTTGCCGTGTGTATATGCCTTTTAAATTATTTATATGTATATGACCTTTGGATGTGGTACTGAATTTATAAACACGCTTGCTACACCTACTATCATTGGCATTTTCAGCGACATAGTCAAACTATTACAGGGTTTTACATGGGAATTCAACTGCTATATGTGAATAATGTAACTAAAAGTAACATCAAGAAGATGAAAAAAAAAATCTGCTTATCAGGGAAGATCCCATGATTGGATTCCTAAATGCAAGTACCCATGGAGAAAATGCAACATTTGGTCACAGTCAAAGGTCAACCCTTATTTTGAGTACAGGGCATTGCATTGAAGACAGGCCATCCGTTGCTTACTTAACCAAGGTCTTCGCTAGTCTCCGCTGGTCATCTTTCTATGAGTAATAAACCAAAGGCAGCCAAGGCTTAAAACTGTTAACAGATCAAAAGGGTAGTGCATATCAGCAAAAGCCAAGTTGTCTGGTAAAGTATAGCTCCGGTCAATCCAACGTCAGGACAGGCAGAAGTGGTTCACAGGTAAAGGTAACTGCGGCAGAACAACAATAAAATACAGTTTTTGGAGATTGTATAGTCAACTATGATTTCTCACTGTTTTCCGCTGGGGCACACTGAGACCACCAGAAGCAACATCATCCTCCATAAGATCATCATGTGTTGCCAAGTCAAAACCTAGGTTCCAGCAGCATGGCAGGTGAGAGTGGGGGTAGTGTATGTGTACTACAGTGTTAGAGTCAGTGTGTATGTGTGTGTGTATATGCATAGTGCTGGAGCCAGTGTGTGTGTGTGTGTGTGTGTATGTGTGTATATTGCAGTGTCAGAGTCAGTGTGGTATTACTGTGTGTGTAAATGTATATTGCCAAAGTCAGTATGTCTACTGTACTGTAGTGTCCGATTCAGTGTGTATTTTGTCAAAGTGTTAGTGTATGTATATATATATATATATATATATATATATATATATATACATACAGTATCTCACAAAAGTGAGTACACCCCTCCCATTTTTTAAAATATTTTAATATATCTCAAACTGTGTCAAACGGAAGAAATGACACTCTGCTACAATATAAAGTAGCGAGTGTACAGTAGTGAGTATAACAGGGAACATTTGCTGTCCCCTCAAAATAACTAAACACACCATTAATGTCTAAACCTTGGCAACAAAAGTGAATACATCGCTACGTGGACATGTCCATGTTGGACATATTTTGTGTGGCCACCATTATTTTCTAGCACTGCCTTAACCTTCCTGTGCATGGAGTTCACAGAGCTTCACGGGTTGCCACTGGAGTCCTCTAGTCCTCTTCCACCCCTCAATCAGTACATCACAGAGCTGGATTCTCTACTTTTAACCTGTCTTTTGGGTGATTTACCGCAACGATGGGCAAGAATTCTACAGCTTCTTTTTCTACTAAGTCCCCTGAGGTGAAAGAAAAGCATTCGAGCACCTCCGTTCGTGCATTTTTTAAACATATCTCCGATCAGGAGCAAAGAGACTCACTTACCAAGATGGCGTCGGCTCCTTCAAGCCCGCGAAGCACACGTTCCGGCTCACACTCCATTGCTGAATTCTATGCTCCACCACTTTCACAGCCTGAACCAGCATGGCAGGAAGCTGTAAAAGATCTCCCCACTAAGGCTGAAATGTCGGCCCTGTTCCATGCAGCGTTGTCCGGCATCTGTGATGACCTGCAGGACATCAAGAAGAACCTACATCAGCTGGGAGACCGGGTGGCAGCTTTGGAGGAGAGAAAAGATAAAATACACTCTACAGTGGATGAAATATCAGACTGTGTTTCGCTACAACAAGGTGCTTTTGCACGTATTTATAGACAAATGGAGGACCTTGACAATAGGGGACGGCGATCCAACCTCCGTATCCGCGTCCTCCCTGAATTGATCTCCAATGCAGACATTATCTCTACATTGACGTCTTTATTTAATGGGATTCTGGAAAGGCTGGTAGACACCCTTATTATTTTGGACCACGCTCACTGTGCGCTCAGACTGCTGCCTGCATGAATATCGCACAAAAGAACAAATACTACAGAAATGCAGATCAAAAGTACCCATCCTTTTTGAAGGTCATACTATAAACATCTTTCAAAACATTTCCCCCATCACATTACAGAATCAGAGGCGGCTGCGCCCACTGACCGTGGTGCTTTGGGAGGCCTCTGTTCCCTATCAATGAGGGTTTCCCTTCTCGCTGATTGCGAGGAAGGGAACACAAGCGGTGGTTCTGTGTCAGCCGACGGATCTACCTGATATCCTAAAACGTCAACGGGTCACCAGGAACACGAAGGCGGAGGACTGACTACTTTACCCAAAGAACTTCCTAAAGATTGTCCCTTCATGGCTGCAGAAGAAGGACTATATACATTTGGACTCTCTTTTTGTCTGTAAATCCTCCATTTGAGGATCCAATCCGATGGTACAGTATTGACTTTCCTCTCTCCTTATGAGTTTCCTTTTTTTTTTTTTTTTGATTACCTACCTACATTATACGTTCACCGTGGCTGTCATAGTGTCAGGGTCCATCCAGGCTGTGGAGCTGCATATCTCTGTTTTTCCCTGCCTTGCCTCAGTTCCCATGTTTTGCTGTGGTTCACTCCTGGATTTCCGTATGCTGTCCTGAACCTCTGATTCCTTGAATCCAGTCTGCTCTTTGCTTTAGCTCCTGTTTCCTTTATAAGGTGTGTCCCACCCGATTGTTCTGTTTGTCTCAGTCTGCAGTCTAAAGGTATGTCCTTCTCGGCTCTGTGTTTGGATTCAATGTTTAGTTTCGTATGCAGGGCTTAGTGTTAGGACCCACCGTCATTGGAGTACTTTGGCGTAGTGGTGGGCTAAGCATACTATGGCCATATGATGTGACGGAATCTCCAATTGTTCTCTCATAGTCCAAGGCTAGTTCCTGTATCCATGTGCGTCTGTCTCTTATGTACCTTTGCCCTTCTTCCCTGAATCATCTGAGGATTCTGGCTCCTCACTCCTTCCCCTGTTTTCCTTGCTTTGTTCCCTGTCCTTTGTCGTGCCCTGTATCATGTATGTCTTGTATGGTTATGTTCCTTGCTCGGTCTCCCTGTTCCTTGCTCTGTCCTCCTTGCTCCTTGTTCTGTCCTTGCTTGCTACGTTTCTGTTGATACTCTGCTTAGCTTCCCTACTCTCAGCCTGCAGCATCCTGCACATGATTCCAGTGCTATGTTTCATGCCTGCTCCAGGGTGCCTGCAGGATATTTCCAAGTTTTGTTCGTTTTGTCAGATCCAAGTTTTGTTCAGATTTCCACATCCAGCCAAGTTTCGTTCTGCTCGGTTCTGGACATGGTCAGCTGCTATGTCAGGGTGCTGGTATGTGGCTGCTCAACCCTAGATGCCCACCTGGGTGAGTGCAGTCGCCCTGCACCAGGCCCTGTCCTACTCCACTCCTGCGCAATACCTCCTGAACTCCATCTATGGGCGCGCTTGGTCATTACAGTCATCTGTATGGACCCAGTTCCCTGACACGTAGGTAATTACACCACGTCTCTCTCTTTTTCATGCTACATTTTTATATATATATATATTTTTGTATTTTTCTTGCGCTCCCTTATATTTAATACACACACCCCCTTATTACACTCATATAAGAGGATCCTCTCTCTGTCTTCGTATTGCATCCCACATGTTCATACAGTTTTTGTTTTACTTTTCACCTTTTTTGGTTATTATTTTCACAATGTTATCCACCTCCCCCGAGTTTGCCATTCAGAGATCCTTCGGTCTCTGGCGTTTGGTAGTTGCCCAGTTTACTGGTCGTGGTGCTCTCTCTTTGATGCCCTGGCATCTTGCTCTTATTATTGGGATAGGAGTATGTTTTGTTTTTTTTCCCCTTGTTTGGTATTTTGTTCTAATAACTATGGTTGCTCGTAATTTCATTGTACATTGCTATGCCTTGCCGTCACTTCCTACAGGTCCTGCCAGTCACCAACAAAATGAACCTTGACCCAGTTAAATTGAACAAACCCGAGCAGAGATCCAAACTGTTTGCAGAACTCCAGTGTACTAAAGTAAAAATAGCCTTCCTCCAAGAAACACACTTTTGGGCCACTAAAGAACCCAAACTGACTAATAAAACATGTCTAACTTCTCTCACCTCCAGTAATCCGGAGGCACAAAATGAGAGGAGTGGCAATTCTTCTGCATAAACATTTACCCTTTAGCACCCTGAATAGCTGGCAGGACTTGTAGGGCAGATTCCTTTTTGTAAAAGGGTTTTTAGGCCCCCATAAAATCACTTTGGCAAATGTTTATGCCCCTAATCGTCATCAATCACGATTTCTCAAGTTTGTTATAAAAAAAAAACGATGGACTTTCAGGAAGGTATGACCATATTGGGGGGTGACTTTAACATGACTATGAATCCTTTACTTCCATCCACGTTAGCTCAACTAGACACTCTTAGGTCTCAACTTTCCTATTAGATTAGAGGAGGTGCAGGAGGCCATAAAGACCACTCAACAGGGCAAGAGCCCCGGACCTGATGGTCTCACAACTGCCTTTTACAAAAAAATCCTCCCTATCCTCGGGCCCCATTTAGTCAATGTATTCAATTCTCTGACTTCAGGTTCCCACTTAGATCCCCAATCCAATTTAGCACGCATTTCGATCCTATTAAAGCCTGGTAAGCCCTCTTATGCGTCAGGCAGTTATCGCCCTATTTCATTACTGACCTCTGATGTCAAATTATTAGCAAGAATATTGGCCATGAGACTTAAGCCCTTCATCCTCCATCTCATACACCGAGATCAGGTGGGTTTTGTCCCAGGTAGAGAGGCGAGGGACAATACTACCAGGGTTGTTGACCTTCTAAGTTACTCTGCCCAGATGAAATTCTGGTATGAAATTCTGTACAATTTTGGTGTGTTACTTACACACCAAAATTGGACCAAAAAACCCCCCAATATTATACATATATATATATATATATATATATATATATATATATATATATATATAAAATCATGCCCAGGTTCTAGCATGCCCAGGTTCTAGCATGCACTGGCTTCCTGGGCATGATTGCTGTGATTGCTGATGGCCAGCTCCCATTGCCACTGCAGAGATTTAGTTAGGAAGTTTTGGTAGTTACTGGTATACAGATATTATTTGATTTATGCAAAACAGATATTCAAGCAGAACATGTTGCATGGGCAGGAATGTAGACTGTAGGACAACAACGAAAGTGTGAACACCCAGGATGCAGCAAAAATAAAATATACAGCAATATTTACTGTACGGGATCATGGCTTTAAGCTTTACACCACTGCACCCTTTAAAGTGTTGACTTTCTTTGTCAGTTAACCTTGTTTTAGCATCTCTATTTAGTATCTGCCCTCCTAATGTTATCCTTTGTCTCCCAAGACTCCCTTTCTAACTTTAACATCAACTAAACTTCCTGATCAGGTAGCCAAGAAGCTCTCGACCAAACAAGGTCTATCCAGAAAGCAGCTTATAAGGAGCCAGCAGCATGTTTGAGTCTATAGCCATTACATTTTAAATAATTAGATAATATAGGAAGTTCATTTTGAAAATCAGCCACAGCAAGGCTTCTCATCTCACTTTCTTTTTACCTAGATGTCCAATATATCTGCTTGTATAAAAACCTCTTACTTTCAATCATGCATTCAATACGTGCATTCGAGTCTTTTAACAGCGTCTTTTCCGTTATGAAAGCTTTGCTGTAGGTCAGTGTCAGTTGCCTTTAACTGATTTGGAACCCAAAGAGAATAAACTGAAAGAAAGGTGGTGAATATGTTTGCCATTGAATCGTTTTAATATGTAGTTACCTAAAAACATTATGCAAGAAACAGCTACATTTATAGAAATTAACAATCCTGAAATAAATTGAACCACCTTCCAACAAATTAAAGCAAATCAGCAGGGAGAAAAAGCTACCCATGTTCGGTATCTGAGAAACCATCAGCAAGCACTGTTATTGTGAGGCCATAGACCCCATAGTGAATTATGACATCATCCTGGCAGCATGCAGGTTGGTTGCACAGCATTCTATCTTCAGTGCAGTTGGGCGCTCGACACTTTCAGGCTGCTATTTCTTTAGTGAACTTGAAGTGTGGTTACCAACTACGTCAACAGCTACCAGAGAAGAAAAACTCACCAGTCATTATGGCAGAGTGTCTCTTCTCAGGACTAAGGTGGATTTTAAAGAAGTGCTGCCCCAGAAAACTAGGCAAATATTTCAACAGGCTCAAAAAGGCTTCCGATAATGTTCCAACACATAGCACAAGAGATGAAAACAGCGAGCTCTTCACAGACAGAACCTTTCTGCTGAAGCGAAAGAAAGAAGGTAGCAGTACAGAAAACAGAATGAGACTGAGGAAAAGGAGGAGATGTACTGCTAACCGCCTGTATATCAGGAAAAAGGAGACAACAAAGCGCAGAAGAACCAGCACAGGCAGCTATGAACATGAGCGGAAGAGGCATAGAAATAACGAGAGCCATGATCTGGGGCAGCAGGTGAAACTAACAGCAGATGCACACCTGGAGGAGTACAGGAGCAGGAGGATGAAGGTTCCCAGGAAAAGGCGCAGAAGTGAGGACTGCAGCCTGGCCGCAAAACGATTCAGGAACCTTCTCCCCATGTCGGTGTCCTGCTTAAGGTTTCATTTTCAACTGGGACAAGGGAGCTTTGGAAAGGTCATGTTGGCCTCTGTTCCTTCCAAGGATTCCTTAATAGCGGTAAAAATGATACGCAAGAGATCTATGAAGTCTCTGCACATCATGAGAGAGAGGAGGATTCTGGAGGTAGCTAGGAACAGCCCGTTTCTATGCCACGGGTATGCAGCTTTCCAGACAGAGACCTGTGTGTTCCTCGTCATGGAGTTTATGGCTGGAGGAACCTTGGAGTCTTATATGGATAGTGTTGGCTACATGACACAGAACACAGCTGCATTCTACTCTGCAGAGCTGGTCTGTGGCATCCAATTCCTCCATTCCCAGGGCATCATTCATAGAGATCTGAAGCCGCAGAATATCTTACTTGATCGTGAGGGCCATGTCAAGATCAGTGATTTTGGTCTTGCTGTAGAAGGTGTTTTTGGAAGTACAGTGAGAGGACATTGTGGAACACGTCTATACATGGCCCCAGAAATATATCTAAAGAAGCAATATGGTGTTGCCGTCGACTGGTGGTCCTTCGGGGTGATTCTCTTCCGCATGCTTAACGGAACTTTTCCCTTCTTCACTGGCTACTGCAAGAAGGCAACTGTCCATTCTATTATCAATGGCAGGCCGAAATACACCAAGGCATTAAGCCAAGAAGCTGTGGATATACTGACTTGTCTGTTAAAGAAAGATCCTCAGCTTCGCCTCTGGATGACTGAATACATCAGGGAGCATCTGTTCTTTGACAGCATCAATTGGGAAGACATAGAGAGCAGGAGAATACCTCCCCCGTACCAGAAGGCTGAAAGACCCAATCGCCGCTTCAAGAACATCCAACCCATACCACCAGTTTTGGAGATCCCAGAGGACACTGCCTCTCCATCTAGTAACCAGAGCCTGTCTGACACCTCCTCTTTATTTAGTGATCAGAGCCTGGCCGGCGTGTCCTCTTCATCTAGTGACCAGAGCCTGTTCGGCTTCTCTTTTGTCACTCCGGACTGGATGTTTTGAAGATTTTGTCAGAGCGATTCTCAAGACTTTGCACATTTGTTGTCTCCAAGAAAGTCGAAAATAAAATTAAAAACCCTGCTCTAATTTTGGTGATAGTTTCTTTGTTGTTCTACAGTTACAGGGTGCATATGACCTCACAATGCAGGCTCAGCCTGACATCATATGTTGTGAATCTAATGGCTGCAGAATCTAATGGCCCTATAAATACAGTAAATAATAATAATGACATCTTCCGTTTGTCCATAAGTTGCAATTTTCTAGCCTACCCCACCACTTTGTTTGTTGTATGCTGGTTACTTTTTCTAGACTAAGACACTGTGTGTGTGGTGCTGCTCAGTTAAAACTTGCCGTGTGTATATGCCTTTTAAATTATTTATATGTATATGACCTTTGGATGTGGTACTGAATTTATAAACACGCTTGCTACACCTACTATCATTGGCATTTTCAGCGACATAGTCAAACTATTACAGGGTTTTACATGGGAATTCAACTGCTATATGTGAATAATGTAACTAAAAGTAACATCAAGAAGATGAAAAAAAAAATCTGCTTATCAGGGAAGATCCCATGATTGGATTCCTAAATGCAAGTACCCATGGAGAAAATGCAACATTTGGTCACAGTCAAAGGTCAACCCTTATTTTGAGTACAGGGCATTGCATTGAAGACAGGCCATCCGTTGCTTACTTAACCAAGGTCTTCGCTAGTCTCCGCTGGTCATCTTTCTATGAGTAATAAACCAAAGGCAGCCAAGGCTTAAAACTGTTAACAGATCAAAAGGGTAGTGCATATCAGCAAAAGCCAAGTTGTCTGGTAAAGTATAGCTCCGGTCAATCCAACGTCAGGACAGGCAGAAGTGGTTCACAGGTAAAGGTAACTGCGGCAGAACAACAATAAAATACAGTTTTTGGAGATTGTATAGTCAACTATGATTTCTCACTGTTTTCCGCTGGGGCACACTGAGACCACCAGAAGCAACATCATCCTCCATAAGATCATCATGTGTTGCCAAGTCAAAACCTAGGTTCCAGCAGCATGGCAGGTGAGAGTGGGGGTAGTGTATGTGTACTACAGTGTTAGAGTCAGTGTGTATGTGTGTGTGTGTATATGCATAGTGCTGGAGCCAGTGTGTGTGTGTGTGTGTGTGTGTGTATGTGTGTATATTGCAGTGTCAGAGTCAGTGTGGTATTACTGTGTGTGTAAATGTATATTGCCAAAGTCAGTATGTCTACTGTACTGTAGTGTCCGATTCAGTGTGTATTTTGTCAAAGTGTTAGTGTATGTATATATATATATATATATATATATACATACAGTATCTCACAAAAGTGAGTACACCCCTCCCATTTTTTAAAATATTTTAATATATCTCAAACTGTGTCAAACGGAAGAAATGACACTCTGCTACAATATAAAGTAGCGAGTGTACAGTAGTGAGTATAACAGGGAACATTTGCTGTCCCCTCAAAATAACTCAACACACCATTAATGTCTAAACCTTGGCAACAAAAGTGAATACATCGCTACGTGGACATGTCCATGTTGGACATATTTTGTGTGGCCACCATTATTTTCTAGCACTGCCTTAACCTTCCTGTGCATGGAGTTCACAGAGCTTCACGGGTTGCCACTGGAGTCCTCTAGTCCTCTTCCACCCCTCAATCAGTACATCACAGAGCTGGATTCTCTACTTTTAACCTGTCTTTTGGGTGATTTACCGCAACGATGGGCAAGAATTCTACAGCTTCTTTTTCTACTAAGTCCCCTGAGGTGAAAGAAAAGCATTCGAGCACCTCCGTTCGTGCATTTTTTAAACATATCTCCGATCAGGAGCAAAGAGACTCACTTACCAAGATGGCGTCGGCTCCTTCAAGCCCGCGAAGCACACGTTCCGGCTCACACTCCATTGCTGAATTCTATGCTCCACCACTTTCACAGCCTGAACCAGCATGGCAGGAAGCTGTAAAAGATCTCCCCACTAAGGCTGAAATGTCGGCCCTGTTCCATGCAGCGTTGTCCGGCATCTGTGATGACCTGCAGGACATCAAGAAGAACCTATATCAGCTGGGAGACCTGGTGGCAGCTTTGGAGGAGAGAAAAGATAAAATACACTCTACAGTGGATGAAATATCAGACTGTGTTTCGCTACAACAAGGTGCTTTTGCACGTATTTATAGACAAATGGAGGACCTTGACAATAGGGGACGGCGATCCAACCTCCGTATCCGCGTCCTCCCTGAATTGATCTCCAATGCAGACATTATCTCTACATTGACGTCTTTATTTAATGGGATTCTGGAAAGGCTGGTAGACACCCTTATTATTTTGGACCACGCTCACCGTGCGCTCAGACTGCTGCCTGCATGAATATCGCACAAAAGAACAAATACTACAGAAATGCAGATCAAAAGTACCCATCCTTTTTGAAGGTCATACTATAAACATCTTTCAAAACATTTCCCCCATCACATTACAGAATCAGAGGCGGCTGCGCCCACTGACCGTGGTGCTTTGGGAGGCCTCTGTTCCCTATCAATGAGGGTTTCCCTTCTCGCTGATTGCGAGGAAGGGAACACAAGCGGTGGTTCTGTGTCAGCCGACGGATCTACCTGATATCCTAAAACGTCAACGGGTCACCAGGAACACGAAGGCGGAGGACTGACTACTTTACCCAAAGAACTTCCTAAAGATTGTCCCTTCATGGCTGCAGAAGAAGGACTATATACATTTGGACTCTCTTTTTGTCTGTAAATCCTCCATTTGAGGATCCAATCCGATGGTACAGTATTGACTTTCCTCTCTCCTTATGAGTTTCCTTTTTTTTTTTTTTTGATTACCTACCTACATTATACGTTCACCGTGGCTGTCGTAGTGTCAGGGTCCATCCAGGCTGTGGAGCTGCATATCTCTGTTTTTCCCTGCCTTGCCTCAGTTCCCATGTTTTGCTGTGGTTCACTCCTGGATTTCCGTATGCTGTCCTGAACCTCTGATTCCTTGAATCCAGTCTGCTCTTTGCTTTAGCTCCTGTTTCCTTTATAAGGTGTGTCCCACCCGATTGTTCTGTTTGTCTCAGTCTGCAGTCTAAAGGTATGTCCTTCTCGGCTCTGTGTTTGGATTCAATGTTTAGTTTTGTATGCAGGGCTTAGTGTTAGGACCCACCGTCATTCGAGTACTTTGGCGTAGTGGTGGGCTAAGCATACTATGGCCATATGATGTGACGGAATCTCCAATTGTTCTCTCATAGTCCTAGGCTAGTTCCTGTATCCATGTGCGTCTGTCTCTTATGTACCTTTGCCCTTCTTCCCTGAATCATCTGAGGATTCTGGCTCCTCACTCCTTCCCCTGTGTTCCTTGCCTTGTTCCCTGTCCTTTGTTGTGCCCTGTATCATGTATGTCTTGTATGGTTATGTTCCTTGCTCGGTCTCCCTGTTCCTTGCTCTGTCCTCCTTGCTCCTTGCTCTGTCCTTGCTTGCTACGTTTCTGTTGATACTCTGCTTAGCTTCCCTACTCTCAGCCTGCAGCATCCTGCACATGATTCCAGTGCTATGTTTCATGCCTGCTCCAGGGTGCCTGCAGGACATTTCCAAGTTTTGTTCGTTTTGTCAGATCCAAGTTTTGTTCAGAATTCCACATCCAGCCAAGTTTCGTTCTGCTCGGTTCTGGACATGGTCAGCTGCTATGTCAGGGTGCTGGAATGTGGCTGCTCAACCCTAGATGCCCACCTGGGTGAGTGCAGTCGCCCTGCACCAGGCCCTGTCCTACTCCACTCCTGCGCAATACCTCCTGAACTCCATCTATGGGCGCGCTGGGTCATTACAGTCATCTGTATGGACCCAGTTCCCCTACACCACGTCTCTCTCTTTTTCATGCTACATTTTTATATATATATATATATATTTGTATTTTTCTTGCGCTCCCTTATATTTAATACACACACCCCCTTATTACACTCATATAAGAGGATCCTCTCTCTGTCTTCGTATTGCATCCCACATGTTCATACAGTTTTTGTTTTACTTTTCACCTTTTTTGGTTATTATTTTCACAATGTTATCCACCTCCCCCGAGTTTGCCATTCAGAGATCCTTCGGTCTCTGGCGTTTGGTAGTTGCCCAGTTTACTGGTCGTGGTGCTCTCTCTTTGATGCCCTGGCATGTTGCTCTTATTATTGGGATAGGAGTATGTTTTGTTTTTTTTTCCCCTTGTTTGGTATTTTGTTCTAATAACTATGGTTGCTCGTAATTTCATTGTACATTGCTATGCCTTGCCGTCACTTCCTACAGGTCCTGCCAGTCACCAACAAAATGGCCCTTGACCCAGTTAAATTGAACAAACCCGAGCAGAGATCCAAACTGTTTGCAGAACTCCAGTGTACTAAAGTAAAAATAGCCTTCCTCCAAGAAACACACTTTCGGGCCACTAAAGAACCCAAACTGACTAATAAAAAATGTCTAACTTCTCTCACCTCCAGTAATCCGGAGGCACAAAATGAGAGGAGTGGCAATTCTTCTGCATAAACATTTACCCTTTAGCACCCTGAATAGCTGGTAGGACTTGTAGGGCAGATGCCTTTTGGTAGAAGGGTTTTTAGGCCCCCATAAAATCACTTTGGCAAATGTTTATGCCCCTAATCGTCATCAATCACGATTTCTCAAGTTTGTTATAAAAAAAACAAACGATGGACTTTCAGGAAGGTATGACCATATTGGGGGGTGACTTTAACATGACTATGAATCCTTTACTTCCATCCACGTTAGCTCAACTAGACACTCTTAGGTCTCAACTTTCCTATTAGATTAGAGGAGGTGCAGGAGGCCATAAAGACCACTCAACAGGGAAGAGCCCCGGACCTGATGGTCTCACAACTGCCTTTTACAAAAAAATCCTCCCTATCCTCGGGCCCCATTTAGTCAATGTATTCAATTCTCTGACTTCAGGTTCCCACTTAGATCCCCAATCCAGTTTAGCACACATTTCGATCCTATTAAAGCCTGGTAAGCCCTCTTATGTGTCAGGCAGTTATCGCCCTATTTCATTACTGACCTCTGATGTCAAATTATTAGCAAGAATATTGGCCATGAGACTTAAGCCCTTTATCCTCCATCTCATACACCGAGATCAGGTGGGTTTTGTCCCAGGTAGAGAGGCGAGGGACAATACTACCAGGGTTGTTGACCTTCTAAAATACTCTGCCCAGATGAAATTCTGGTATGAAATCATGTACAATTTTGGTGTGTTACTTACACACCAAAATTGGACCAAACCCCCCCCCCAATATTATATATATATATGTGTATATATATATATATATATATATATATATAAAATCATGCCCAGGTTCTAGCATGCACTGGCTTCCTGGGCATGATTGCTGTGATTGCTGATGGCCAGCTCCCATTGCCACTGCAGAGATTTAGTTATGAAGTTTTGGTAGTTACTGGTATACAGATATTATTTGATTTATGCAAAACAGATATTCAAGCAGAACATGTTGCATGGGCAGGAATGTAGACTGTAGGACAACAACGAAAGTGTGAACACCCAGGATGCAGCAAAAATAAAATATACAGCAATATTTACTGTACGGGATCATGGCTTTAAGCTTTACACCACTGCACCCTTTAAAGTGTTGACTTTCTTTGTCAGTTAACCTTGTTTTAGCATCTCTATTTAGTATCTGCCCTTATAATGTTATCCTTTGTCTCCCAAGACTCCCTTTCTAACTTTAACATCAACTAAACTTCCTGATCAGGTAGCCAAGAAGCTCTCGACCAAACAAGGTCTATCCAGAAAGCAGCTTATAAGGAGCCAGCAGCATGTTTGAGTCTATAGCCATTACATTTTAAATAATTAGATAATATAGGAAGTTCATTTTGAAAATCAGCCACAGCAAGGCTTCTCATCTCACTTTCTTTTTACCTAGATGTCCAATCTATCTGCTTGTATAAAAACCTCTTACTTTCAATCGTGCATTCAATACGTGCATTCGAGTCTTTTAACAGCGTCTTTTCCGTTATGAAAGCTTTGCTGTAGGTCAGTGTCAGTTGCCTTTAACTGATTTGGAACCCAAAGAGAATAAACTGAAAGAAAGGTGGTGAATATGTTTGCCATTGAATGCCATTTTAATATGTAGTTACCTAAAAACATTATGCAAGAAACAGCTACATTTATATAAATGAACAATCCTGAAATAAATTGAACCACCTTCCAACAAATTAAAGCAAATCAGCAGGGAGAAAAAGCTACCCATGTTCGGTATCTGAGAAACCATCAGCAAGCACTGTTATTGTGAGGCCATAGACCCCATAGTGAATTATGACATCATCCTGGCAGCATGCAGGTTGGTTGCACAGCATTCTATCTTCAGTGCAGTTGGGCGCTCGACACTTTCAGGCTGCTATTTCTTTAGTGAACTTGAAGTGTGGTTACCAACTACGTCAACAGCTACCAGAGAAGAAAAACTCACCAGTCATTATGGCAGAGTGTCTCTTCTCAGGACTAAGGTGGATTTTAAAGAAGTGCTGCCCCAGAAAACTAGGCAAATATTTCAACAGGCTCAAAAAGACTTCCGATAATGTTCCAACACATAGCACAAGAGATGAAAACAGCGAGCTCTTCACAGACAGAACCTTTCTGCTGAAGCGAAAGAAAGAAGGTAGCAGTACAGAAAACAGAATGAGACTGAGGAAAAGGAGGAGATGTACTGCTAGCCGCCTGTATATCAGGAAAAAGGAGACAACAAAGCGCAGAAGAACCAGCACAGGCAGCTATGAACATGAGCGGAAGAGGCATAGAAATAACGAGAGCCATGATCTGGGGCAGCAGGTGAAACCAACAGCAGATGCACACCTGGAGGAGTACAGTAGCAGGAGGATGAAGGTTCCCAGGAAAAGGCGCAGAAGTGAGGACTGCAGCCTGGCCGCAAAACGATTCAGGAACCTTCTCCCCATGTCGGTGTCCTGCTTAAGGTTTCATTTTCAACTGGGACAAGGGAGCTTTGGAAAGGTCATGTTGGCCTCTGTTCCTTCCAAGGATTCCTTAATAGCGGTAAAAATGATACGCAAGAGATCTATGAAGTCTCTGCACATCATGAGAGAGAGGAGGATTCTGGAGGTAGCTAGGAACAGCCCGTTTCTATGCCACGGGTATGCAGCTTTCCAGACAGAGACCTGTGTGTTCCTCGCCATGGAGTTTATGGCTGGAGGAACCTTGGAGTCTTATATGGATAGTGTTGGCTACATGACACAGAACACAGCTGCATTCTACTCTGCAGAGCTGGTCTGTGGCATCCAATTCCTCCATTCCCAGGGCATCATTCATAGAGATCTGAAGCCGCAGAATATCTTACTTGATCGTGAGGGCCATGTCAAGATCAGTGATTTTGGTCTTGCTGTAGAAGGTGTTTTTGGAAGTACAGTGAGAGGACATTGTGGAACACGTCTATACATGGCCCCAGAAATATATCTAAAGAAGCAATATGGTGTTGCCGTCGACTGGTGGTCCTTCGGGGTGATTCTCTTCCGCATGCTTAACGGAACTTTTCCCTTCTTCACTGGCTACTGCAAGAAGGCAACTGTCCATTCTATTATCAATGGCAGGCCGAAATACACCAAGGCATTAAGCCAAGAAGCTGTGGATATACTGACTTGTCTGTTAAAGAAAGATCCTCAGCTTCGCCTCTGGATGACTGAATACATCAGGGAGCATCCGTTCTTTGACAGCATCAATTGGGAAGACATAGAGAGCAGGAGAATACCTCCCCCGTACCAGAAGGCTGAAAGACCCAATCGCCGCTTCAAGAACATCCAACCCATACCACCAGTTTTGGAGATCCCAGAGGACACTGCCTCTCCATCTAGTAACCAGAGCCTGTCTGACACCTCCTCTTTATTTAGTGATCAGAGCCTGGCCGGCGTGTCCTCTTCATCTAGTGACCAGAGCCTGTTCGGCTTCTCTTTTGTCACTCCGGACTGGATGTTTTGAAGATTTTGTCAGAGCGATTCTCAAGACTTTGCACATTTGTTGTCTCCAAGAAAGTCGAAAATAAAATTAAAAACCCTGCTCTAATTTTGGTGATAGTTTCTTTGTTGTTCTACAGTTACAGGGTGCATATGACCTCACAATGCAGGCTCAGCCTGACATCATATGTTGTGAATCTAATGGCTGCAGAATCTAATGGCCCTATAAATACAGTAAATAATAATAATGACATCTTCCGTTTGCAATTTTCTAGCCTACCCCACCACTTTGTTTGTTGTATGCTGGTTACTTTTTCTAGACTAAGACACTGTGTGTGTGGTGCTGCTCAGTTAAAACTTGCCGTGTGTATATGCCTTTTAAATTATTTATATGTATATGACCTTTGGATGTGGTACTGAATTTATAAACACGCTTGCTACACCTACTATCGTTGGCATTTTCAGCGACATAGTCAAACTATTACAGGGTTTTACATGGGAATTCAACTGCTATATGTGAATAATGAAACTAAAAGTAACATCAAGAAGATGAAAAAAAAATCTGCTTATCAGGGAAGATCCCATGATTGGATTGCCTAAATGCAAGTACCCATGGAGAAAATGCAACATTTGGTCACAGTCAAAGGTCAACCCTTATTTTGAGTACAGGGCATTGCATTGAAGACAGGCCATCCGTTGCTTACTTAACCAAGGTCTTCGCTAGTCTCCGCTGGTCATCTTTCTATGAGTAATAAACCAAAGGCAGCCAAGGCTTAAAACTGTTAACAGATCAAAAGGGTAGTGCATATCAGCAAAAGCCAAGTTGTCTGGTAAAGTATAGCTCCGGTCAATCCAACGTCAGGACAGGCAGAAGTGGTTCACAGGTAAAGGTAACTGCGGCAGAACAACAATAAAATACAGTTTTTGGAGATTGTATAGTCAACTATGATTTCTCACTGTTTTCCGCTGGGGCACACTGAGACCACCAGAAGCAACATCATCCTCCATAAGATCATCATGTGTTGCCAAGTCAAAACCAAGGTTCCAGCAGCATGGCAGGTGAGAGTGGGGGTAGTGTATGTGTACTACAGTGTTAGAGTCAGTGTGTATGTGTGTGTATATGCATAGTGCTGGAGCCAGTGTGTGTGTGTGTGTAGGTGTAGGTGTGTATATTGCAGTGTCAGAGTCAGTGTGGTATTACTGTGTGTGTAAATGTATATTGCCAAAGTCAGTATGTCTACTGTACTGTAGTGTCCGATTCAGTGTGTATTTTGTCAAAGTGTTAGTGTATGTACATATATATATATATATATATATATATATATATATATACATACAGTATCTCACAAAAGTGAGTACACCCCTCCCATTTTTTTAAATATTTTAATATATCTCAAACTGTGTCAAACGGAAGAAATGACACTCTGCTACAATATAAAGTAGCGAGTGTACAGTAGTTAGTATAACAGGGAACATTTGCTGTCCCCTCAAAATAACTCAACACACCATTAATGTCTAAACCTTGGCAACAAAAGTGAATACATCGCTACGTGGACATGTCCATGTTGGACATATTTTGTGTGGCCACCATTATTTTCTAGCACTGCCTTAACCTTCCTGTGCATGGAGTTCACAGAGCTTCACGGGTTGCCACTGGAGTCCTCTAGTCCTCTTCCACCCCTCAATCAGTACATCACAGAGCTGGATTCTCTACTTTTAACCTGTCTTTTGGGTGATTTACCGCAACGATGGGCAAGAATTCTACAGCTTCTTTTTCTACTAAGTCCCCTGAGGTGAAAGAAAAGCATTCGAGCACCTCCGTTCGTGCATTTTTTAAACATATCTCCGATCAGGAGCAAAGAGACTCACTTACCAAGATGGCGTCGGCTCCTTCAAGCCCGCGAAGCACACGTTCCGGCTCACACTCCATTGCTGAATTCTATGCTCCACCACTTTCACAGCCTGAACCAGCATGGCAGGAAGCTGTAAAAGATCTCCCCACTAAGGCTGAAATGTCGGCCCTGTTCCATGCAGCGTTGTCCGGCATCTGTGATGACCTGCAGGACATCAAGAAGAACCTACATCAGCTGGGAGACCGGGTGGCAGCTTTGGAGGAGAGAAAAGATAAAATACACTCTACAGTGGATGAAATATCAGACTGTGTTTCGCTACAACAAGGTGCTTTTGCACGTATTTATAGACAAATGGAGGACCTTGACAATAGGGGACGGCGATCCAACCTCCGTATCCGCGTCCTCCCTGAATTGATCTCCAATGCAGACATTATCTCTACATTGACGTCTTTATTTAATGGGATTCTGGAAAGGCTGGTAGACACCCTTATTATTTTGGACCACGCTCACCGTGCGCTCAGACTGCTGCCTGCATGAATATCGCACAAAAGAACAAATACTACAGAAATGCAGATCAAAAGTACCCATCCTTTTTGAAGGTCATACTATAAACATCTTTCAAAACATTTCCCCTATCACATTACAGAATCAGAGGCGGCTGCGCCCACTGACCGTGGTGCTTTGGGAGGCCTCTGTTCCCTATCAATGAGGGTTTCCCTTCTCGCTGATTGCGAGGAAGGGAACACAAGCGGTGGTTCTGTGTCAGCCGACGGATCTACCTGATATCCTAAAACGTCAACGGGTCACCAGGAACACGAAGGCGGAGGACTGACTACTTTACCCAAAGAACTTCCTAAAGATTGTCCCTTCATGGCTGCAGAAGAAGGACTATATACATTTGGACTCTCTTTTTGTCTGTAAATCCTCCATTTGAGGATCCAATCCGATGGTACAGTATTGACTTTCCTCTCTCCTTATGAGTTTCCTTTTTTTTTTTTTTTGATTACCTACCTACATTATACGTTCACCGTGGCTGTCGTAGTGTCAGGGTCCATCCAGGCTGTGGAGCTGCATATCTCTGTTTTTCCCTGCCTTGCCTCAGTTCCCATGTTTTGCTGTGGTTCACTCCTGGATTTCCGTATGCTGTCCTGAACCTCTGATTCCTCGAATCCAGTCTGCTCTTTGCTTTAGCTCCTGTTTCCTTTATAAGGTGTGTCCCACCCGATTGTTCTGTTTGTCTCAGTCTGCAGTCTAAAGGTATGTCCTTCTCGGCTCTGTGTTTGGATTCAATGTTTAGTTTCGTATGCAGGGCTTAGTGTTAGGACCCACCGTCATTGGAGTACTTTGGCGTAGTGGTGGGCTAAGCATACTATGGCCATATGATGTGACGGAATCTCCAATTGTTCTCTCATAGTCCTAGGCTGGTTCCTGTATCCATGTGCGTCTGTCTCTTATGTACCTTTGCCCTTCTTCCCTGAATCATCTGAGGATTCTGGCTCCTCACTCCTTCCCCTGTGTTCCTTGCCTTGTTCCCTGTCCTTTGTTGTGCCCTGTATCATGTATGTCTTGTATGGTTATGTTCCTTGCTCGGTCTCCCTGTTCCTTGCTCTGTCCTCCTTGCTCCTTGCTCTGTCCTTGCTTGCTACGTTTCTGTTGATACTCTGCTTAGCTTCCCTACTCTCAGCCTGCAGCATCCTGCACATGATTCCAGTGCTATGTTTCATGTCTGCTCCAGGGTGCCTGCAGGATATTTCCAAGTTTTGTTCGTTTTGTCAGATCCAAGTTTTGTTCAGATTTCCACATCCAGCCAAGTTTCGTTCTGCTCGGTTCTGGACATGGTCAGCTGCTATGTCAGGGTGCTGGTATGTGGCTGCTCAACCCTAGATGCCCACCTGGGTGAGTGCAGTCGCCCTGCACCAGGCCCTGTCCTACTCCACTCCTGCGCAATACCTCCTGAACTCCATCTATGGGCGCGCTTGGTGATTACAGTCATCTGTATGGACCCAGTTCCCTGACACGTAGATAATTACACCACATCTCTCTCTTTTTCATGCTACATTTTTATATATATATATATTTTTGTATTTTTCTTGCGCTCCCTTATATTTAATACACACACCCCCTTATTACACTCATATAAGAGGATCCTCTCTCTGTCTTCGTATTGCATCCCACATGTTCATACAGTTTTTGTTTTACTTTTCACCTTTTTTGGTTATTATTTTCACAATGTTATCCACCTCCCCCGAGTTTGCCATTCAGAGATCCTTCGGTCTCTGGCGTTTGGTAGTTGCCCAGTTTACTGGTCGTGGTGCTCTCTCTTTGATGCCCTGGCATCTTGCTCTTATTATTGGGATAGGAGTATGTTTTGTTTTTTTTCCCCTTGTTTGGTATTTTGTTCTAATAACTATGGTTGCTCGTAATTTCATTGTACATTGCTATGCCTTGCCGTCACTTCCTACAGGTCCTGCCAGTCACCAACAAAATGGCCCTTGACCCAGTTAAATTGAACAAACCCGAGCAGAGATCCAAACTGTTTGCAGAACTCCAGTGTACTAAAGTAAAAATAGCCTTCCTCCAAGAAACACACTTTTGGGCCACTAAAGAACCCAAACTGACTAATAAAAAATGTCTAACTTCTCTCACCTCCAGTAATCCGGAGGCACAAAATGAGAGGAGTGGCAATTCTTCTGCGTAAACATTTACCCTTTAGCACCCTGAATAGCTGGCAGGACTTGTAGGGCAGATGCCTTTTTGTAAAAGGGTTTTTAGGCCCCCATAAAATCACTTTGGCAAATGTTTATGCCCCTAATCGTCATCAATCACGATTTCTCAAGTTTGTTATAAAAAAAAAACGATGGACTTTCAGGAAGGTATGACCATATTGGGAGGTAACTTTAACATGACTATGAATCCTTTACTTCCATCCACGTTAGCTCAACTAGACACTCTTAGGTCTCAACTTTCCTATTAGATTAGAGGAGGTGCAGGAGGCCATAAAGACCACTCAACAGGGAAGAGCCCCGGACCTGATGGTCTCACAACTGCCTTTTACAAAAAAATCCTCCCTATCCTCGGGCCCCATTTAGTCAATGTATTCAATTCTCTGACTTCAGGTTCCCACTTAGATCCCCAATCCAATTTAGCACGCATTTCGATCCTATTAAAGCCTGGTAAGCCCTCTTATGCGTCAGGCAGTTATCGCCCTATTTCATTACTGACCTCTGATGTCAAATTATTAGCAAGAATATTGGCCATGAGACTTAAGCCCTTTATCCTCCATCTCATACACCGAGATCAGGTGGGTTTTGTCCCAGGTAGAGAGGCGAGGGACAATACTACCAGGGTTGTTGACCTTCTAAGTTACTCTGCCCAGATGAAATTCTGGTATGAAATTCTGTACAATTTTGGTGTGTTACTTACACACCAAAATTGGACCAAAAAACCCCCCAATATTATACATATATATATATATATATATATATATATATATATAAAATCATGCCCAGGTTCTAGCATGCACTGGCTTCCTGGGCATGATTGCTGTGATTGCCAGCTCCCATTGCCACTGCAGAGATTTAGTTATGAAGTTTTGGTAGTTACTGGTATACAGATATTATTTGATTTATGCAAAACAGATATTCAAGCAGAACATGTTGCATGGGCAGGAATGTAGACTGTAGGACAACAACGAAAGTGTGAACACCCAGGATGCAGCAAAAATAAAATATACAGCCATATTTACTGTACGGGATCATGGCTTTAAGCTTTACACCACTGCACCCTTTAAAGGGTTGACTTTCTTTGTCAGTTAACCTTGTTTTAGCATCTCTATTTAGTATCTGCCCTCCTAATGTTATCCTTTGTCTCCCAAGACTCCCTTTCTAACTTTAACATCAACTAAACTTCCTGATCAGGTAGCCAAGAAGCTCTCGACCAAACAAGGTATATCCAGAAAGCAGCTTATAAGGAGCCAGCAGCATGTTTGAGTCTATAGCCATTACATTTTAAATAATTAGATAATATAGGAAGTTCATTTTGAAAATCAGCCACAGCAAGGCTTCTCATCTCACTTTCTTTTTACCTAGATGTCCAATATATCTGCTTGTATAAAAACCTCTTACTTTCAATCGTGCATTCAATACGTGCATTCAAGTCTTTTAACAGCGTCTTTTCCGTTATGAAAGCTTTGCTGTAGGTCAGTGTCAGTTGCCTTTAACTGATTTGGAACCCAAAGAGAATAAACTGAAAGAAAGGTGGTGAATATGTTTGCCATTGAATCGTTTTAATATGTAGTTACCTAAAAACATTATGCAAGAAACAGCTACATTTATAGAAATTAACAATCCTGAAATAAATTGAACCACCTTCCAACAAATTAAAGCAAATCAGCAGGGAGAAAAAGCTACCCATGTTCGGTATCTGAGAAACCATCAGCAAGCACTGTTATTGTGAGGCCATAGACCCCATAGTGAATTATGACATCATCCTGGCAGCATGCAGGTTGGTTGCACAGCATTCTATCTTCAGTGCAGTTGGGCGCTCGACACTTTCAGGCTGCTATTTCTTTAGTGAACTTGAAGTGTGGTTACCAACTACGTCAACAGCTACCAGAGAAGAAAAACTCACCAGTCATTATGGCAGAGTGTCTCTTCTCAGGACTAAGGTGGATTTTAAAGAAGTGCTGCCCCAAAAAACTAGGCAAATATTTCAACAGGCTCAAAAAGACTTCCGATAATGTTCCAACACATAGCACAAGAGATGAAAACAGCGAGCTCTTCACAGACCGAACCTTTCTGCTGAAGCGAAAGAAAGAAGGTAGCAGTACAGAAAACAGAATGAGACTGAGGAAAAGGAGGAGATGTACTGCTAGCCGCCTGTATATCAGGAAAAAGGAGACAACAAAGCGCAGAAGAACCAGCACAGGCAGCTATGAACATGAGCGGAAGAGGCATAGAAATAACGAGAGCCATGATCTGGGGCAGCAGGTGAAACCAACAGCAGATGCACACCTGGAGGAGTACAGGAGCAGGAGGATGAAGGTTCCCAGGAAAAGGCGCAGAAGTGAGGACTGCAGCCTGGCCGCAAAACGATTCAGGAACCTTCTCCCCATGTCGGTGTCCTGCTTAAGGTTTCATTTTCAACTGGGACAAGGGAGCTTTGGAAAGGTCATGTTGGCCTCTGTTCCTTCCAAGGATTCCTTAATAGCGGTAAAAATGATACGCAAGAGATCTATGAAGTCTCTGCACATCATGAGAGAGAGGAGGATTCTGGAGGTAGCTAGGAACAGCCCGTTTCTATGCCACGGGTATGCAGCTTTCCAGACAGAGACCTGTGTGTTCCTCGCCATGGAGTTTATGGCTGGAGGAACCTTGGAGTCTTATATGGATAGTGTTGGCTACATGACACAGAACACAGCTGCATTCTACTCTGCAGAGCTGGTCTGTGGCATCCAATTCCTCCATTCCCAGGGCATCATTCATAGAGATCTGAAGCCGCAGAATATCTTACTTGATCGTGAGGGCCATGTCAAGATCAGTGATTTTGGTCTTGCTGTAGAAGGTGTTTTTGGAAGTACAGTGAGAGGACATTGTGGAACACGTCTATACATGGCCCCAGAAATATATCTAAAGAAGCAATATGGTGTTGCCGTCGACTGGTGGTCCTTCGGGGTGATTCTCTTCCGCATGCTTAACGGAACTTTTCCCTTCTTCACTGGCTACTGCAAGAAGGCAACTGTCCATTCTATTATCAATGGCAGGCCGAAATACACCAAGGCATTAAGCCAAGAAGCTGTGGATATACTGACTTGTCTGTTAAAGAAAGATCCTCAGCTTCGCCTCTGGATGACTGAATACATCAGGGAGCATCCGTTCTTTGACAGCATCAATTGGGAAGACATAGAGAGCAGGAGAATACCTCCCCCGTACCAGAAGGCTGAAAGACCCAATCGCCGCTTCAAGAACATCCAACCCATACCACCAGTTTTGGAGATCCCAGAGGACACTGCCTCTCCATCTAGTAACCAGAGCCTGTCTGACACCTCCTCTTTATTTAGTGATCAGAGCCTGGCCGGCGTGTCCTCTTCATCTAGTGACCAGAGCCTGTTCGGCTTCTCTTTTGTCACTCCGGACTGGATGTTTTGAAGATTTTGTCAGAGCGATTCTCAAGACTTTGCACATTTGTTGTCTCCAAGAAAGTCGAAAATAAAATTAAAAACCCTGCTCTAATTTTGGTGATAGTTTCTTTGTTGTTCTACAGTTACAGGGTGCATATGACCTCACAATGCAGGCTCAGCCTGACATCATATGTTGTGAATCTAATGGCTGCAGAATCTAATGGCCCTATAAATACAGTAAATAATAATAATGACATCTTCCGTTTGTCCATAAGTTGCAATTTTCTAGCCTACCCCACCACTTTGTTTGTTGTATGCTGGTTACTTTTTCTAGACTAAGACACTGTGTGTGTGGTGCTGCTCAGTTAAAACTTGCCGTGTGTATATGCCTTTTAAATTATTTATATGTATATGACCTTTGGATGTGGTACTGAATTTATAAACACGCTTGCTACACCTACTATCGTTGGCATTTTCAGCGACATAGTCAAACTATTACAGGGTTTTACATGGGAATTCAACTGCTATATGTGAATAATGTAACTAAAAGTAACATCAAGAAGATGAAAAAAAAAATCTGCTTATCAGGGAAGATCCCATGATTGGATTCCTAAATGCAAGTACCCATGGAGAAAATGCAACATGTGGTCACAGTCAAAGGTCAACCCTTATTTTGAGTACAGGGCATTGCATTGAAGACAGGCCATCCGTTGCTTACTTAACCAAGGTCTTCGCTAGTCTCCGCTGGTCATCTTTCTATGAGTAATAAACCAAAGGCAGCCAAGGCTTAAAACTGTTAACAGATCAAAAGGGTAGTGCATATCAGCAAAAGCCAAGTTGTCTGGTAAAGTATAGCTCCGGTCAATCCAACGTCAGGACAGGCAGAAGTGGTTCACAGGTAAAGGTAACTGCGGCAGAACAACAATAAAATACAGTTTTTGGAGATTGTATAGTCAACTATGATTTCTCACTGTTTTCCGCTGGGGCACACTGAGACCACCAGAAGCAACATCATCCTCCATAAGATCATCATGTGTTGCCAAGTCAAAACCTAGGTTCCAGCAGCATGGCAGGTGAGAGTGGGGGTAATGTATGTATACTACAGTGTTAGAGTCAGTGTGTATGTGTGTGTGTATATGCATAGTGCTGGAGCCAGTGTGTGTGTGTGTGTGTGTGTGTGTATGTGTGTATATTGCAGTGTCAGAGTCAGTGTGGTATTACTGTGTGTGTAAATGTATATTGCCAAAGTCAGTATGTCTACTGTACTGTAGTGTCCGATTCAGTGTGTATTTTGTCAAAGTGTTAGTGTATGTATATATATATATATATATATATATATATACATACAGTATCTCACAAAAGTGAGTACACCCCTCCCATTTTTTAAAATATTTTAATATATCTCAAACTGTGTCAAACGGAAGAAATGACACTCTGCTACAATATAAAGTAGCGAGTGTACAGTAGTGAGTATAACAGGGAACATTTGCTGTCCCCTCAAAATAACTAAACACACCATTAATGTCTAAACCTTGGCAACAAAAGTGAATACATCGCTACGTGGACATGTCCATGTTGGACATATTTTGTGTGGCCACCATTATTTTCTAGCACTGCCTTAACCTTCCTGTGCATGGAGTTCACAGAGCTTCACGGGTTGCCACTGGAGTCCTCTAGTCCTCTTCCACCCCTCAATCAGTACATCACAGAGCTGGATTCTCTACTTTTAACCTGTCTTTTGGGTGATTTACCGCAACGATGGGCAAGAATTCTACAGCTTCTTTTTCTACTAAGTCCCCTGAGGTGAAAGAAAAGCATTCGAGCACCTCCGTTCGTGCATTTTTTAAACATATCTCCGATCAGGAGCAAAGAGACTCACTTACCAAGATGGCGTCGGCTCCTTCAAGCCCGCGAAGCACACGTTCCGGCTCACACTCCATTGCTGAATTCTATGCTCCACCACTTTCACAGCCTGAACCAGCATGGCAGGAAGCTGTAAAAGATCTCCCCACTAAGGCTGAAATGTCGGCCCTGTTCCATGCAGCGTTGTCCGGCATCTGTGATGACCTGCAGGACATCAAGAAGAACCTACATCAGCTGGGAGACCGGGTGGCAGCTTTGGAGGAGAGAAAAGATAAAATACACTCTACAGTGGATGAAATATCAGACTGTGTTTCGCTACAACAAGGTGCTTTTGCACGTATTTATAGACAAATGGAGGACCTTGACAATAGGGGACGGCGATCCAACCTCCGTATCCGCGTCCTCCCTGAATTGATCTCCAATGCAGACATTATCTCTACATTGACGTCTTTATTTAATGGGATTCTGGAAAGGCTGGTAGACACCCTTATTATTTTGGACCACGCTCACCGTGCGCTCAGACTGCTGCCTGCATGAATATCGCACAAAAGAACAAATACTACAGAAATGCAGATCAAAAGTACCCATCCTTTTTGAAGGTCATACTATAAACATCTTTCAAAACATTTCCCCCATCACATTACAGAATCAGAGGCGGCTGCGCCCACTGACCGTGGTGCTTTGGGAGGCCTCTGTTCCCTATCAATGAGGGTTTCCCTTCTCGCTGATTGCGAGGAAGGGAACACAAGCGGTGGTTCTGTGTCAGCCGACGGATCTACCTGATATCCTAAAACGTCAACGGGTCACCAGGAACACGAAGGCGGAGGACTGACTACTTTACCCAAAGAACTTCCTAAAGATTGTCCCTTCATGGCTGCAGAAGAAGGACTATATACATTTGGACTCTCTTTTTGTCTGTAAATCCTCCATTTGAGGATCCAATCCGATGGTACAGTATTGACTTTCCTCTCTCCTTATGAGTTTCCTTTTTTTTTTTTTTTTTTGATTACCTACCTACATTATACGTTCACCGTGGCTGTCATAGTGTCAGGGTCCATCCAGGCTGTGGAGCTGCATATCTCTGTTTTTCCCTGCCTTGCCTCAGTTCCCATGTTTTGCTGTGGTTCACTCCTGGATTTCCGTATGCTGTCCTGAACCTCTGATTCCTTGAATCCAGTCTGCTCTTTGCTTTAGCTCCTGTTTCCTTTATAAGGTGTGTCCCACCCGATTGTTCTGTTTGTCTCAGTCTGCAGTCTAAAGGTATGTCCTTCTCGGCTCTGTGTTTGGATTCAATGTTTAGTTTCGTATGCAGGGCTTAGTGTTAGGACCCACCGTCATTGGAGTACTTTGGCGTAGTGGTGGGCTAAGCATACTATGGCCATATGATGTGACGGAATCTCCAATTGTTCTCTCATAGTCCAAGGCTAGTTCCTGTATCCATGTGCGTCTGTCTCTTATGTACCTTTGCCCTTCTTCCCTGAATCATCTGAGGATTCTGGCTCCTCACTCCTTCCCCTGTTTTCCTTGCTTTGTTCCCTGTCCTTTGTCGTGCCCTGTATCATGTATGTCTTGTATGGTTATGTTCCTTGCTCGGTCTCCCTGTTCCTTGCTCTGTCCTCCTTGCTCCTTGTTCTGTCCTTGCTTGCTACGTTTCTGTTGATACTCTGCTTAGCTTCCCTACTCTCAGCCTGCAGCATCCTGCACATGATTCCAGTGCTATGTTTCATGCCTGCTCCAGGGTGCCTGCAGGATATTTCCAAGTTTTGTTCGATTTGTCAGATCCAAGTTTTGTTCAGATTTCCACATCCAGCCAAGTTTCGTTCTGCTCGGTTCTGGACATGGTCAGCTGCTATGTCAGGGTGCTGGTATGTGGCTGCTCAACCCTAGATGCCCACCTGGGTGAGTGCAGTCACCCTGCACCAGGCCCTGTCCTACTCCACTCCTGCGCAATACCTCCTGAACTCCATCTATGGGCGCGCTTGGTCATTACAGTCATCTGTATGGAACCAGTTCCCTGACACGTAGGTAATTACACCACGTCTCTCTCTTTTTCATGCTACATTTTTATATATATATATATTTTTGTATTTTTCTTGCGCTCCCTTATATTTAATACACACACCCCCTTATTACACTCATATAAGAGGATCCTCTCTCTGTCTTCGTATTGCATCCCACATGTTCATACAGTTTTTGTTTTACTTTTCACCTTTTTTGGTTATTATTTTCACAATGTTATCCACCTCCCCCGAGTTTGCCATTCAGAGATCCTTCGGTCTCTGGCGTTTGGTAGTTGCCCAGTTTACTGGTCGTGGTGCTCTCTCTTTGATGCCCTGGCATCTTGCTCTTATTATTGGGATAGGAGTATGTTTTGTTTTTTTTCCCCTTGTTTGGTATTTTGTTCTAATAACTATGGTTGCTCGTAATTTCATTGTACATTGCTATGCCTTGCCGTCACTTCCTACAGGTCCTGCCAGTCACCAACAAAATGAACCTTGACCCAGTTAAATTGAACAAACCCGAGCAGAGATCCAAACTGTTTGCAGAACTCCAGTGTACTAAAGTAAAAATAGCCTTCCTCCAAGAAACACACTTTTGGGCCACTAAAGAACCCAAACTGACTAATAAAACATGTCTAACTTCTCTCACCTCCAGTAATCCGGAGGCACAAAATGAGAGGAGTGGCAATTCTTCTGCATAAACATTTACCCTTTAGCACCCTGAATAGCTGGCAGGACTTGTAGGGCAGATGCCTTTTTGTAAAAGGGTTTTTAGGCCCCCATAAAATCACTTTGGCAAATGTTTATGCCCCTAATCGTCATCAATCACGATTTCTCAAGTTTGTTATAAAAAAAAAACGATGGACTTTCAGGAAGGTATGACCATATTGGGAGGTAACTTTAACATGACTATGAATCCTTTACTTCCATCCACGTTAGCTCAACTAGACACTCTTAGGTCTCAACTTTCCTATTAGATTAGAGGAGGTGCAGGAGGCCATAAAGACCACTCAACAGGGCAAGAGCCCCGGACCTGATGGTCTCACAACTGCCTTTTACAAAAAAATCCTCCCTATCCTCGGGCCCCATTTAGTCAATGTATTCAATTCTCTGACTTCAGGTTCCCACTTAGATCCCCAATCCAATTTAGCACGCATTTCGATCCTATTAAAGCCTGGTAAGCCCTCTTATGCGTCAGGCAGTTATCGCCCTATTTCATTACTGACCTCTGATGTCAAATTATTAGCAAGAATATTGGCCATGAGACTTAAGCCCTTTATCCTCCATCTCATACACCGAGATCAGGTGGGTTTTGTCCCAGGTAGAGAGGCGAGGGACAATACTACCAGGGTTGTTGACCTTCTAAGTTACTCTGCCCAGATGAAATTCTGGTATGAAATTCTGTACAATTTTGGTGTGTTACTTACACACCAAAATTGGACCAAAAAACCCCCCAATATTATACATATATATATATATATATATATATATATAAAATCATGCCCAGGTTCTAGCATGCCCAGGTTCTAGCATGCACTGGCTTCCTGGGCATGATTGCTGTGATTGCTGATGGCCAGCTCCCATTGCCACTGCAGAGATTTAGTTATGAAGTTTTGGTAGTTACTGGTATACAGATATTATTTGATTTATGCAAAACAGATATTCAAGCAGAACATGTTGCATGGGCAGGAATGTAGACTGTAGGACAACAACGAAAGTGTGAACACCCAGGATGCAGCAAAAATAAAATATACAGCTGTAACCCCTCAAGGGATTTTAGTGACTGCTGCTGTGTCACTGACTCACCTGCAGTTCTTATGGAGTGACCAGCAGATGGCGAACTGCAAAGCACATGGATGAGGTGAAAAAGGGGCCATTGGAGTTTGGAGACAGGAGTTGAGAGTTGGAGGCCAGAGGTGAAGGACCCTTGCTGAGAGAGAAGGAGAGTGAGAGAGGCCTAAGACCAGAGGCCTGCTTGAAATCCATGCTCAGAGGAGAGTTGCAGCATCCTGGCAGAATCTTCCAGCAGACAGAGATACAGAGCTGTTTGCAGCAGAGTTGGCAGTGAAGAAGTTAAAGGCTGAACTGCCCTGATTGCAGGTGGTAGAGTGGTAAGCCTAAAACCTCTCCCCCTGTCTCCACAACAGGGCACCCTGAATTTAGCCACACACCAATAAAAGCTTTTGATCTCCAGTCCCACTGGCATATTGAAGTTCCAATACAATTCAACTCATACTGTGGAGTAAGTTACTCATGGGCCCCAACTGTGTTATGTGCACCAACTAAAGGTACCCAGCGGCCACTAGGGCGAAGATTAGGGTGGGCCGCAGTGATTGTTGTGGGTGGGTGAACCTTGTATTGTATATTTCATTTCTGTATATTTTATTCTAATATATTTCATGTTTTTCTGTTGCATTTATGCATAGTGTTTTGCTGTGCAATACAAAGTTAATTTTAAGTTAGCCCTGTGTCAGTTTTATTAATCACTCGGCTATGTTCCCAGCGGGAGCTCATATCCATACCCTGGATGCTCCGTTGGGTGGAGGCACTGCCACAGTTATGTATCCCAACTCCCAGGTAGCGGAGGCTCAGGATTGGCCTGCAGAGCACAAAGAGGTAACTGGGGTAAATGACCACAGAGATATTGGTGGGTCTACCCAAAAACCCGTTACAGATGGAGGCACTGCTGAGATCGATTGGGGTACAGTCATTGAAGATATGCTACGTCCCCGGCCCACACGTCCATTTGCAATGCAGTGGGCCCAACAACAGAAATTACCGTTACATCATGCTGTGATGATATGCCAAGTACCTTCTGGTAGTGAGATTAAGCACGTCACTAAGTGCCTAGAGATTGTATTGGGAATAGAGATGGTGACTATCAGAGATGTCCTGCAGGATTCAGACAGTCAAACCTACATGTTAGCGTATTCCCATACAGATTTGAGAGGCCAACCGAGGCCTACAGCCCTACACCTTCTGGGAGCAACACTTAAAGGATGCCCTTTAGTGTACACTCTTCCTGACAAGGAGGAAGTTATTTCACCACAGAGACCCTCCGGTTTAGGCCTAAGAGACTTTGACAAATCACGTTATTCACAGTTTTTGACTCCTGTGTCAGAGAACCCCACCCGGAGATTACCGTTAACACCATTAGAGACTGGGGCCATTCCCAGACAAACTATTCGTTCTTTCAGAGAGCAAGGGACAACTATGCTCAAGACCCCAGGTCCCGTAGTTCCCTCAACCTTACTGCAGCCAGGTGACCCTGCATTGAGTACCACAAGTTCAAGTGGCCTACCTGAAATACTGGAAAAACTCTCAGAGGCCATAGTAACGGCAACCCACACCCACAGTTACCGTAAGCTAAAGGTGTTTTCTGGTAATCAGCCTGTTCCTGCGGGAGAGGAAACTTTTGAGGCCTGGAAAGATAATGCCGTACAGTTGTTAGAAGAATGGTCCTGTACGGATACCATAAAGAAACAACGGTTAGTAGAGAGTCTTCGTTTTCCAGCTACAGATATGATAAGACTGTTCAGGGGAGTTAATGGACAAGCTACAGCCCATGATTATCTGCAGGTCTTGGAGGACGCTTATGGAAGATCAGAGGACACTGATGATCTATTAGTTAAGTTCCTAGCCACCAAGCAGAAGGAGCATGAGAAAGCTTCTGACTATATCAATCGATTACAGTTATCACTAGGGAAACTATTTCATAAAGGAGCAGTCACGGCATCTGAGTTGGATACACGGCTATCCAAGCAAATTCAGAAGGGAGGCCTTCGCAATGATCCAGTCCTGATCATGTTAAGAGTCAAGTTGGATGATCAAGTCTTGTCTTATTCTACACTGATAAACAAAGCAAAAAGACTGGAGGACCAAATGTCCCCACCTCCCTCACGGGAAGAGAAAGAGGATAAGGAACTGTCAGTGCTTAAAAGGAAGGTAGCTGAATTGGAGTTATTGTCCAAATCCTCACTAAGGAGAACAGATCCTCCCACTAGAAGGGAACACCACAGGGAAACCCCAGGGAGGTTGTCCCATGAGGATTCATTTGACAAAAGGATTTGCTTTAAGTGTGGAAAATCAGGGCATTTCAAGCGGGAGTGTCCCACTAATTCCACTGATGTTGATGTGCTAGCTATCGAGCTGGAGGAGGCCCAAATTACCAGTTCTTCCAAGAAAAGAAAGAAAAGACACACACAAAGTTTACCTGTGGGAGCTAAGATTGGGCCTAAATCCTTGATACACTTACAAGTGGAGGGAATTGATGCTTCAGCCTTGCTAGATACCGGTTCCCAAGTTACCATCATTTATAGAGACTTCTATGATCGTCACCTAAAACATATCCCTATGGAACCTGCAGGGGAGTTGCAGTTATGGGGAGTGGGAGCTCAGGCCCAGCCTGTGGAGGGATGCATAAGAGTGACTATAACCATCCCCCAGCTAAACACAGGAATGATCTGCCCTATGGAATTGGAAGCTCTCATATGTCCTGCGGCTAAGAAAGTATGTGCCCCAATAATCTTGGGCACCAATGCAAGGATGGTACAGGATGTATTTAGAGCCTACCTTACAGAAGTGGGTGATGTATCTCTAGCCCGACTGATGGAGGTCAACCCTGTTCTAGGGAAGGAGTGCCATCGACTAGCCCTAGAATCTAAACCAGGGTCTTGCCACTATGCAGGGAGAGACACTGTATTCATTAAGCCTGGTGAGACCAGGACTCTACGAGCCATAGCCTCCATGCACCGTGAAATGTTGGGAGGAACCGGACAATACCTTGTTGAATCCTTACCTGAAGAGGATAAAAAGAAGGGGTGGACTCTAATACCTGAGGTGAAAGACTGGCGGACCCACTGGTGTAAAAATTTTCCTGTAATGATACAGAATCTAACACCTACAGAAGTCAGAATCGATCGTCACCAGGAAATCGGTGTGGTTTATTTGTTAGATCAAGTCTTTTCCGTCATGTCTGTGAAGACAGAACAGGGGGGTGATCTTGAAGCACCTATCGCTTTTGACTTGGAAGATTCTCCCCTACCACAGAAGTGGAAAGATAGCCTTCGAGCTAAACTAGCTACACGAGAGAAAGTCTTCTCCAGGGAAGAAATGGACGTGGGATGTGCAAAGAGTGCCACACATGCTATCAGACTTTCTGACCCAGCCCCTTTCCGAGAGAGGTCAAGGAGGATTCCCCCTCGAGACGTGGAGGATGTCCGAAATATACTCCAACAGATGGAAGGAGCTGGCATTATTAAAGAGTCCAGAAGCCCATACGCTTCGCCTATAGTGGTAGTAAGGAAAAAGAATGGCACAGTCCGGCTATGCATAGACTACCGCACTCTGAACAAAAGGACTGTGCCAGATCAGTACACACTACCACGGATAGAGGATCTGCTAAATGCCCTTTCTGGAAGCCGGTGGTTTAGCGTACTTGACCTGAGGTCTGGGTATTATCAGGTACCCATGAAGAAGGAAGATCAGGAGAAGACAGCCTTCATCTGTCCCTTGGGATTCTACCAGTTCACCAGGATGCCCCAAGGGGTAACAGGAGCTCCTGCCACTTTTCAGAGGTTGATGGAGAAGACTGTGGGGGATATGAATCCCAAAGAGTGCCTGGTGTACCTAGATGACCTCATTGTGTTCGGGAGGACACCCGAAGAACATGAACAGCGACTGCTGAAGGTATTGGACCGACTCCAAGCAGAGGGGCTGAAATTGTCAATAGACAAATGTCGGTTTGCCCGGAACTCTGTCACATATGTAGGGCATATTGTCTCTGCAGAGGGAATAGCCACTGACCCAGACAAAATTGAAGCGGTGCTGAACTGGCCTAGACCGAATAATATCAGTGAATTGCGGTCATTCCTTGGGTTCTGTGGCTACTATCGAAGGTTTGTGAAAGACTACTCGAAGATTGCTCGAGAGCTGCATAACCTGTTAAAGACAACTTCTGACATAGAGGGTGCTAAGGCACCACGTCTTAAAGATTTCTTCGGAGAGAAATGGACTTCAGGATGTGAAGAAGCCTTCTTAGCCTTGAAGAAAAGACTTACAGAGGCCCCAGTATTGGCGTATGCAGACCCTGAAAAACCGTATGTTCTCCATGTAGATGCCAGTATGGAAGGCCTAGGGGGCGTACTACATCAAAGTTATCCAGAAGGATTAAGACCAGTGGCCTACATAAGTAGAAGTCTGACTGGTGCAGAGAAGAATTATCCGGTCCACAAACTAGAATTCTTGGCACTTAAGTGGGCCATCGTGGACAAGTTACATGACTATTTATACGGAGCAACATTTGAAGTAAGAACGGATAACAATCCACTTACCTACATTCAAACCACGGCTAAGCTGGATGCCACAGGGCATAGGTGGCTGGCTGCATTGTCAAACTACAGTTTCAGCCTGAAATATAAGCCAGGCCCTAAGAATGTCAGTGCGGATGCCCTGTCCCGCAGACCCGGACTCCCGCCTCACCAAGAAAAGGAGGAATGGGAAGAAATCCCTGGACCTGGGGTAGGAGCTCTCTGTCAGACATATGTAGTGGCCCAGAGGCAAGATGAGTTCTCTGACCTTAGAGGGATAGACTCCATCAGTCACTCTCCAGAAGCAGTGCCAGAGATCTTCTGCACTCCAGTCATCCTCCAACAGTGGTCTAGCATAACCACTGAAGACAAGAGGAAAGCCCAGTCACAGGACTGGTATATAGGGACTGTCCTCAAGGCAATGAGAGCAAAGAACCCTAAATTATTGGCTTCCCTCCCCATTGGTCAAAGAGACTTATACCGGCGAGAGTGGAATAAGCTATGTCTGGAGGATGGAATCCTGTACAGAATTATAAAATACCATGACCACCCTGGTCGAAAGCAGCTGGTACTACCCCATAGATACAGAGGAATGGTTATGAGAGCCCTCCATGACCAACATGGACATCTTGGGATAGACAAGACCTACGGTCTAGTACAAGACCGGTTCTATTGGCCTCGCATGAGGGAGCATGTTGAACAACATGTAAAGACCTGCAGGAGGTGTATTCAGAGAAAGACTTTGCCTGTGAGAGCTGCCCCCATGGGTCACCTGAGAAGTACAGGACCCCTGGATCTTGTGTGCATGGACTATCTATGTATTGAAAATGATACCGCTGGGATCGGAAATGTTCTGGTTGTAACAGATCATTTTACCAGATATGCTCAGGCATTTCCTACTAAAGACCAGAAGGCTGTAACTGTCGCCAGGGTTCTCTGGCAGAAGTATTTCATGCACTACGGTCTACCCAATCGGATACACTCTGATCAAGGCAGAGACTTTGAGAGTAAGTTAATCAAAGAACTGATGGATATGCTGCAAATTCAAAAAACCCGAACGACACCCTACCACCCAGAGGGTGATGCTCAGCCTGAGCGTTTCAATAGGACCCTCTTAGATATGCTTGGGACTTTGAAGCAAATGGAGAAGCGGTCCTGGAGTAAACATGTGGAAGCCATGGTCCACGCATATAACTGCACAAGGCATGAGTCTACAGGATTCTCACCCTACTTTCTGATGTTTGGAAGAGAAGCCAGATTACCAATAGATGTTCGGTTGGGCGTGTCCCCAGATGGGACAAATTCAGGCTCTCACTTCCAGTATGTGAGGACCCTCAAACAGAATCTTCACAGGGCCTATGAGTTGGCCACCCAAGCTACAGCAAAACTAGAGGAACGGAACAAAAGAAGGTATGATACCAAAGTGAAATATCGGGAAATCCAAGCAGGAGATAAAGTTCTTCTCCGGAATCTAGGAGTACCTGGAAAACACAAACTGGCTGACAGATGGAAAGATACCCTATTTGAAGTTGTGTCTAAGCTAAAGGGGCTGCCAGTGTATAACATCAAAGGGCCAGAAGGCCGAATAAAGGCTTGGCATAGGAACCATCTACTACCAGTAACGTATACTGATGAAGAGGAAGGGAGTAGTGAAAAACTAGAGGAAAGCGTAACAGAAAGCCCTCAAAGTGGGACAGACGAGACCCCAGAAGCTCCAAGTGCTGATGATCAGTGGTGGTCTTCTCCTGCGGAGGAAACGCAGCAATTGCCGCCTCCTATCCCTGTGGTTCCTCAAAGTGTTAGAACCCCTCCTGTGTCACACAGTTCTCCAAATTTGAATCCAGAAAGCCCGTGCTTCGTGCCTGGGACCACCTTTAGAGACTCTAGTTCTATGGGAGAGCCTGGGCCTCAAGCCACTGGTGACCTCCCCAACCGCAGGGCAGGAGCCGAAGCTTCTCAGGCACGGTCAGAATATCCCCTTCGTCAACGAGAACCCAGACACAGCACCAGGGTACGGCAGCCTCCTAGAGCCTTGGTTTACGATAGTGTAGGAGATCCCAGTTACGCGCCACTGACACAGGTAGCATCTAAAATGACCACTTTCCTACATGCTCTAGCGGACGTAGTAGATGTTAATCCTTCCTTGTTTTAGAGCAGTTTTCTAGATAGAATGTAATTTGTATTAGTTAGCACTGTTATTGTAGGATGGTATATGTTATGCTGCAAAATCTCAATTTCCTTTTAGCAAAGACTTGCCAGTGGAAGGCAAGTATTTTTCAAGGGGGAGCATGTAACCCCTCAAGGGATTTTAGTGACTGCTGCTGTGTCACTGACTCACCTGCAGTTCTTATGGAGTGACCAGCAGATGGCGAACTGCAAAGCACATGGATGAGGTGAAAAAGGGGCCATTGGAGTTTGGAGACAGGAGTTGAGAGTTGGAGGCCAGAGGTGAAGGACCCTTGCTGAGAGAGAAGGAGAGTGAGAGAGGCCTAAGACCAGAGGCCTGCTTGAAATCCATGCTCAGAGGAGAGTTGCAGCATCCTGGCAGAATCTTCCAGCAGACAGAGATACAGAGCTGTTTGCAGCAGAGTTGGCAGTGAAGAAGTTAAAGGCTGAACTGCCCTGATTGCAGGTGGTAGAGTGGTAAGCCTAAAACCTCTCCCCCTGTCTCCACAACAGGGCACCCTGAATTTAGCCACACACCAATAAAAGCTTTTGATCTCCAGTCCCACTGGCATATTGAAGTTCCAATACAATTCAACTCATACTGTGGAGTAAGTTACTCATGGGCCCCAACTGTGTTATGTGCACCAACTAAAGGTACCCAGCGGCCACTAGGGCGAAGATTAGGGTGGGCCGCAGTGATTGTTGTGGGTGGGTGAACCTTGTATTGTATATTTCATTTCTGTATATTTTATTCTAATATATTTCATGTTTTTCTGTTGCATTTATGCATAGTGTTTTGCTGTGCAATACAAAGTTAATTTTAAGTTAGCCCTGTGTCAGTTTTATTAATCACTCGGCTATGTTCCCAGCGGGAGCTCATATCCATACCCTGGATGCTCCGTTGGGTGGAGGCACTGCCACAGTTATGTATCCCAACTCCCAGGTAGCGGAGGCTCAGGATTGGCCTGCAGAGCACAAAGAGGTAACTGGGGTAAATGACCACAGAGATATTGGTGGGTCTACCCAAAAACCCGTTACACAGCCATATTTACTGTACGGGATCATGGCTTTAAGCTTTACACCACTGCACCCTTTAAAGGGTTGACTTTCTTTGTCAGTTAACCTTGTTTTAGCATCTCTATTTAGTATCTGCCCTCCTAATGTTATCCTTTGTCTCCCAAGACTCCCTTTCTAACTTTAACATCAACTAAACTTCCTGATCAGGTAGCCAAGAAGCTCTCGACCAAACAAGGTCTTTCCAGAAAGCAGCTTATAAGGAGCCAGCAGCATGTTTGAGTCTATAGCCATTACATTTTAAATAATTAGATAATATAGGAAGTTCATTTTGAAAATCAGCCACAGCAAGGCTTCTCATCTCACTTTCTTTTTACCTAGATGTCCAATCTATCTGCTTGTATAAAAACCTCTTACTTTCAATCGTGCATTCAATACGTGCATTCGAGTCTTTTAACAGCGTCTTTTCCGTTATGAAAGCTTTGCTGTAGGTCAGTGTCAGTTGCCTTTAACTGATTTGGAACCCAAAGAGAATAAACTGAAAGAAAGGTGGTGAATATGTTTGCCATTGAATGCCATTTTAATATGTAGTTACCTAAAAACATTATGCAAGAAACAGCTACATTTATATAAATGAACAATCCTGAAATAAATTGAACCACCTTCCAACAAATTAAAGCAAATCAGCAGGGAGAAAAAGCTACCCATGTTCGGTATCTGAGAAACCATCAGCAAGCACTGTTATTGTGAGGCCATAGACCCCATAGTGAATTATGACATCATCCTGGCAGCATGCAGGTTGGTTGCACAGCATTCTATCTTCAGTGCAGTTGGGCGCTCGACACTTTCAGGCTGCTATTTCTTTAGTGAACTTGAAGTGTGGTTACCAACTACGTCAACAGCTACCAGAGAAGAAAAACTCACCAGTCATTATGGCAGAGTGTCTCTTCTCAGGACTAAGGTGGATTTTAAAGAAGTGCTGCCCCAGAAAACTAGGCAAATATTTCAACAGGCTCAAAAAGACTTCCGATAATGTTCCAACACATAGCACAAGAGATGAAAACAGCGAGCTCTTCACAGACAGAACCTTTCTGCTGAAGCGAAAGAAAGAAGGTAGCAGTACAGAAAACAGAATGAGACTGAGGAAAAGGAGGAGATGTACTGCTAACCGCCTGTATATCAGGAAAAAGGAGACAACAAAGCGCAGAAGAACCAGCACAGGCAGCTATGAACATGAGCGGAAGAGGCATAGAAATAACGAGAGCCATGATCTGGGGCAGCAGGTGAAACCAACAGCAGATGCACACCTGGAGGAGTACAGGAGCAGGAGGATGAAGGTTCCCAGGAAAAGGCGCAGAAGTGAGGACTGCAGCCTGGCCGCAAAACGATTCAGGAACCTTCTCCCCATGTCGGTGTCCTGCTTAAGGTTTCATTTTCAACTGGGACAAGGGAGCTTTGGAAAGGTCATGTTGGCCTCTGTTCCTTCCAAGGATTCCTTAATAGCGGTAAAAATGATACGCAAGAGATCTATGAAGTCTCTGCACATCATGAGAGAGAGGAGGATTCTGGAGGTAGCTAGGAACAGCCCGTTTCTATGCCACGGGTATGCAGCTTTCCAGACAGAGACCTGTGTGTTCCTCGCCATGGAGTTTATGGCTGGAGGAACCTTGGAGTCTTATATGGATAGTGTTGGCTACATGACACAGAACACAGCTGCATTCTACTCTGCAGAGCTGGTCTGTGGCATCCAATTCCTCCATTCCCAGGGCATCATTCATAGAGATCTGAAGCCGCAGAATATCTTACTTGATCGTGAGGGCCATGTCAAGATCAGTGATTTTGGTCTTGCTGTAGAAGGTGTTTTTGGAAGTACAGTGAGAGGACATTGTGGAACACGTCTATACATGGCCCCAGAAATATATCTAAAGAAGTAATATGGTGTCGCCGTCGACTGGTGGTCCTTCGGGGTGATTCTCTTCCGCATGCTTAACGGAACTTTTCCCTTCTTCACTGGCTACTGCAAGAAGGCAACTGTCCATTCTATTATCAATGGCAGGCCGAAATACACCAAGGCATTAAGCCAAGAAGCTGTGGATATACTGACTTGTCTGTTAAAGAAAGATCCTCAGCTTCGCCTCTGGATGACTGAATACATCAGGGAGCATCCGTTCTTTGACAGCATCAATTGGGAAGACATAGAGAGCAGGAGAATACCTCCCCCGTACCAGAAGGCTGAAAGACCCAATCGCCGCTTCAAGAACATCCAACCCATACCACCAGTTTTGGAGATCCCAGAGGACACTGCCTCTCCATCTAGTAACCAGAGCCTGACTGACACCTCCTCTTTATTTAGTGATCAGAGCCTGGCCGGCGTGTCCTCTTCATCTAGTGACCAGAGCCTGTTCGGCTTCTCTTTTGTCACTCCGGACTGGATGTTTTGAAGATTTTGTCAGAGCGATTCTCAAGACTTTGCACATTTGTTGTCTCCAAGAAAGTCGAAAATAAAATTAAAAACCCTGCTCTAATTTTGGTGATAGTTTCTTTGTTGTTCTACAGTTACAGGGTGCATATGACCTCACAATGCAGGCTCAGCCTGACATCATATGTTGTGAATCTAATGGCTGCAGAATCTAATGGCCCTATAAATACAGTAAATAATAATAATGACATCTTCCGTTTGTCCATAAGTTGCAATTTTCTAGCCTACCCCACCACTTTGTTTGTTGTATGCTGGTTACTTTTTCTAGACTAAGACACTGTGTGTGTGGTGCTGCTCAGTTAAAACTTGCCGTGTGTATATGCCTTTTAAATTATTTATATGTATATGACCTTTGGATGTGGTACTGAATTTATAAACACGCTTGCTACACCTACTATCATTGGTTTTACATGGGAATTCAACTGCTATATGTGAATAATGTAACTAAAAGTAACATCAAGAAGATGAAAAAAATAAATCTGCTTATCAGGGAAGATCCCATGATTGGATTCCTAAATGCAAGTACCCATGGAGAAAATGCAACATGTGGTCACAGTCAAAGGTCAACCCTTATTTTGAGTACAGGGCATTGCATTGAAGACAGGCCATCCGTTGCTTATTTAACCAAGGTCTTCGCTGGTCTCCGCTGGTCATCTTTCTATGAGTAATAAACCAAAGGCAGCCAAGGCTTAAAACTGTTAACAGATCAAAAGGGTAGTGCATATCAGCAAAAGCCAAGTTGTCTGGTAAAGTATAGCTCCGGTCAATCCAACGTCAGGACAGGCAGAAGTGGTTCACAGGTAAAGGTAACTGCGGCAGAACAACAATAAAATACAGTTTTTGGAGATTGTATAGTCAACTATGATTTCTCACTGTTTTCCGCTGGGACACACTGAGACCACCAGAAGCAACATCATCCTCCATAAGATCATCATGTGTTGCCAAGTCAAAACCTAGGTTCCAGCAGCATGGCAGGTGAGAGTGGGGGTAGTGTATGTGTACTACAGTGTTAGAGTCAGTGTGTATGTGTGTGTGTATATGCATAGTGCTGGAGCCAGTGTGTGTGTGTGTGTGTGTGTGTGTGTGTGTGTGTGTATATTGCAGTGTCAGAGTCAGTGTGGTATTACTGTGTGTGTAAATGTATAGTGCCAAAGTCAGTATGTCTACTGTACTGTAGTGTCCGATTCAGTGTGTATTTTGTCAAAGTGTTAGTGTATGTACATATATATATATATATATATATATATATACATACAGTATCTCACAAAAGTGAGTACACCCCTCCCGTTTTTTAAAATATTTTATTATATCTCAAACTGTGTCAAACGGAAGAAATGACACTCTGCTACAATATAAAGTAGCGAGTGTACAGTAGTGAGTATAACAGGGAACATTTGCTGTCCCCTCAAAATAACTAAACACACCATTAATGTCTAAACCTTGGCAACAAAAGTGAATACATCGCTACGTGGACATGTCCATGTTGGACATATTTTGTGTGGCCACCATTATTTTCTAGCACTGCCTTAACCTTCCTGAGCATGGAGTTCACAGAGCTTCACAGGTTGCCACTGGAGTCCTCTAGTCCTCTTCCACTCCTCAATCAGTACATCACAGAGCTGGTGGATTTTAGAGACCTTGTGCTCCCCCACCTTCCGTTTGAGGATGCCCTACAGATGCTCAGTAGGGTTTAGGTCTGGAGACATGTTTGGGCAGCCCATCACCTTTACCCTCAGCTTCTTTAGCAATGCAGTGGTCGTCTTGGAGGTGTGTTTTGGGGTCGTTATAAACATGGGTGACTTTAATCTCCCTGACATGAACTGGAAAATGAAAGTAGCTGGTTGTGTCCGGAGTGCAGATATTCTGAACTCCCTACTGGGATTATCTTTAAAACAAGTAGTTGAGGAGCCAACTCGCAAGGAGGCCATATTGGACTTAGTGTGAACGTTTGGGATCTACTGCTCATCAGTTTGTGTTGTTTCATATACGAACGGTCACACTTCAGTGGTAACACTGAAATGCATTAAGGGTTACATACGATGAAGCAGGGGCCGTGGCTAGCACTCAAAGGCAATGCACGCTTAGATACAGAGCTCCGAGGATTCTCTACTTTTAACCTGTCTTTTGGGTGATTTACCGCAACGATGGGCAAGAATTCTACAGCTTCTTTTTCTACTAAGTGCCCTGGGGTGAAAGAAAAGCATTCAAGCACCTCCGTTCGTGCATTTTTTAAACATATCTCCGATCAGGAGCAAAGAGACTCACTTACCAAGATGGCGTCGGCTCCTTCAAGCCCGCGAAGCACACGTTCCGGCTCACACTCCATTGCTGAATTCTATGCTCCACCACTTTCACAGCCTGGACCAGCATGGCAGGAAGCTGTAAAAGATCTCCCCACTAAGGCTGAAATGTCGGCCCTGTTCCATGCAGCGTTGTCCGGCATCTGTGATGACCTGCAGGACATCAAGAAGAACCTACATCAGCTGGGAGACCGGGTGGCAGCTTTGGAGGAGAGCAAAGATAAAATACACTCTACAGTGGATGAAATATCAGACTGTGTTTCGCTACAACAAGGTGCTATTGCACGTATTTATAGACAAATGGAGGACCTTGACAATAGGGGACGGCGATCCAACCTCCGTATCCGCGTCCTCCCTGAATCGATCTCCAATGCAGACATTATCTCTACATTGACGTCTTTATTTAATGGGATTCTGGAAAGGCCGGTAGACACCCCTATTATTTTGGACCACGCTCACCGTGCGCTCAGACTGCTGCCTGCATGAATATCGCACAAAAGAACAAATACTACAGAAATGCAGATCAAAAGTACCCATCCTTTTTGAAGGTCGTACTATAAACATCTTTCAAAACATTTCCCCCATCACATTACAGAATCAGAGGCGGCTGCGCCCACTGACCGTGGTGCTTTGGGAGGCCTCTGTTCCCTATCAATGGGGGTTTCCCTTCTCGCTGATTGCGAGGAAGGGAACACAAGTGGTGGTTCTGTGTCAGCCGACGGATCTACCTGATATCCTAAAAACACTAGGACTCCCTCTGTTGAAGATTCTGGATTGGACGACCTCATCGTTCAACTCTCCCAAACGATCAGATCTGGCAACTGAATGGTCATCGCCTCCTCAACGTCGTCCTAGACATCAACGGGTCACCAGGAACACGAAGGCGGAGGACTGACTACTTTACCCAAAGAACTTCCTAAAGATTGTCCCTTCATGGCTGCAGAAGAAGGACTATATACATTTGGACTCTCTTTTTGTCTGTAAATCCTCCATTTGAGGATCCAATCCGATGGTACAGTTATTGACTTTCCTCTCTTCTTATGAGTTTCCTTTTTTTTTTTTGGATTACCTACCTACATTATACGTTCACCGTGGCTGTCGTAGTGTCAGGGTCCATCCAGGCCGCGGAGCTGCATATCTCTGTTTTTCCCTGCCTTGCCTCAGTTCCCATGTTTTGCCGTGGTTCACTCCTGGATTTCCGTATGCTGTCCTGAACCTATGATTCCTTGAATCCAGTCTGCTCTTTGCTTTAGCTCCTGTTTCCTTTATAAGGTGTGTCCCACCCGTTTGTTCTGTTTGTATCAGTCTGCAGTCTAAAGGTATGTCCTTCTCGGCTCTGTGTTTGGATTCAATGTTTAGTTTCGTATGCAGGGCTTAGTGTTAGGACCTACCGTCATTCGAGTACTTTGGCGTAGTGGTGGGCTAAGCATACTATGGCCATATGATGTGACGGAATCTCCAATTGTTCTCTCATAGTCCTAGGCTGGTTCCTGTATCCATGTGCGTCTGTCTCTTATGTACCTTTGCCCTTCTTCCCTGAATCATCTGAGGATTCTGGTTCCTCTCTCCTCTCCCCATGTCCCAGTTAAGTAGTCCTATCCTTGCTTAAAGGTGAAGCGTCCAAGGATTCTGGCTCCTCACTCCTTCCCCTGTTTTCCTTGCCTTGTTCCCTGTCCTTTGTTGTGCCCTGTATCATGTATGTCTAGTATGGTTATGTTCCTTGCTCGGTCTCCCTGTTCCTTGCTCTGTCCTCCTTGCTCCTTGCTCTGTCCTTGCTTGCTACGTTTCTGTTGATACTCTGCTTAGCTTCCCTACTCTCAGCATGCAGCATCCTGCACATGATTCCAGTGCTATGTTTCATGCCTGCTCCAGGGTGCCTGCAGGACATTTCCAAGTTTTGTTCGTTTTGTCAGATCCAAGTTTTGTTCAGATTTCCACATCCAGCCAAGTTTCGTTCTGCTCGGTTCTGGACATGGTCAGCTGCTATGTCAGGGTGCTGGTATGTGGCTGCTCAACCCTAGATGCCCACCTGGGTGAGTGCAGTCGCCCTGCACCAGGCCCTGTCCTACTCCACTCCTGCGCAATACCTCCTGAACTCCATCTATGGGCGCGCTGGGTCATTACAGTCATCTGTATGGACCCAGTTCCCTGACACGTAGGTAATTACACCACGTCTCTCTCTTTTTCATGCTACATTTTTATATATATATATATATATATTTGTATTTTTCTTGCGCTCCATTATATTTAATACACACACCCCCTTATTACACTCATATAAGAGGATCCTCTCTCTGTCTTCGTATTGCATCCCACATGTTCATACAGTTTTTGTTTTACTTTTCACCTTTTTTTGGTTATTATTTTCACAATGTTATCCACCTCCCCCGAGTTTGCCATTCAGAGATCCTTCGGTCTCTGGCGTTTGGTAGTTGCCCAGTTTACTGGTCGTGGTGCTCTCTCTTTGATGCCCTGGCATCTTGCTCTTATTATTGGGATAGGAGTATGTTTTGTTTTTTTTCCCCTTGTTTGGTATTTTGTTCTAATAACTATGGTTGCTCGTAATTTCATTGTACATTGCTATGCCTTGCCGTCACTTCCTACAGGTCCTGCCAGTCACCAACAAAATGGCCCTTGACCCAGTTAAATTGAACAAACCCGAGCAGAGATCCAAACTGTTTGCAGAACTCCAGCATACTAAAGTAAAAATAGCCTTCCTCCAAGAAACACACTTTCGGGCCACTAAAGAACCCAAACTGACTAATAAAAAATGTCTAACTTCTCTCACCTCCAGTAATCCGGAGGCACAAAATGAGAGGAGTGGCAATTCTTCTGCATAAACATTTACCCTTTAGCACCCTGAATAGCTGGCAGGACTTGTAGGGCAGATGCCTTTTTGTAGAAGGGTTTTTAGGCCCCCATAAAATCACTTTGGCAAATGTTTATGCCCCTAATCGTCATCAATCACGATTTCTCAAGTTTGTTATAAAAAAAACAAACGATGGACTTTCAGGAAGGTATGACCATATTGGGGGGTGACTTTAACATGACTATGAATCCTTTACTTCCATCCACGTTAGCTCAACTAGACACTCTTAGGTCTCAACTTTCCTATTAGATTAGAGGAGGTGCAGGAGGCCATAAAGACCACTCAACAGGGCAAGAGCCCCGGACCTGATGGTCTCACAACTGCCATTTACAAAAAAATCCTCCCTATCCTCGGGCCCCATTTAGTCAATGTATTCAATTCTCTGACTTCAGGTTCCCACTTAGATCCCCAATCCAGTTTAGCACACATTTCGATCCTATTAAAGCCTGGTAAGCCCTCTTATGTGTCAGGCAGTTATCGCCCTATTTCATTACTGACCTCTGATGTCAAATTATTAGCAAGAATATTGGCCATGAGACTTAAGCCCTTTATCCTCCATCTCATACACCGAGATCAGGTGGGTTTTGTCCCAGGTAGAGAGGCGAGGGACAATACTACCAGGGTTGTTGACCTTCTAAGATACTCTGCCCAGATGAAATTCTGGTATGAAATTATGTACAGTTTTGGTGTGTTACTTACACACCAAAATTGGACCAACCCCCCCAATATTATATATATATGTATATATATATATATATATATATATGTATATATATATATATATATATATATATATATATATATATATATATATATATATATAAAATCATGCCCAGGTTCTAGCATGCACTGGCTTCCTGGGCATGATTGCTGTGATTGCTGATGGCCAGCTCATATTGCCACTGCAGAGATTTAGTTATGAAGTTTTGGTAGTTACTGGTATACAGATATTATTTGATTTATGCAAAACAGATATTCAAGCAGAACATGTTGCATGGGCAGGAATGTAGACTGTAGGACAACAACGAAAGTGTGAACACCCAGGATGCAGCAAAAATAAAATATACAGCAATATTTACTGTACGGGATCATGGCTTTAAGCTTTACACCACTGCACCCTTTAAAGTGTTGACTTTCTTTGTCAGTTAACCTTGTTTTAGCATCTCTATTTAGTATCTGCCCTCCTAATGTTATCCTTTGTCTCCCAAGACTCCCTTTCTAACTTTAACATCAACTAAACTTCCTGATCAGGTAGCCAAGAAGCTCTCGACCAAACAAGGTCTATCCAGAAAGCAGCTTATAAGGAGCCAGCAGCATGTTTGAGTCTATAGCCATTACATTTTAAATAATTAGATAATATAGGAAGTTCATTTTGAAAATCAGCCACAGCAAGGCTTCTCATCTCACTTTCTTTTTACCTAGATGTCCAATATATCTGCTTGTATAAAAACCTCTTACTTTCAATCGTGCATTCAATACGTGCATTCAAGTCTTTTAACAGCGTCTTTTCCGTTATGAAAGCTTTGCTGTAGGTCAGTGTCAGTTGCCTTTAACTGATTTGGAACCCAAAGAGAATAAACTGAAAGAAAGGTGGTGAATATGTTTGCCATTGAATCGTTTTAATATGTAGTTACCTAAAAACATTATGCAAGAAACAGCTACATTTATAGAAATTAACAATCCTGAAATAAATTGAACCACCTTCCAACAAATTAAAGCAAATCAGCAGGGAGAAAAAGCTACCCATGTTCGGTATCTGAGAAACCATCAGCAAGCACTGTTATTGTGAGGCCATAGACCCCATAGTGAATTATGACATCATCCTGGCAGCATGCAGGTTGGTTGCACAGCATTCTATCTTCAGTGCAGTTGGGCGCTCGACACTTTCAGGCTGCTATTTCTTTAGTGAACTTGAAGTGTGGTTACCAACTACGTCAACAGCTACCAGAGAAGAAAAACTCACCAGTCATTATGGCAGAGTGTCTCTTCTCAGGACTAAGGTGGATTTTAAAGAAGTGCTGCCCCAGAAAACTAGGCAAATATTTCAACAGGCTCAAAAAGACTTCCGATAATGTTCCAACACATAGCACAAGAGATGAAAACAGCGAGCTCTTCACAGACAGAACCTTTCTGCTGAAGCGAAAGAAAGAAGGTAGCAGTACAGAAAACAGAATGAGACTGAGGAAAAGGAGGAGATGTACTGCTAGCCGCCTGTATATCAGGAAAAAGGAGACAACAAAGCGCAGAAGAACCAGCACAGGCAGCTATGAGCATGAGCGGAAGAGGCATAGAAATAACGAGAGCCATGATCTGGGGCAGCAGGTGAAACCAACAGCAGATGCACACCTGGAGGAGTACAGGAGCAGGAGGATGAAGGTTCCCAGGAAAAGGCGCAGAAGTGAGGACTGCAGCCTGGCCGCAAAACGATTCAGGAACCTTCTCCCCATGTCGGTGTCCTGCTTAAGGTTTCATTTTCAACTGGGACAAGGGAGCTTTGGAAAGGTCATGTTGGCCTCTGTTCCTTCCAAGGATTCCTTAATAGCGGTAAAAATGATACGCAAGAGATCTATGAAGTCTCTGCACATCATGAGAGAGAGGAGGATTCTGGAGGTAGCTAGGAACAGCCCGTTTCTATGCCACGGGTATGCAGCTTTCCAGACAGAGACCTGTGTGTTCCTCGCCATGGAGTTTATGGCTGGAGGAACCTTGGAGTCTTATATGGATAGTGTTGGCTACATGACACAGAACACAGCTGCATTCTACTCTGCAGAGCTGGTCTGTGGCATCCAATTCCTCCATTCCCAGGGCATCATTCATAGAGATCTGAAGCCGCAGAATATCTTACTTGATCGTGAGGGCCATGTCAAGATCAGTGATTTTGGTCTTGCTGTAGAAGGTGTTTTTGGAAGTACAGTGAGAGGACATTGTGGAACACGTCTATACATGGCCCCAGAAATATATCTAAAGAAGCAATATGGTGTTGCCGTCGACTGGTGGTCCTTCGGGGTGATTCTCTTCCGCATGCTTAACGGAACTTTTCCCTTCTTCACTGGCTACTGCAAGAAGGCAACTGTCCATTCTATTATCAATGGCAGGCCGAAATACACCAAGGCATTAAGCCAAGAAGCTGTGGATATACTGACTTGTCTGTTAAAGAAAGATCCTCAGCTTCGCCTCTGGATGACTGAATACATCAGGGAGCATCCGTTCTTTGACAGCATCAATTGGGAAGACATAGAGAGCAGGAGAATACCTCCCCCGTACCAGAAGGCTGAAAGACCCAATCGCCGCTTCAAGAACATCCAACCCATACCACCAGTTTTGGAGATCCCAGAGGACACTGCCTCTCCATCTAGTAACCAGAGCCTGTCTGACACCTCCTCTTTGTTTAGTGATCAGAGCCTGGCCGGCGTGTCCTCTTCATCTAGTGACCAGAGCCTGTTCGGCTTCTCTTTTGTCACTCCGGACTGGATGTTTTGAAGATTTTGTCAGAGCGATTCTCAAGACTTTGCACATTTGTTGTCTCCAAGAAAGTCGAAAATAAAATTAAAAACCCTGCTCTAATTTTGGTGATAGTTTCTTTGTTGTTCTACAGTTACAGGGTGCATATGACCTCACAATGCAGGCTCAGCCTGACATCATATGTTGTGAATCTAATGGCTGCAGAATCTAATGGCCCTATAAATACAGTAAATAATAATAATGACATCTTCCGTTTGTCCATAAGTTGCAATTTTCTAGCCTACCCCACCACTTTGTTTGTTGTATGCTGGTTACTTTTTCTAGACTAAGACACTGTGTGTGTGGTGCTGCTCAGTTAAAACTTGCCGTGTGTATATGCCTTTTAAATTATTTATATGTATATGACCTTTGGATGTGGTACTGAATTTATAAACACGCTTGCTACACCTACTATCATTGGCATTTTCAGCGACATAGTCAAACTATTACAGGGTTTTACATGGGAATTCAACTGCTATATGTGAATAATGTAACTAAAAGTAACATCAAGAAGATGAAAAAAAAAATCTGCTTATCAGGGAAGATCCCATGATTGGATTCCTAAATGCAAGTACCCATGGAGAAAATGCAACATTTGGTCACAGTCAAAGGTCAACCCTTATTTTGAGTACAGGGCATTGCATTGAAGACAGGCCATCCGTTGCTTACTTAACCAAGGTCTTCGCTAGTCTCCGCTGGTCATCTTTCTATGAGTAATAAACCAAAGGCAGCCAAGGCTTAAAACTGTTAACAGATCAAAAGGGTAGTGCATATCAGCAAAAGCCAAGTTGTCTGGTAAAGTATAGCTCCGGTCAATCCAACGTCAGGACAGGCAGAAGTGGTTCACAGGTAAAGGTAACTGCGGCAGAACAACAATAAAATACAGTTTTTGGAGATTGCATAGTCAACTATGATTTCTCACTGTTTTCCGCTGGGGCACACTGAGACCACCAGAAGCAACATCATCCTCCATAAGATCATCATGTGTTGCCAAGTCAAAACCTAGGTTCCAGCAGCATGGCAGGTGAGAGTGGGGGTAGTGTATGTGTACTACAGTGTTAGAGTCAGTGTGTATGTGTGTGTGTATATGCATAGTGCTGGAGCCAGTGTGTGTGTGTGTGTGTGTGTGTGTGTGTGTGTGTATGTGTGTATATTGCAGTGTCAGAGTCAGTGTGGTATTACTGTGTGTGTAAATGTATATTGCCAAAGTCAGTATGTCTACTGTACTGTAGTGTCCGATTCAGTGTGTATTTTGTCAAAGTGTTAGTGTATGTACATATATATATATATATATATATATATATATATATATACATACAGTATCTCACAAAAGTGAGTACACCCCTCCCATTTTTTAAAATATTTTAATATATCTCAAACTGTGTCAAACGGAAGAAATGACACTCTGCTACAATATAAAGTAGCGAGTGTACAGTAGTAAGTATAACAGGGAACATTTGCTGTCCCCTCAAAATAACTAAACACACCATTAATGTCTAAACCTTGGCAACAAAAGTGAATACGTCGCTACGTGGACATGTCCATGTTGGACATATTTTGTGTGGCCACCATTATTTTCTAGCACTGCCTTAACCTTCCTGTGCATGGAGTTCACAGAGCTTCACGGGTTGCCACTGGAGTCCTCTAGTCCTCTTCCACCCCTCAATCAGTACATCACAGAGCTGGATTCTCTACTTTTAACCTGTCTTTTGGCTGATTTACCGCAACGATGGGCAAGAATTCTACAGCTTCTTTTTCTACTAAGTCCCCTGAGGTGAAAGAAAAGCATTCGAGCACCTCCGTTTGTGCATTTTTTAAACATATCTCCGATCAGGAGCAAAGAGACTCACTTACCAAGATGGCGTCGGCTCCTTCAAGCCCGCGAAGCACACGTTCCGGCTCACACTCCATTGCTGAATTCTATGCTCCACCGCTTTCACAGCCTGGACCAGCATGGCAGGAAGCTGTAAAAGATCTCCCCACTAAGGCTGAAATGTCGGCCCTGTTCCATGCAGCGTTGTCCGGCATCTGTGATGACCTGCAGGACATCAAGAAGAACCTACATCAGCTGAGAGACCGGGTGACAGCTTTGGAGGAGAGAAAAGATAAAATACACTCTACAGTGGATGAAATATCAGACTGTGTTTCGCTACAACAAGGTGCTTTTGCACGTATTTATAGACAAATGGAGGACCTTGACAATAGGGGACGGCGATCCAACCTCCGTATCCGCGTCCTCCCTGAATCGATCTCCAATGCAGACATTATCTCTACATTGACGTCTTTATTTAATGGGATTCTGGAAAGGCTGGTAGACACCCTTATTATTTTGGACCACGCTCACCGTGCGCTCAGACTGCTGCCTGCATGAATATCGCACAAAAGAACAAATACTACAGAAATGCAGATCAAAAGTACCCATCCTTTTTGAAGGTCATACTATAAACATCTTTCAAAACATTTCCCCTATCACATTACAGAATCAGAGGCGGCTGCGCCCACTGACCGTGGTGCTTTGGGAGGCCTCTGTTCCCTATCAATGGGGGTTTCCCTTCTCGCTGATTGCGAGGAAGGGAACACAAGCGGTGGTTCTGTGTCAGCCGACGGATCTACCTGATATCCTAAAACGTCAACGGGTCACCAGGAACACGAAGGCGGAGGACTGACTACTTTACCCAAAGAACTTCCTAAAGATTGTCCCTTCATGGCTGCAGAAGAAGGACTATATACATTTGGACTCTCTTTTTGTCTGTAAATCCTCCATTTGAGGATCCAATCCGATGGTACAGTATTGACTTTCCTCTCTCCTTATGAGTTTCCTTTATACGTTCACCGTGGCTGTCGTAGTGTCAGGGTCCATCCAGGCTGTGGAGCTGCATATCTCTGTTTTTCCCTGCCTTGCCTCAGTTCCCATGTTTTGCTGTGGTTCACTCCTGGATTTCCGTATGCTGTCCTGAACCTCTGATTCCTTGAATCCAGTCTGCTCTTTGCTTTAGCTCCTGTTTCCTTTATAAGGTGTGTCCCACCCGATTGTTCTGTTTGTCTCAGTCTGCAGTCTAAAGGTATGTCCTTCTCGGCTCTGTGTTTGGATTCAATGTTTAGTTTCGTATGCAGGGCTTAGTGTTAGGACCCACCGTCATTGGAGTACTTTGGCGTAGTGGTGGGCTAAGCATACTATGGCCATATGATGTGACGGAATCTCCAATTGTTCTCTCATAGTCCTAGGCTAGTTCCTGTATCCATGTGCGTCTGTCTCTTATGTACCTTTGCCCTTCTCCCCTGAATCATCTGAGGATTCTGGCTCCTCGCTCCTTCCCCTGTTTTCCTTGCCTTGTTCCCTGTCCTTTGTTGTGCCCTGTATCATGTATGTCTTGTATGGTTATGTTCCTTGCTCGGTCTCCCTGTTCCTTGCTCTGTCCTCCTTGCTCCTTGCTCTGTCCTTGCTTGCTACGTTTCTGTTGATACTCTGGTTAGCTTCCCTACTCTCAGCCTGCAGCATCCTGCACATGATTCCAGTGCTATGTTTCATGCCTGCTCCAGGGTGCCTGCAGGATATTTCCAAGTTTTGTTCGTTTTGTCAGATCCAAGCTTTGTTCAGATTTCCACATCCAGCCAAGTTTCGTTCTGCTCGGTTCTGGACATGGTCAGCTGCTATGTCAGGGTGCTGGTATGTGGCTGCTCAACCCTAGATGCCCACCTGGGTGAGTGCAGTCGCCCTGCACCAGGCCCTGTCCTACTCCGCTCCTGCGCAATACCTCCTGAACTCCATCTATGGGCGCGCTTGGTCATTACAGTCATCTGTATGGACCCAGTTCCCTGACACGTAGATAATTACACCACGTCTCTCTCTTTTTCATGCTACATTTTTATATATATATTTTTGTATTTTTCTTGCGCTCCCTTATATTTAATACACACACCCCCTTATTACACTCATATAAGAGGATCCTCTCTCTGTCTTCGTATTGCATCCCACATGTTCATACAGTTTTTGTTTTACTTTTCACCTTTTTTGGTTATTATTTTCACAATGTTATCCACCTCCCCCGAGTTTGCCATTCAGAGATCCTTCGGTCTCTGGCGTTTGGTAGTTGCCCAGTTTACTGGTCGTGGTGCTCTCTCTTTGATGCCCTGGCATCTTGCTCTTATTATTGGGATAGGAGTATGTTTTGTTTTTTTTCCCCTTGTTTGGTATTTTGTTCTAATAACTATGGTTGCTCGTAATTTCATTGTACATTGCTATGCCTTGCCGTCACTTCCTACAGGTCCTGCCAGTCACCAACAAAATGAACCTTGACCCAGTTAAATTGAACAAACCCGAGCAGAGATCCAAACTGTTTGCAGAACTCCAGTGTACTAAAGTAAAAATAGCCTTCCTCCAAGAAACACACTTTTGGGCCACTAAAGAACCCAAACTGACTAATAAAACATGTCTAACTTCTCTCACCTCCAGTAATCCGGAGGCACAAAATGAGAGGAGTGGCAATTCTTCTGCATGAACATTTACCCTTTAGCACCCTGAATAGCTGGCAGGACTTGTAGGGCAGATGCCTTTTTGTAAAAGGGTTTTTAGGCCCCCATAAAATCACTTTGGCAAATGTTTATGCCCCTAATCGTCATCAATCACGATTTCTCAAGTTTGTTATAAAAAAAAAACGATGGACTTTCAGGAAGGTATGACCATATTGGGGGGTGACTTTAACATGACTATGAATCCTTTACTTCCATCCACGTTAGCTCAACTAGACACTCTTAGGTCTCAACTTTCCTATTAGATTAGAGGAGGTGCAGGAGGCCATAAAGACCACTCAACAGGGCAAGAGCCCCGGACCTGATGGTCTCACAACTGCCTTTTACAAAAAAATCCTCCCTATCCTCGGGCCCCATTTAGTCAATGTATTCAATTCTCTGACTTCAGGTTCCCACTTAGATCCCCAATCCAATTTAGCACGCATTTCGATCCTATTAAAGCCTGGTAAGCCCTCTTATGCGTCAGGCAGTTATCGCCCTATTTCATTACTGACCTCTGATGTCAAATTATTAGCAAGAATATTGGCCATGAGACTTAAGCCCTTTATCCTCCATCTCATACACCGAGATCAGGTGGGTTTTGTCCCAGGTAGAGAGGCGAGGGACAATACTACCAGGGTTGTTGACCTTCTAAGTTACTCTGCCCAGATGAAATTCTGGTATGAAATTCTGTACAATTTTGGTGTGTTACTTACACACCAAAATTGGACCAAAAAACCCCCCAATATTATACATATATATATATATATATATATATAAAAAATCATGCCCAGGTTCTAGCATGCCCAGGTTCTAGCATGCACTGGCTTCCTGGGCATGATTGCTGTGATTGCCGATGGCCAGCTCCCATTGCCACTGCAGAGATTTAGTTATGAAGTTTTGGTAGTTACTGGTATACAGATATTATTTGATTTATGCAAAACAGATATTCAAGCAGAACATGTTGCATGGGCAGGAATGTAGACTGTAGGACAACAACGAAAGTGTGAACACCCAGGATGCAGCAAAAATAAAATATTCAGCAATATTTACTGTACGGGATCATGGCTTTAAGCTTTACACCACTGCACCCTTTAAAGTGTTGACTTTCTTTGTCAGTTAACCTTGTTTTAGCATCTCTATTTAGTATCTGCCCTCCTAATGTTATCCTTTGTCTCCCAAGACTCCCTTTCTAACTTTAACATCAACTAAACTTCCTGATCAGGTAGCCAAGAAGCTCTCGACCAAACAAGGTCTTTCCAGAAAGCAGCTTATAAGGAGCCAGCAGCATGTTTGAGTCTATAGCCATTACATTTTAAATAATTAGATAATATAGGAAGTTCATTTTGAAAATCAGCCACAGCAAGGCTTCTCATCTCACTTTCTTTTTACCTAGATGTCCAATCTATCTGCTTGTATAAAAACCTCTTACTTTCAATCGTGCATTCAATACGTGCATTCGAGTCTTTTAACAGCGTCTTTTCCGTTATGAAAGCTTTGCTGTAGGTCAGTGTCAGTTGCCTTTAACTGATTTGGAACCCAAAGAGAATAAACTGAAAGAAAGGTGGTGAATATGTTTGCCATTGAATCGTTTTAATATGTAGTTACCTAAAAACATTATGCAAGAAACAGCTACATTTATATAAATTAACAATCCTGAAATAAATTGAACCACCTTCCAACAAATTAAAGCAAATCAGCAGGGAGAAAAAGCTACCCATGTTCGGTATCTGAGAAACCATCAGCAAGCACTGTTATTGTGAGGCCATAGACCCCATAGTGAATTATGACATCATCCTGGCAGCATGCAGGTTGGTTGCACAGCATTCTATCTTCAGTGCAGTTGGGCGCTCGACACTTTCAGGCTGCTATTTCTTTAGTGAACTTGAAGTGTGGTTACCAACTACGTCAACAGCTACCAGAGAAGAAAAACTCACCAGTCATTATGGCAGAGTGTCTCTTCTCAGGACTAAGGTGGATTTTAAAGAAGTGCTGCCCCAGAAAACTAGGCAAATATTTCAACAGGCTCAAAAAGACTTCCGATAATGTTCCAACACATAGCACAAGAGATGAAAACAGCGAGCTCTTCACAGACAGAACCTTTCTGCTGAAGCGAAAGAAAGAAGGTAGCAGTACAGAAAACAGAATGAGACTGAGGAAAAGGAGGAGATGTACTGCTAACCGCCTGTATATCAGGAAAAAGGAGACAACAAAGCGCAGAAGAACCAGCACAGGCAGCTATGAACATGAGCGGAAGAGGCATAGAAATAACGAGAGCCATGATCTGGGGCAGCAGGTGAAACCAACAGCAGATGCACACCTGGAGGAGTACAGTAGCAGGAGGATGAAGGTTCCCAGGAAAAGGCGCAGAAGTGAGGACTGCAGCCTGGCCGCAAAACGATTCAGGAACCTTCTCCCCATGTCGGTGTCCTGCTTAAGGTTTCATTTTCAACTGGGACAAGGGAGCTTTGGAAAGGTCATGTTGGCCTCTGTTCCTTCCAAGGATTCCTTAATAGCGGTAAAAATGATACGCAAGAGATCTATGAAGTCTCTGCACATCATGAGAGAGAGGAGGATTCTGGAGGTAGCTAGGAACAGCCCGTTTCTATGCCACGGGTATGCAGCTTTCCAGACAGAGACCTGTGTGTTCCTCGCCATGGAGTTTATGGCTGGAGGAACCTTGGAGTCTTATATGGATAGTGTTGGCTACATGACACAGAACACAGCTGCATTCTACTCTGCAGAGCTGGTCTGTGGCATCCAATTCCTCCATTCCCAGGGCATCATTCATAGAGATCTGAAGCCGCAGAATATCTTACTTGATCGTGAGGGCCATGTCAAGATCAGTGATTTTGGTCTTGCTGTAGAAGGTGTTTTTGGAAGTACAGTGAGAGGACATTGTGGAACACGTCTATACATGGCCCCAGAAATATATCTAAAGAAGCAATATGGTGTTGCCGTCGACTGGTGGTCCTTCGGGGTGATTCTCTTCCGCATGCTTAACGGAACTTTTCCCTTCTTCACTGGCTACTGCAAGAAGGCAACTGTCCATTCTATTATCAATGGCAGGCCGAAATACACCAAGGCATTAAGCCAAGAAGCTGTGGATATACTGACTTGTCTGTTAAAGAAAGATCCTCAGCTTCGCCTCTGGATGACTGAATACATCAGGGAGCATCCGTTCTTTGACAGCATCAATTGGGAAGACATAGAGAGCAGGAGAATACCTCCCCCGTACCAGAAGGCTGAAAGACCCAATCGCCGCTTCAAGAACATCCAACCCATACCACCAGTTTTGGAGATCCCAGAGGACACTGCCTCTCCATCTAGTAACCAGAGCCTGTCTGACACCTCCTCTTTATTTAGTGATCAGAGCCTGGCCGGCGTGTCCTCTTCATCTAGTGACCAGAGCCTGTTCGGCTTCTCTTTTGTCACTCCGGACTGGATGTTTTGAAGATTTTGTCAGAGCGATTCTCAAGACTTTGCACATTTGTTGTCTCCAAGAAAGTCGAAAATAAAATTAAAAACCCTGCTCTAATTTTGGTGATAGTTTCTTTGTTGTTCTACAGTTACAGGGTGCATATGACCTCACAATGCAGGCTCAGCCTGACATCATATGTTGTGAATCTAATGGCTGCAGAATCTAATGGCCCTATAAATACAGTAAATAATAATAATGACATCTTCCGTTTGTCCATAAGCTGCAATTTTCTAGCCTACCCCACCACTTTGTTTGTTGTATGCTGGTTACTTTTTCTAGACTAAGACACTGTGTGTGTGGTGCTGCTCAGTTAAAACTTGCCGTGTGTATATGCCTTTTAAATTATTTATATGTATATGACCTTTGGATGTGGTACTGAATTTATAAACACGCTTGCTACACCTACTATCATTGGCATTTTCAGCGACATAGTCAAACTATTACAGGGTTTTACATGGGAATTCAACTGCTATATGTGAATAATGTAACTAAAAGTAACATCAAGAAGATGAAAAAAAAAATCTGCTTATCAGGGAAGATCCCATGATTGGATTCCTAAATGCAAGTACCCATGGAGAAAATGCAACATTTGGTCACAGTCAAAGGTCAACCCTTATTTTGAGTACAGGGCATTGCATTGAAGACAGGCCATCCGTTGCTTACTTAACCAAGGTCTTCGCTAGTCTCCGCTGGTCATCTTTCTATGAGTAATAAACCAAAGGCAGCCAAGGCTTAAAACTGTTAACAGATCAAAAGGGTAGTGCATATCAGCAAAAGCCAAGTTGTCTGGTAAAGTATAGCTCCGGTCAATCCAACGTCAGGACAGGCAGAAGTGGTTCACAGGTAAAGGTAACTGCGGCAGAACAACAATAAAATACAGTTTTTGGAGATTGTATAGTCAACTATGATTTCTCACTGTTTTCCGCTGGGGCACACTGAGACCACCAGAAGCAACATCATCCTCCATAAGATCATCATGTGTTGCCAAGTCAAAACCTAGGTTCCAGCAGCATGGCAGGTGAGAGTGGGGGTAGTGTATGTGTACTACAGTGTTAGAGTCAGTGTGTATGTGTGTGTGTATATGCATAGTGCTGGAGCCAGTGTGTGTGTGTGTGTGTGTGTGTGTGTGTGTATGTGTGTATATTGCAGTGTCAGAGTCAGTGTGGTATTACTGTGTGTGTAAATGTATATTGCCAAAGTCAGTATGTCTACTGTACTGTAGTGTCCGATTCAGTGTGTATTTTGTCAAAGTGTTAGTGTATGTATATATATATATATATATATATATATATATACATACAGTATCTCACAAAAGTGAGTACACCCCTCCCATTTTTTAAAATATTTTAATATATCTCAAACTGTGTCAAACGGAAGAAATGACACTCTGCTACAATATAAAGTAGCGAGTGTACAGTAGTGAGTATAACAGGGAACATTTGCTGTCCCCTCAAAATAACTAAACACACCATTAATGTCTAAACCTTGGCAACAAAAGTGAATACATCGCTACGTGGACATGTCCATGTTGGACATATTTTGTGTGGCCACCATTATTTTCTAGCACTGCCTTAACCTTCCTGTGCATGGAGTTCACAGAGCTTCACGGGTTGCCACTGGAGTCCTCTAGTCCTCTTCCACCCCTCAATCAGTACATCACAGAGCTGGATTCTCTACTTTTAACCTGTCTTTTGGGTGATTTACCGCAACGATGGGCAAGAATTCTACAGCTTCTTTTTCTACTAAGTCCCCTGAGGTGAAAGAAAAGCATTCGAGCACCTCCGTTCGTGCATTTTTTAAACATATCTCCGATCAGGAGCAAAGAGACTCACTTACCAAGATGGCGTCGGCTCCTTCAAGCCCGCGAAGCACACGTTCCGGCTCACACTCCATTGCTGAATTCTATGCTCCACCACTTTCACAGCCTGAACCAGCATGGCAGGAAGCTGTAAAAGATCTCCCCACTAAGGCTGAAATGTCGGCCCTGTTCCATGCAGCGTTGTCCGGCATCTGTGATCACCTGCAGGACATCAAGAAGAACCTACATCAGCTGGGAGACCGGGTGGCAGCTTTGGAGGAGAGAAAAGATAAAATACACTCTACAGTGGATGAAATATCAGACTGTGTTTCGCTACAACAAGGTGCTTTTGCACGTATTTATAGACAAATGGAGGACCTTGACAATAGGGGACGGCGATCCAACCTCCGTATCCGCGTCCTCCCTGAATTGATCTCCAATGCAGACATTATCTCTACATTGACGTCTTTATTTAATGGGATTCTGGAAAGGCTGGTAGACACCCTTATTATTTTGGACCACGCTCACCGTGCGCTCAGACTGCTGCCTGCATGAATATCGCACAAAAGAACAAATACTACAGAAATGCAGATCAAAAGTACCCATCCTTTTTGAAGGTCATACTATAAACATCTTTCAAAACATTTCCCCCATCACATTACAGAATCAGAGGCGGCTGCGCCCACTGACCGTGGTGCTTTGGGAGGCCTCTGTTCCCTATCAATGAGGGTTTCCCTTCTCGCTGATTGCGAGGAAGGGAACACAAGCGGTGGTTCTGTGTCAGCCGACGGATCTACCTGATATCCTAAAACGTCAACGGGTCACCAGGAACACGAAGGCGGAGGACTGACTACTTTACCCAAAGAACTTCCTAAAGATTGTCCCTTCATGGCTGCAGAAGAAGGACTATATACATTTGGACTCTCTTTTTGTCTGTAAATCCTCCATTTGAGGATCCAATCCGATAATACAGTATTGACTTTCCCCTCTCCTCTTTCCTTTTTTTTTTTTTTGATTACCTACCTACATTACACGTTCACCGTGGCTGTCGTAGTGTCAGGGTCCATCCAGGCTGTGGAGCTGCATATCTCTGTTTTTCCCTGCCTTGCCTCAGTTCCCATGTTTTGCTGTGGTTCACTCCTGGATTTCCGTATGCTGTCCTGAACCTCTGATTCCTTGAATCCAGTCTGCTCTTTGCTTTAGCTCCTGTTTCCTTTATAAGGTGTGTCCCACCCGATTGTTCTGTTTGTCTCAGTCTGCAGTCTAAAGGTATGTCCTTCTCGGCTCTGTGTTTGGATTCAATGTTTAGTTTCGTATGCAGGGCTTAGTGTTAGGACCCACCGTCATTGGAGTACTTTGGCGTAGTGGTGGGCTAAGCATACTATGGCCATATGATGTGACGGAATCTCCAATTGTTCTCTCATAGTCCAAGGCTAGTTCCTGTATCCATGTGCGTCTGTCTCTTATGTACCTTTGCCCTTCTTCCCTGAATCATCTGAGGATTCTGGCTCCTCACTCCTTCCCCTGTTTTCCTTGCTTTGTTCCCTGTCCTTTGTCGTGCCCTGTATCATGTATGTCTTGTATGGTTATGTTCCTTGCTCGGTCTCCCTGTTCCTTGCTCTGTCCTCCTTGCTCCTTGTTCTGTCCTTGCTTGCTACGTTTCTGTTGATACTCTGCTTAGCTTCCCTACTCTCAGCCTGCAGCATCCTGCACATGATTCCAGTGCTATGTTTCATGCCTGCTCCAGGGTGCCTGCAGGATATTTCCAAGTTTTGTTCGTTTTGTCAGATCCAAGTTTTGTTCAGATTTCCACATCCAGCCAAGTTTCGTTCTGCTCGGTTCTGGACATGGTCAGCTGCTACGTCAGGGTGCTGGTATGTGGCTGCTCAACCCTAGATGCCCACCTGGGTGAGTGCAGTCGCCCTGCACCAGGCCCTGTCCTACTCCACTCCTGCGCAATACCTCCTGAACTCCATCTATGGGCGCGCTTGGTCATTACAGTCATCTGTATGGACCCAGTTCCCTGACACGTAGGTAATTACACCACGTCTCTCTCTTTTTCATGCTACATTTTTATATATATATATATTTTTGTATTTTTCTTGCGCTCCCTTATATTTAATACACACACCCCCTTATTACACTCATATAAGAGGATCCTCTCTCTGTCTTCGTATTGCATCCCACATGTTCATACAGTTTTTGTTTTACTTTTCACCTTTTTTGGTTATTATTTTCACAATGTTATCCACCTCCCCCGAGTTTGCCATTCAGAGATCCTTCGGTCTCTGGCGTTTGGTAGTTGCCCAGTTTACTGGTCGTGGTGCTCTCTCTTTGATGCCCTGGCATCTTGCTCTTATTATTGGGATAGGAGTATGTTTTGTTTTTTTTCCCCTTGTTTGGTATTTTGTTCTAATAACTATGGTTGCTCGTAATTTCATTGTACATTGCTATGCCTTGCCGTCACTTCCTACAGGTCCTGCCAGTCACCAACAAAATGAACCTTGACCCAGTTAAATTGAACAAACCCGAGCAGAGATCCAAACTGTTTGCAGAACTCCAGTGTACTAAAGTAAAAATAGCCTTCCTCCAAGAAACACACTTTTGGGCCACTAAAGAACCCAAACTGACTAATAAAACATGTCTAACTTCTCTCACCTCCAGTAATCCGGAGGCACAAAATGAGAGGAGTGGCAATTCTTCTGCATAAACATTTACCCTTTAGCACCCTGAATAGCTGGCAGGACTTGTAGGGCAGATGCCTTTTCGTAAAAGGGTTTTTAGGCCCCCATAAAATCACTTTGGCAAATGTTTATGCCCCTAATCGTCATCAATCACGATTTCTCAAGTTTGTTATAAAAAAAAAAACGATGGACTTTCAGGAAGGTATGACCATATTGGGGGGTGACTTTAACATGACTATGAATCCTTTACTTCCATCCACGTTAGCTCAACTAGACACTCTTAGGTCTCAACTTTCCTATTAGATTAGAGGAGGTGCAGGAGGCCATAAAGACCACTCAACAGGGCAAGAGCCCCGGACCTGATGGTCTCACAACTGCCTTTTACAAAAAAATCCTCCCTATCCTCGGGCCCCATTTAGTCAATGTATTCAATTCTCTGACTTCAGGTTCCCACTTAGATCCCCAATCCAATTTAGCACGCATTTCGATCCTATTAAAGCCTGGTAAGCCCTCTTATGCGTCAGGCAGTTATCGCCCTATTTCATTACTGACCTCTGATGTCAAATTATTAGCAAGAATATTGGCCATGAGACTTAAGCCCTTTATCCTCCATCTCATACACCGAGATCAGGTGGGTTTTGTCCCAGGTAGAGAGGCGAGGGACAATACTACCAGGGTTGTTGACCTTCTAAGTTACTCTGCCCAGATGAAATTCTGGTATGAAATTCTGTACAATTTTGGTGTGTTACTTACACACCAAAATTGGACCAAAAAACCCCCCAATATTATACATATATATATATATATATATATATAAAATCATGCCCAGGTTCTAGCATGCCCAGGTTCTAGCATGCACTGGCTTCCTGGGCATGATTGCTGTGATTGCTGATGGCCAGCTCCCATTGCCACTGCAGAGATTTAGTTATGAAGTTTTGGTAGTTACTGGTATACATATATTATTTGATTTATGCAAAACAGATATTCAAGCAGAACATGTTGCATGGGCAGGAATGTAGACTGTAGGACAACAACGAAAGTGTGAACACCCAGGATGCAGCAAAAATAAAATATACAGCAATATTTACTGTACGGGATCATGGCTTTAAGCTTTACACCACTGCACCCTTTAAAGTGTTGACTTTCTTTGTCAGTTAACCTTGTTTTAGCATCTCTATTTAGTATCTGCCCTCCTAATGTTATCCTTTGTCTCCCAAGACTCCCTTTCTAACTTTAACATCAACTAAACTTCCTGATCAGGTAGCCAAGAAGCTCTCGACCAAACAAGGTCTTTCCAGAAAGCAGCTTATAAGGAGCCAGCAGCATGTTTGAGTCTATAGCCATTACATTTTAAATAATTAGATAATATAGGAAGTTCATTTTGAAAATCAGCCACAGCAAGGCTTCTCATCTCACTTTCTTTTTACCTAGATGTCCAATCTATCTGCTTGTATAAAAACCTCTTACTTTCAATCGTGCATTCAATACGTGCATTCGAGTCTTTTAACAGCGTCTTTTCCGTTATGAAAGCTTTGCTGTAGGTCAGTGTCAGTTGCCTTTAACTGATTTGGAACCCAAAGAGAATAAACTGAAAGAAAGGTGGTGAATATGTTTGCCATTGAATCGTTTTAATATGTAGTTACCTAAAAACATTATGCAAGAAACAGCTACATTTATAGAAATTAACAATCCTGAAATAAATTGAACCACCTTCCAACAAATTAAAGCAAATCAGCAGGGAGAAAAAGCTACCCATGTTCGGTATCTGAGAAACCATCAGCAAGCACTGTTATTGTGAGGCCATAGACCCCATAGTGAATTATGACATCATCCTGGCAGCATGCAGGTTGGTTGCACAGCATTCTATCTTCAGTGCAGTTGGGCGCTCGACACTTTCAGGCTGCTATTTCTTTAGTGAACTTGAAGTGTGGTTACCAACTACGTCAACAGCTACCAGAGAAGAAAAACTCACCAGTCATTATGGCAGAGTGTCTCTTCTCAGGACTAAGGTGGATTTTAAAGAAGTGCTGCCCCAGAAAACTAGGCAAATATTTCAACAGGCTCAAAAAGACTTCCGATAATGTTCCAACACATAGCACAAGAGATGAAAACAGCGAGCTCTTCACAGACAGAACCTTTCTGCTGAAGCGAAAGAAAGAAGGTAGCAGTACAGAAAACAGAATGAGACTGAGGAAAAGGAGGAGATGTACTGCTAGCCGCCTGTATATCAGGAAAAAGGAGACAACAAAGCGCAGAAGAACCAGCACAGGCAGCTATGAACATGAGCGGAAGAGGCATAGAAATAACGAGAGCCATGATCTGGGGCAGCAGGTGAAACCAACAGCAGATGCACACCTGGAGGAGTACAGTAGCAGGAGGATGAAGGTTCCCAGGAAAAGGCGCAGAAGTGAGGACTGCAGCCTGGCCGCAAAACGATTCAGGAACCTTCTCCCCATGTCGGTGTCCTGCTTAAGGTTTCATTTTCAACTGGGACAAGGGAGCTTTGGAAAGGTCATGTTGGCTTCTGTTCCTTCCAAGGATTCCTTAATAGCGGTAAAAATGATACGCAAGAGATCTATGAAGTCTCTGCACATCATGAGAGAGAGGAGGATTCTGGAGGTAGCTAGGAACAGCCCGTTTCTATGCCACGGGTATGCAGCTTTCCAGACAGAGACCTGTGTGTTCCTCGCCATGGAGTTTATGGCTGGAGGAACCTTGGAGTCTTATATGGATAGTGTTGGCTACATGACACAGAACACAGCTGCATTCTACTCTGCAGAGCTGGTCTGTGGCATCCAATTCCTCCATTCCCAGGGCATCATTCATAGAGATCTGAAGCCGCAGAATATCTTACTTGATCGTGAGGGCCATGTCAAGATCAGTGATTTTGGTCTTGCTGTAGAAGGTGTTTTTGGAAGTACAGTGAGAGGACATTGTGGAACACTGTCAGATATTTTATCATAGAAAACATGTATTCCATATATTCTGTATTTTACATGAACACAAAATGGAGTCAGAGCCATTTTATTTTACTTAATCATGTAGTGATTATTTCTTTTTGTCCTTGTTCTCTCTATAATTGAGAACAAAGAAGTATTCATGTATATAGATGTTTCAGTAAGTATGATACAATTAATATCATCTTCCATGAGAAAGTTAAGGAGTAGACGCTGCATATCCTTTGGAACGTGAATTCGTATGGGGGATACATGGTAAGACTACCAAGTCCTGAGTTACTATCTAGGAGGTAACACCTGGTGATAAGGGTGACCAAGGATAAATTCCAAACACATATGTAATGGTTTTAAGTTAATTCTTAGACCAGAGCGTCTCTCACAGGTAAAGTAAGAAATTACAATGGTGTAAATATGAGTAGAAATCCTAATTTTAATGGGTAAAACCCACTGTTATGATTGGAGAATTCCAATCAAGAGGTGGAGGCTATGATAATAAGCCCTGTCTTTAAAAGCTAAGGTTTTTAATAATTAAGGACTCTCACCTAAGAAACGGACCTTAAAAGAACTGACCCTGTGATAGATAGACCCGGACGGGCTGATTCACCAAATAAACCGCAGAGAATTGGAATTTTAAGATCCTGACACCATATTTCACTCTTGGAGTTACTTTGAGTTCTAACCTAAAGTGATATTCTTTCCATTCAATTTCTTGCCACTGAACCTGGATTAATTTCTACAAGGACCAGATGGATCACAGTAACAAGTGGTGGTAAATATAATCGTTTTATTATTCTGAATAGAGATGAATTTTGTCTTCTTCATATAGAATTCCCTGTTTCTGGGAAATAATATATGGCATTATTGTATATGGCGGCTTGTGAGACTGCAGCTTATAACCCGTGATAATAACAATAATGAAAAGGTATTTTTACCTGTAGATGAAGTTTGACATTATTTGCATCTATTAGGAACTTCACTAAATAATCTTAGACATTATTAAATTATTTTAATTTGTCATATTAGTTGAACTAATATATAAGAGAGATAGTGATATTTTTATTACTGCCCTGATTATTATCAATTTTTGGTTGCTGAGTGGAATGGAAATTAATTGTGTGTTAGACTCATAAAGTACCAATTCATATTGATAACTATCGATAATATACTGTTTTTCAATTGATTTAATTTTTATATGTTTTAAGAACTTTGTGTTTTATATCATGCACTGTGTGACCCATATACAGATTTTATAAATTGCATTTACAATAAATATTTTTGATTGACTATCTTGGTGATCTATATCTGATTTGAATTATAATTTTCGGCGATCTGAAAGGATTTAGGATCGGAGATAAAATATAGGGTATCTCCTTAAATTAATCTTGTGGATGTGGTACCACAATGATTGGTAGCGTCGTTATTTTGCGTATGTGATAAAATATTGGTTTTGCCTATTTTGTCTCATTAATATCCCTAACATAATTGGAGGCACTGCTGAGATATTTCACGTAAAATAATAATTCGAATTATTGATATACGGTAGTTGTTGTCAATTTCTGTTGTTTCACATAGTATATTTCTGGTACTGTGTATTGTATACTGATCAGTGCATAAAACATGTCTGTGTCCAGCAAATCGAGTGCTACTTCTGGTGAAGATGTTTTGCTGTATAAAGCACAAATGCTGGTACATGTTAATAACATTAAACAGGATGTTATGAAAGGTTATCATAAAAATATGAAAATCAAAGAGAATTATGGAGAGTGGCTCCAATCCCTTAAGGATGAAGTACAAATGACCCTAATTAACGACTGGTCGGAAGGATCACCCTTGGTTGGACATTTGAATACCATTGTTCAAACATCTGATTTGAAGGAGCGAGAAGGGTTAATCCTTTCATCTTGGCCCTATTTCTTTGTATTGGCTTCTCAGTTGTTGCGAGATCGTGAAACTAGAGAAAAAGAAGTGTCTAATCTCCAGAAAGAGTTGAATGCTTCTAAAGCAGCCCTGGATCAGTTAAATGATACCCAGGCAGAAAACAAACAGTTGAGACTAAAGCTTGATGAATTGACTGATAAGCATTGGGCGCTTCATGGCCAGTACTTTGATGCTAAGAGCAGGGAAACGGATTGTCAGTGTGATCTGGATAATTGTCGTAGGGAGATACGAGAACTCCAAGCCCAATTGTCTCAACAGGATAGTGTGCAAATGCCTAAGCTATCTTTGTATGGTGAAGGTGATGAAGGGGTTAAAACCCACACCACCGTAACAGAGTCTACTGTTCTGAGTATAAGTAAGCAATTACAAACTCTACAAGAACAGGTTAACCAGATGGCTTCTGTCCAATCACAGCGGAATGAGAAAGTTATATTGTCTGATACACGCGATTCCTCTGACTCTGATCAGGAGAGTGATAAAAGCGATCGTGAATCTTCCGTTTATTCAGAAGGTCATGTTTCAGGCGAACCCTCTGTGATGTTACAAGGTGCCAATTCGGCCAAAACACACAGATCAGACGGGCGCTCCCGTAATTTTAAAGGAGCAACAAAGGGTACTAAGAAATTACCCGTACCTGTCTATGATGCCCCTAAGGTAATTAAATTCCTACAGCCTCACCTGTTGTCAGGCCTAAAACTCTTAATGTGGAATCCCAGGATAACGAAGGAAAAAGTCCTACTGCCAAAAAGAATCCACAGTGGAGAAAGGGTAATTCCCAGTGGAAGAAAAACCCTCAGGCAAGGAGGAAATTTTACAGGACTAATGGGGACAGATCCAGTCAGTCTGAGTCTGATAACTCCCAACAGCCTCAGCCAAATAACTCCAAACCTAACAGGCAGTATAGGAATGGGAAAAACAATTTTCGTCATCATGTCAATCAAATGAGTGACCAAATCAAATTGTTAACGGAGCAAATGACTAAATTAAGTCAAACTGTGGCTACAGCGACCACCAATCCTTTTTTAGGGGTAGGTCCCGCTACAATGCCAGCTCCTCCGCAATAGATCATAACGAAGTTAAAGCCGATGTGGCAATGCAGGGGTGGTTATCAGATGATATAATTCCTAACCCTGTTTTACTTCCAGATCCTCATCATCTATCAGGTGATGTTAATAATGATGGTAAAACCTATGTGGTCCCTCCACTTTTGGCTAGGGGGGACGTGTCTGTAACTTTGTCTTCTATATTGCAGCCAGACCAAATGAGTCCGCAAGCTAACTTGTCTTTAAAAGCACCTAGTTCCCAGGAACCGGCTCTGAAGGAGTTAACCGATGAGATGCCGACCGCTAGTAACAGCTTGAATGCTCAAGACATTCCTGAGAAGGAAGAACTAGTGGGTAAGAGTGCGCATACATCAGTACAGGTTGGAACTACTGCCGTGACAGGTAACGTATGGAAGACAAGTGATATGCTGACACATTCTAAGTTCTTACGTGAATTAGAAGAATATGAAGGAAGATATTATGTTTCTGTAAATGTACAGGATTCATTACCACAACCCTTCATGGGGTTAATTGACACTGGGTCACAGGCAACTATATTGTCAAATGTGTACTTTCAGAAGGTAATGGACTTAGCAGCGGAAAAGCCGAAGCTAAGAGATTTTCCAAATACTCTACTGAGTGTTGGAGGTAATTCCCTTCATGTCGTAGGTTCTACCTGGTTAAAGTTTACCATAGGTAATAAGACCTTGAGACACCCGGTAATAGTGGTAAATCTCCCCTATGACCGATTGATTTTGGGTATAGATATACTCAGAAGACTTAATGTAATTATAGATTGTGTGAATGGGATTGTATGGTCACAAACCAAAGTACCCATTCCATATGATAAGTCTCATCAGCAATCCAGGCGTAACTGCCATATGATTGAGGAAAGGCCGGACTCAATTGAAATTCATTTTAGGAATAGTCAGTCATCTGATGTTACTGTTTTGCAGGTTAATGATTTTATTTCCCCTGCAGATGATCATTCCATAAAAGTTCAACCGGAGAGGATCCGAAATGTCTCTCTGGAAGGCGATATTTTAACCATTTCTCTTCGCAGGGATTATGTGGAATCTGTGGAATCAACAAGTCATGTTCAATTCCTTGACAAAATTGAAAGGGTTAATAACAATTTATTTTTTCCTGTTCAAGTGAATGATCTAGGGAGAAGTAAGAATGCCAAGCTAAACTTGGAGATCGAAAACAGCTATATCAGCAAAAGTCTGTTAAAGCAGATCGCTAATCCTAAAATGATCCGGTATCTTTCTCCCCAAGACAGGTGGATCCATAATCTGGACGGCGAATCGGACAGCCATAATATTATTGCAAAATGTTTATTATCTATTTCTATCGGAAATAAGACAGCCAAACATTTGTTTCTGGTGTTGGACGAACCTCGTTACCAGATTTATGTGGGCAATGATGTCATACATCGCTTTGCTATCCATCTGGATTTGATCAATTCTAATCTTTGGACCAGGTTAAAAGGCAATCCTTGTGAATTTCAGGAGGAAGATGCAGCACTGAAATCGGCACAGTTATTGCCATATGCAGTCAGTGTTCAAGTACCTGAAGATGTAACCATTCCACAAGGAAGCAGTAACTTTCTTCTACCCATACAGGTTAAGAAAGGCCAGAGATTGAGAAATCCCAATGCATTTATCTGCTTATCCAACCGGATGCAACAGCTAGGTATCATGGTAACACCTACACCAATGGTAAATATTCATGGAAACCCTATTTATGTTGTTATAAACAACATTGCACCTCATAATATTACCTTATCCAAAGGTACTGTTGTAGGTTTGGCATTGGATTCAGAATATTATACTTTTGGATTTCAAAATCATGTAATAGGTCTCATTCCTGAAGAATATCTAACAGAAGAACAAATAGTGGAACAAACGTTTAATTCTATTCCAGAAGGTTTATTCACTATCCAATCTGTTTATCCTTTCAATATAGGTGAAGGTTCGTGCAGGATCGAAGAATCCTCCATCGTCTTTGACCACCTAATTGATGAACAAGAATATCATGACCAAAAGAAAATTAATCCACCTGGAGAGGACCTAACCTCTAAACTTGAGGAATCCTTTGAAATAGGTCAACCTAAAGTTTTTCCTGGATTTCAGGAAAGGGTGGAAGAACAGATATCCATGGCTGATGCTTGCGCTAATGACAGTGAACGTCAACAGCTAAGGGAAATTCTAATGGAGTTCCAAGAGATCTTTGCCAAAGATTCTTATGATTGTGGTTTTACTAACCTTCATGTCGCTAGGATCCAGACTGATCCCGATCTACCACCCATATGTATCAAGCAATATAGACTACCTTTAGCGTCCTATGATGCGCTACAGGATATCATTCGGAATTTAAAGGACCGTGGCATTATCCGTTCGGTGCACAGTTCGTATAATAACCCCATCCTAGGAATTCTGAAGCCTAATGGTCAATGGCGTTTGTGTGCTGATTTAAGACAGCTAAATAAACGTGTGTATATGTCTGGATGGCCTGTACCCTACATAGACCAATACTTGGTACAAATGCAAGGATCCAAAATATTTACTGCCCTAGATTGTGCCCAGGGATACTGGACTATTCCGGTACACAAGGAGGACCAATACAAGTTGGCCTTTACATTTGGAAAACAGCAGTATACTTGGACCCGGATGCCTTTTGGTTATATAAATTCTGGTCATGAATTTGCTGTCTTCATGCATAAAGTTATGCCTGATGCATTTGAAAGGGGAACCTTGGCCTATGTGGATGATATTTTACTCAAAAGTACTTCTTTTGATAAACATATTCTGGAGATCCGACATGTTCTTAATCAATTAAGAGAAGCAGGAGTTAAACTTTCATTACAGAAAGCCCAATGGTGTCGCACCAAAGTCAACTTCCTTGGACACGAGGTAACTTCTGAAGGATTAAGTCCACAGAAGAAGAAAGTTGAAGCCGTTCTGAATGCCAAAACTCCTACCAATGTCAAAGAATTAAGATCATTCTTAGGAATGATTAATTATTCCCGTAAGTTTATTGATAACTATGCAGAACTAACAAAACCTCTTTTACAGCTGCTTAAGAAAGACGTAAGATGGAACTGGGGGGAAGCCCAGGACAAAGCCATAGACGAGCTGAGGAGAAAACTCACTCAGGCACCCTGTTTGGCATATCCGGAGGGAGGTAAGCCTTTCTATCTGGAAACCGGATTTACTAACTTAAGCATAAGTGCGGTTTTGTATCAAAAACAGGACAATCTGAACAAAGTCATCGCATATGCAAGCAAAACCTTGTCACCGGTTGAAGTGAAATTCAACAACTGTGAGAAAGCTTTATTGTCTACAGTATGGGCATTACAGAATTTTCGGAGCTATATCCACGGCGAAAAGATTATTGTAGAAACTGCTCACCAACCTCTACAATATTTGCAGAGCGACAGGATACGAGACGGTAATCTTTCTAACAGTAGAATTACTGCATGGACTTTATTCTTACAGGGATGGCCGTTAGAAGTCCGTTATAATCAAAACAAGAAGAATGTAGTTGCCCAAGGACTAGCAGATCTACATGATTGTGTTGCTCTACCTCTGGATGATAATTCTACCGGAGATGATTTCCTAGAGGAACAATTACTTTCTCCGTATAAAGTTTATGACGAGGAATATTGTCGACCACTATCATGTGTATACATAGATGGTTGTTCATATCATATCACTGTTGATAATGAACGGAAATTGGTTGCAGGTATTGGAATCACCTGGACAGGTGATTATCCTAATATATCTGTAGGATACAGCATTGGTCCTAAAAGCAGTCAGATAGCTGAACTTTGTGCCGTATATAAAACCATTCAAATGGCAATTGAGTATGGTGTTAAAGAATTTGTTATCATAACCGATTCTAACTACGTGCGCAATAGCTTTGTCGAATATCTGCCTAGCTGGAAACGTAACCAAATGCTGAGAAGTAACAACAAACCTGTGAAGCATGGTAAGTTGTTTTGTGAAATTGATGAATTGGTAATCAAATATGGTTTGACCATTTATTGGAAAAAAACCAAAGGCCATTCTAAGATACAAAGTATCGATAAAGAAGGTAATGATTTGGCTGATTCATTAGCAAAACAGGCAGCCATCAATGGAGAACTTTTTAACATTGATGATCTTACTGGATCAATTCAGATTGAAGCCATAACTAGACAGCAAGCTAGAAATGAAGTGGACCTTAATATTGCACAATGGAATCAAGAATTTCCCAATGAGGATCTGATCACTAGTCAAAAGAACGATCCCGTTATTGGTCGATTTTATGAGTATATAAAAGATCCTATTGCCAATCCTATCACTGATGATGATTGTAAGGATAATGAAGACTTGCGAATCTTAATGAGATATAAAGTCCAATTCAATTTGATGGATGGATTGCTGATCAGAACATCCAAACATGGCATACAACAATGGGTAGTTCCTACCACCTTTAGAGGTTTAATGTTGCAACACGCACATGACGCACCTACTTCTGGTCATCGTGGGGATAAGATCACCTACGAAATCCTGCGTGATTATGCCTATTGGCCACATATGCTAAGAGATGTGCAAACTTATTGTCGAGGATGTTTGATTTGTCCGCAATTCCAATCTCATGCTCCAACTCATCGTGCACCACTTCAGAAACGAGGAATGTCTCTGCCTTGGTCTGACATACAAATCGATTTCATTGGACCTGTAACTAGATCCTCAAGAGGTAACAAGTATATGTTAACTGTTACATGTATGTTCACCAAATGGGTAGAATGTATTCCATGCAAAGAGAACACTAGTTCTGTGTGTGCAGCATTACTAATTAATCATGTATTTTCCAGATTTGGCCTTCCTCAGAGAATCGAGTCAGATCGTGGAAGTCATTTCACAAGCGAAGTGATGACAAAAATGTGGAAAATCCTAGGTGTGAAGCGCAAGTTACATATCGCCTACCGTGCAGCTTCTAGCGGAGGGGTAGAGCGTTATAACCAGTCCATAGTAAACATACTCAAAAAGTATGTGAAAGAATCTGGCAAGGACTGGGATGTTAAATTGCCCTTAGTTCTAATGGCTATTAGAGCTACACCTAGTACCGCCACTAAGATGTCACCTTTTGAATTGATGACAGGCAGAAAGATGATTTTACCACAACATCTGCTATATCGCACATCTGATCATAATTTGATCAACGCTGCAACAACCCATCAGTATGTTGAAAATCTACGTAAACATCTTCAATATGCATTTGCTTTTGCACAAAAGAATCTAGGAAAAGCAGCAATCAGTGCTAAAACCTACTATGATCTGAAGACTACTAAGAAAGAATATGAAATCTCCGACCAAGTTTATCTGTATAACTTTGCACGAAACCAAGTGAAGGAAAAGAAGTTTCTACCTTCTTGGAAGGGTCCATATGTCATAATTGACAAGATTTCACCAGTAGCCTATAAGATCAAGATTCCTAAAGATGGTAATTTTGTTGAAAAATGGGTTCATATTAACCAATTGCGTGTTTGTCATCCTAGATCTCAGTTAAGAATTCTAGATAATGATTCTGAGATAGAAGATTGAACATCGGTGTGAAATCAGAAGATCAAAATCTACAATGTGGTATCGTATACAACTTGAAATGTTGTTATGTTATGCGATAATGTATATCCATGTCATTAATTTCCATACCATCCAGCAACTATATCAATATCGATAGGTAGATTGGATAGTTATGTTTTAATGTCAAGTGATATTACAAGTACGTATACTCATACTATTCTTTTCTTTTTGAATATTAAGACAAGGATTCATGTTCTGAAAGATGTCCAAGAAGGATGTGGCGATCGTCTGGATCGTATTACTCCTGTGTCACGAGATGCGGATGGAACCGATCGCAGAGCCTGGACCATCCTCTGGCATCATGATCCAAGAAGCTCCTGGATTCATCCTTACAGAAAAGAGGATCCTAACACAACGTGTGTTTGTCAGCTTAGACCCGAAGATCTCCATCGAAAAACAGTACAACGTTTCATCGATGCAGCTCCCTGAATTAAAGGCCTGGTACCAGATGCATCTTGAAAGAGCACAAAGACGCGTTCAAGAAATTTTGGAACAAGCCAGGAAGCCGTTTGTATCGAGCTCCATTACAATGAATCATCGAGCTAAAAGATTTCTTGTTGCTTTAATTGTTGCCTTGGTATGTACAGCCATAGGTGCCGTCGTTGCAACCGGTATGTCTGCCGCAAACGCTGTTTCTGTTCAAACTTTGGAGAACGAAATTCGAGGCTTAAAAGGAGAAATCAATGCTATTCATCGGGAAATGGAACGACAAAGAGAGTATCTCGTGGATTTAATGGTTATGATGAATGATACCATTGTAACCACGAATATGCATTCCAAATTAATCTCTCACTCCATTAATCTGCACCAAAGTCATGAACAATTCAAACGTGAACTTTTGTCTATGCACGACCCGATAATATTCCACACAACTTCATTTTTGGACGAAGTGCAATCTGGAATGACTGATTTAACCAGAGGACACATCCCTTTATATTTTGTTGCAGACGATATCGTTCGTAAAATGATTACAAAAGTCGATGGCAATACCGTGGAGCCCATGCAACTAAATCTGGCCTATGAAATGGGAAGTGCTCTTCCTCTTTATATTGATCCAGAGAGAATGGAAATATGTTTCTTATTATCAATCCCGTATGTTACCCCACGAAACATTTTTCAGTTGAAAACCATACATAATGTTGGAACATGGAAGGATGAGATACATGTCAAAATCCAAACCCCTGCTGTGTTGGCTTTTCAACCATGGGTACCAGATTGGTATTCAATACCTATTTTGACAGAATGTGTTAAATTTAAGGACAATAATTTTCAGTGTGACGGGAATCCTTTTATATACGATTCTACCAATGCTTTATGTGGAATTGAATATATTAAGCACGGTTCTGAAAAGTGTCAAGTAACTATGACAAAAACTGGTGATAATGCTCCAGTACATGCTATCTTGGTAAAAGATAGGTGGTTGGTCAGTACTCTGTACAAAAACATGAGTATATTTCGGAGAGATCAAGTGACTAATAAGGTGATAGCCTTGCCATCTCCTGTGTCACTCATCAAGGTACCCCAGGACTCGCGTATTACTGTAGGCACTGTTACTTTGTACCCTGCTGGTACCGATGTTTGGGAAGGGGAAGTTCAAATGGTTGATGCGTTTCAAAATCTTGACATTCCCATTAATCCTGATCTCCAATATCTGCTTGACCATAAGCCTAACCATACAATACAGATGTCTATCAGGAAGAATAATATTTCTGTTGATGCCTATAAGTACACGGAACAAGATACCAATATCATACACAATGTGGATTGGTCATATTACAATGACATCATTTTTGGTTTGATGATTGTAACAGTTCTTATATGGTTAATTGTTCTTACTGTAAAGTTTTCATTAATGACTTCTCTTACAGGAGCAAAAGTGTTCCAATCTGTGCATTATACCCCTGCAAGTCCCATGTCGGACAATATGATTTGAAGTCGTTAATAAGCCATCTGACGTTTGTTTAGATCATTCTAAAGCAAACTAGACCTTGCTTAGTCATAATCTAAAGGGGGGATTATGTCAGATATTTTATCATAGAAAACATGTATTCCATATATTCTGTATTTTACATGAACACAAAATGGAGTCAGAGCCATTTTATTTTACTTAATCATGTAGTGATTATTTCTTTTTGTCCTTGTTCTCTCTATAATTGAGAACAAAGAAGTATTCATGTATATAGATGTTTCAGTAAGTATGATACAATTAATATCATCTTCCATGAGAAAGTTAAGGAGTAGACGCTGCATATCCTTTGGAACGTGAATTCGTATGGGGGATACATGGTAAGACTACCAAGTCCTGAGTTACTATCTAGGAGGTAACACCTGGTGATAAGGGTGACCAAGGATAAATTCCAAACACATATGTAATGGTTTTAAGTTAATTCTTAGACCAGAGCGTCTCTCACAGGTAAAGTAAGAAATTACAATGGTGTAAATATGAGTAGAAATCCTAATTTTAATGGGTAAAACCCACTGTTATGATTGGAGAATTCCAATCAAGAGGTGGAGGCTATGATAATAAGCCCTGTCTTTAAAAGCTAAGGTTTTTAATAATTAAGGACTCTCACCTAAGAAACGGACCTTAAAAGAACTGACCCTGTGATAGATAGACCCGGACGGGCTGATTCACCAAATAAACCGCAGAGAATTGGAATTTTAAGATCCTGACACCATATTTCACTCTTGGAGTTACTTTGAGTTCTAACCTAAAGTGATATTCTTTCCATTCAATTTCTTGCCACTGAACCTGGATTAATTTCTACAAGGACCAGATGGATCACAGTAACAAGTGGTGGTAAATATAATCGTTTTATTATTCTGAATAGAGATGAATTTTGTCTTCTTCATATAGAATTCCCTGTTTCTGGGAAATAATATATGGCATTATTGTATATGGCGGCTTGTGAGACTGCAGCTTATAACCCGTGATAATAACAATAATGAAAAGGTATTTTTACCTGTAGATGAAGTTTGACATTATTTGCATCTATTAGGAACTTCACTAAATAATCTTAGACATTATTAAATTATTTTAATTTGTCATATTAGTTGAACTAATATATAAGAGAGATAGTGATATTTTTATTACTGCCCTGATTATTATCAATTTTTGGTTGCTGAGTGGAATGGAAATTAATTGTGTGTTAGACTCATAAAGTACCAATTCATATTGATAACTATCGATAATATACTGTTTTTCAATTGATTTAATTTTTATATGTTTTAAGAACTTTGTGTTTTATATCATGCACTGTGTGACCCATATACAGATTTTATAAATTGCATTTACAATAAATATTTTTGATTGACTATCTTGGTGATCTATATCTGATTTGAATTATAATTTTCGGCGATCTGAAAGGATTTAGGATCGGAGATAAAATATAGGGTATCTCCTTAAATTAATCTTGTGGATGTGGTACCACAATGATTGGTAGCGTCGTTATTTTGCGTATGTGATAAAATATTGGTTTTGCCTATTTTGTCTCATTAATATCCCTAACATAATTAAATAGATAGACCCGGACGGGCTGATTCACCAAATAAACCGCAGAGAATTGGAATTTTAAGAAATTATGTTAGGGATATTAATGAGACAAAATAGGCAAAACCAATATTTTATCACATACGCAAAATAACGACGCTACCAATCATTGTGGTACCACATCCACAAGATTAATTTAAGGAGATACCCTATATTTTATCTCCGATCCTAAATCCTTTCAGATCGCCGAAAATTATAATTCAAATCAGATATAGATCACCAAGATAGTCAATCAAAAATATTTATTGTAAATGCAATTTATAAAATCTGTATATGGGTCACACAGTGCATGATATAAAACACAAAGTTCTTAAAACATATAAAAATTAAATCAATTGAAAAACAGTATATTATCGATAGTTATCAATATGAATTGGTACTTTATGAGTCTAACACACAATTAATTTCCATTCCACTCAGCAACCAAAAATTGATAATAATCAGGGCAGTAATAAAAATATCACTATCTCTCTTATATATTAGTTCAACTAATATGACAAATTAAAATAATTTAATAATGTCTAAGATTATTTAGTGAAGTTCCTAATAGATGCAAATAATGTCAAACTTCATCTACAGGTAAAAATACCTTTTCATTATTGTTATTATCACGGGTTATAAGCTGCAGTCTCACAAGCCGCCATATACAATAATGCCATATATTATTTCCCAGAAACAGGGAATTCTATATGAAGAAGACAAAATTCATCTCTATTCAGAATAATAAAACGATTATATTTACCACCACTTGTTACTGTGATCCATCTGGTCCTTGTAGAAATTAATCCAGGTTCAGTGGCAAGAAATTGAATGGAAAGAATATCACTTTAGGTTAGAACTCAAAGTAACTCCAAGAGTGAAATATGGTGTCAGGATCTTAAAATTCCAATTCTCTGCGGTTTATTTGGTGAATCAGCCCGTCCGGGTCTATCTATCACAGGGTCAGTTCTTTTAAGGTCCGTTTCTTAGGTGAGAGTCCTTAATTATTAAAAACCTTAGCTTTTAAAGACAGGGCTTATTATCATAGCCTCCACCTCTTGATTGGAATTCTCCAATCATAACAGTGGGTTTTACCCATTAAAATTAGGATTTCTACTCATATTTACACCATTGTAATTTCTTACTTTACCTGTGAGAGACGCTCTGGTCTAAGAATTAACTTAAAACCATTACATATGTGTTTGGAATTTATCCTTGGTCACCCTTATCACCAGGTGTTACCTCCTAGATAGTAACTCAGGACTTGGTAGTCTTACCATGTATCCCCCATACGAATTCACGTTCCAAAGGATATGCAGCGTCTACTCCTTAACTTTCTCATGGAAGATGATATTAATTGTATCATACTTACTGAAACATCTATATACATGAATACTTCTTTGTTCTCAATTATAGAGAGAACAAGGACAAAAAGAAATAATCACTACATGATTAAGTAAAATAAAATGGCTCTGACTCCATTTTGTGTTCATGTAAAATACAGAATATATGGAATACATGTTTTCTATGATAAAATATCTGACATAATCCCCCCTTTAGATTATGACAAAGCAAGGTCTAGTTTGCTTTAGAATGATCTAAACAAACGTCAGATGGCTTATTAACGACTTCAAATCATATTGTCCGACATGGGACTTGCAGGGGTATAATGCACAGATTGGAACACTTTTGCTCCTGTAAGAGAAGTCATTAATGAAAACTTTACAGTAAGAACAATTAACCATATAAGAACTGTTACAATCATCAAACCAAAAATGATGTCATTGTAATATGACCAATCCACATTGTGTATGATATTGGTATCTTGTTCCGTGTACTTATAGGCATCAACAGAAATATTATTCTTCCTGATAGACATCTGTATTGTATGGTTAGGCTTATGGTCAAGCAGATATTGGAGATCAGGATTAATGGGAATGTCAAGATTTTGAAACGCATCAACCATTTGAACTTCCCCTTCCCAAACATCGGTACCAGCAGGGTACAAAGTAACAGTGCCTACAGTAATACGCGAGTCCTGGGGTACCTTGATGAGTGACACAGGAGATGGCAAGGCTATCACCTTATTAGTCACTTGATCTCTCCGAAATATACTCATGTTTTTGTACAGAGTACTGACCAACCACCTATCTTTTACCAAGATAGCATGTACTGGAGCATTATCACCAGTTTTTGTCATAGTTACTTGACACTTTTCAGAACCGTGCTTAATATATTCAATTCCACATAAAGCATTGGTAGAATCGTATATAAAAGGATTCCCGTCACACTGAAAATTATTGTCCTTAAATTTAACACATTCTGTCAAAATAGGTATTGAATACCAATCTGGTACCCATGGTTGAAAAGCCAACACAGCAGGGGTTTGGATTTTGACATGTATCTCATCCTTCCATGTTCCAACATTATGTATGGTTTTCAACTGAAAAATGTTTCGTGGGGTAACATACGGGATTGATAATAAGAAACATATTTCCATTCTCTCTGGATCAATATAAAGAGGAAGAGCACTTCCCATTTCATAGGCCAGATTTAGTTGCATGGGCTCCACGGTATTGCCATCGACTTTTGTAATCATTTTACGAACGATATCGTCTGCAACAAAATATAAAGGGATGTGTCCTCTGGTTAAATCAGTCATTCCAGATTGCACTTCGTCCAAAAATGAAGTTGTGTGGAATATTATCGGGTCGTGCATAGACAAAAGTTCACGTTTGAATTGTTCATGACTTTGGTGCAGATTAATGGAGTGAGAGATTAATTTGGAATGCATATTCGTGGTTACAATGGTATCATTCATCATAACCATTAAATCCACGAGATACTCTCTTTGTCGTTCCATTTCCCGATGAATAGCATTGATTTCTCCTTTTAAGCCTCGAATTTCGTTCTCCAAAGTTTGAACAGAAACAGCGTTTGCGGCAGACATACCGGTTGCAACGACGGCACCTATGGCTGTACATACCAAGGCAACAATTAAAGCAACAAGAAATCTTTTAGCTCGATGATTCATTGTAATGGAGCTCGATACAAACGGCTTCCTGGCTTGTTCCAAAATTTCTTGAACGCGTCTTTGTGCTCTTTCAAGATGCATCTGGTACCAGGCCTTTAATTCAGGGAGCTGCATCGATGAAACGTTGTACTGTTTTTCGATGGAGATCTTCGGGTCTAAGCTGACAAACACACGTTGTGTTAGGATCCTCTTTTCTGTAAGGATGAATCCAGGAGCTTCTTGGATCATGATGCCAGAGGATGGTCCAGGCTCTGCGATCGGTTCCATCCGCATCTCGTGACACAGGAGTAATACGATCCAGACGATCGCCACATCCTTCTTGGACATCTTTCAGAACATGAATCCTTGTCTTAATATTCAAAAAGAAAAGAATAGTATGAGTATACGTACTTGTAATATCACTTGACATTAAAACATAACTATCCAATCTACCTATCGATATTGATATAGTTGCTGGATGGTATGGAAATTAATGACATGGATATACATTATCGCATAACATAACAACATTTCAAGTTGTATACGATACCACATTGTAGATTTTGATCTTCTGATTTCACACCGATGTTCAATCTTCTATCTCAGAATCATTATCTAGAATTCTTAACTGAGATCTAGGATGACAAACACGCAATTGGTTAATATGAACCCATTTTTCAACAAAATTACCATCTTTAGGAATCTTGATCTTATAGGCTACTGGTGAAATCTTGTCAATTATGACATATGGACCCTTCCAAGAAGGTAGAAACTTCTTTTCCTTCACTTGGTTTCGTGCAAAGTTATACAGATAAACTTGGTCGGAGATTTCATATTCTTTCTTAGTAGTCTTCAGATCATAGTAGGTTTTAGCACTGATTGCTGCTTTTCCTAGATTCTTTTGTGCAAAAGCAAATGCATATTGAAGATGTTTACGTAGATTTTCAACATACTGATGGGTTGTTGCAGCGTTGATCAAATTATGATCAGATGTGCGATATAGCAGATGTTGTGGTAAAATCATCTTTCTGCCTGTCATCAATTCAAAAGGTGACATCTTAGTGGCGGTACTAGGTGTAGCTCTAATAGCCATTAGAACTAAGGGCAATTTAACATCCCAGTCCTTGCCAGATTCTTTCACATACTTTTTGAGTATGTTTACTATGGACTGGTTATAACGCTCTACCCCTCCGCTAGAAGCTGCACGGTAGGCGATATGTAACTTGCGCTTCACACCTAGGATTTTCCACATTTTTGTCATCACTTCGCTTGTGAAATGACTTCCACGATCTGACTCGATTCTCTGAGGAAGGCCAAATCTGGAAAATACATGATTAATTAGTAATGCTGCACACACAGAACTAGTGTTCTCTTTGCATGGAATACATTCTACCCATTTGGTGAACATACATGTAACAGTTAACATATACTTGTTACCTCTTGAGGATCTAGTTACAGGTCCAATGAAATCGATTTGTATGTCAGACCAAGGCAGAGACATTCCTCGTTTCTGAAGTGGTGCACGATGAGTTGGAGCATGAGATTGGAATTGCGGACAAATCAAACATCCTCGACAATAAGTTTGCACATCTCTTAGCATATGTGGCCAATAGGCATAATCACGCAGGATTTCGTAGGTGATCTTATCCCCACGATGACCAGAAGTAGGTGCGTCATGTGCGTGTTGCAACATTAAACCTCTAAAGGTGGTAGGAACTACCCATTGTTGTATGCCATGTTTGGATGTTCTGATCAGCAATCCATCCATCAAATTGAATTGGACTTTATATCTCATTAAGATTCGCAAGTCTTCATTATCCTTACAATCATCATCAGTGATAGGATTGGCAATAGGATCTTTTATATACTCATAAAATCGACCAATAACGGGATCGTTCTTTTGACTAGTGATCAGATCCTCATTGGGAAATTCTTGATTCCATTGTGCAATATTAAGGTCCACTTCATTTCTAGCTTGCTGTCTAGTTATGGCTTCAATCTGAATTGATCCAGTAAGATCATCAATGTTAAAAAGTTCTCCATTGATGGCTGCCTGTTTTGCTAATGAATCAGCCAAATCATTACCTTCTTTATCGATACTTTGTATCTTAGAATGGCCTTTGGTTTTTTTCCAATAAATGGTCAAACCATATTTGATTACCAATTCATCAATTTCACAAAACAACTTACCATGCTTCACAGGTTTGTTGTTACTTCTCAGCATTTGGTTACGTTTCCAGCTAGGCAGATATTCGACAAAGCTATTGCGCACGTAGTTAGAATCGGTTATGATAACAAATTCTTTAACACCATACTCAATTGCCATTTGAATGGTTTTATATACGGCACAAAGTTCAGCTATCTGACTGCTTTTAGGACCAATGCTGTATCCTACAGATATATTAGGATAATCACCTGTCCAGGTGATTCCAATACCTGCAACCAATTTCCGTTCATTATCAACAGTGATATGATATGAACAACCATCTATGTATACACATGATAGTGGTCGACAATATTCCTCGTCATAAACTTTATACGGAGAAAGTAATTGTTCCTCTAGGAAATCATCTCCGGTAGAATTATCATCCAGAGGTAGAGCAACACAATCATGTAGATCTGCTAGTCCTTGGGCAACTACATTCTTCTTGTTTTGATTATAACGGACTTCTAACGGCCATCCCTGTAAGAATAAAGTCCATGCAGTAATTCTACTGTTAGAAAGATTACCGTCTCGTATCCTGTCGCTCTGCAAATATTGTAGAGGTTGGTGAGCAGTTTCTACAATAATCTTTTCGCCGTGGATATAGCTCCGAAAATTCTGTAATGCCCATACTGTAGACAATAAAGCTTTCTCACAGTTGTTGAATTTCACTTCAACCGGTGACAAGGTTTTGCTTGCATATGCGATGACTTTGTTCAGATTGTCCTGTTTTTGATACAAAACCGCACTTATGCTTAAGTTAGTAAATCCGGTTTCCAGATAGAAAGGCTTACCTCCCTCCGGATATGCCAAACAGGGTGCCTGAGTGAGTTTTCTCCTCAGCTCGTCTATGGCTTTGTCCTGGGCTTCCCCCCAGTTCCATCTTACGTCTTTCTTAAGCAGCTGTAAAAGAGGTTTTGTTAGTTCTGCATAGTTATCAATAAACTTACGGGAATAATTAATCATTCCTAAGAATGATCTTAATTCTTTGACATTGGTAGGAGTTTTGGCATTCAGAACGGCTTCAACTTTCTTCTTCTGTGGACTTAATCCTTCAGAAGTTACCTCGTGTCCAAGGAAGTTGACTTTGGTGCGACACCATTGGGCTTTCTGTAATGAAAGTTTAACTCCTGCTTCTCTTAATTGATTAAGAACATGTCGGATCTCCAGAATATGTTTATCAAAAGAAGTACTTTTGAGTAAAATATCATCCACATAGGCCAAGGTTCCCCTTTCAAATGCATCAGGCATAACTTTATGCATGAAGACAGCAAATTCATGACCAGAATTTATATAACCAAAAGGCATCCGGGTCCAAGTATACTGCTGTTTTCCAAATGTAAAGGCCAACTTGTATTGGTCCTCCTTGTGTACCGGAATAGTCCAGTATCCCTGGGCACAATCTAGGGCAGTAAATATTTTGGATCCTTGCATTTGTACCAAGTATTGGTCTATGTAGGGTACAGGCCATCCAGACATATACACACGTTTATTTAGCTGTCTTAAATCAGCACACAAACGCCATTGACCATTAGGCTTCAGAATTCCTAGGATGGGGTTATTATACGAACTGTGCACCGAACGGATAATGCCACGGTCCTTTAAATTCCGAATGATATCCTGTAGCGCATCATAGGACGCTAAAGGTAGTCTATATTGCTTGATACATATGGGTGGTAGATCGGGATCAGTCTGGATCCTAGCGACATGAAGGTTAGTAAAACCACAATCATAAGAATCTTTGGCAAAGATCTCTTGGAACTCCATTAGAATTTCCCTTAGCTGTTGACGTTCACTGTCATTAGCGCAAGCATCAGCCATGGATATCTGTTCTTCCACCCTTTCCTGAAATCCAGGAAAAACTTTAGGTTGACCTATTTCAAAGGATTCCTCAAGTTTAGAGGTTAGGTCCTCTCCAGGTGGATTAATTTTCTTTTGGTCATGATATTCTTGTTCATCAATTAGGTGGTCAAAGACGATGGAGGATTCTTCGATCCTGCACGAACCTTCACCTATATTGAAAGGATAAACAGATTGGATAGTGAATAAACCTTCTGGAATAGAATTAAACGTTTGTTCCACTATTTGTTCTTCTGTTAGATATTCTTCAGGAATGAGACCTATTACATGATTTTGAAATCCAAAAGTATAATATTCTGAATCCAATGCCAAACCTACAACAGTACCTTTGGATAAGGTAATATTATGAGGTGCAATGTTGTTTATAACAACATAAATAGGGTTTCCATGAATATTTACCATTGGTGTAGGTGTTACCATGATACCTAGCTGTTGCATCCGGTTGGATAAGCAGATAAATGCATTGGGATTTCTCAATCTCTGGCCTTTCTTAACCTGTATGGGTAGAAGAAAGTTACTGCTTCCTTGTGGAATGGTTACATCTTCAGGTACTTGAACACTGACTGCATATGGCAATAACTGTGCCGATTTCAGTGCTGCATCTTCCTCCTGAAATTCACAAGGATTGCCTTTTAACCTGGTCCAAAGATTAGAATTGATCAAATCCAGATGGATAGCAAAGCGATGTATGACATCATTGCCCACATAAATCTGGTAACGAGGTTCGTCCAACACCAGAAACAAATGTTTGGCTGTCTTATTTCCGATAGAAATAGATAATAAACATTTTGCAATAATATTATGGCTGTCCGATTCGCCGTCCAGATTATGGATCCACCTGTCTTGGGGAGAAAGATACCGGATCATTTTAGGATTAGCGATCTGCTTTAACAGACTTTTGCTGATATAGCTGTTTTCGATCTCCAAGTTTAGCTTGGCATTCTTACTTCTCCCTAGATCATTCACTTGAACAGGAAAAAATAAATTGTTATTAACCCTTTCAATTTTGTCAAGGAATTGAACATGACTTGTTGATTCCACAGATTCCACATAATCCCTGCGAAGAGAAATGGTTAAAATATCGCCTTCCAGAGAGACATTTCGGATCCTCTCCGGTTGAACTTTTATGGAATGATCATCTGCAGGGGAAATAAAATCATTAACCTGCAAAACAGTAACATCAGATGACTGACTATTCCTAAAATGAATTTCAATTGAGTCCGGCCTTTCCTCAATCATATGGCAGTTACGCCTGGATTGCTGATGAGACTTATCATATGGAATGGGTACTTTGGTTTGTGACCATACAATCCCATTCACACAATCTATAATTACATTAAGTCTTCTGAGTATATCTATACCCAAAATCAATCGGTCATAGGGGAGATTTACCACTATTACCGGGTGTCTCAAGGTCTTATTACCTATGGTAAACTTTAACCAGGTAGAACCTACGACATGAAGGGAATTACCTCCAACACTCAGTAGAGTATTTGGAAAATCTCTTAGCTTCGGCTTTTCCGCTGCTAAGTCCATTACCTTCTGAAAGTACACATTTGACAATATAGTTGCCTGTGACCCAGTGTCAATTAACCCCATGAAGGGTTGTGGTAATGAATCCTGTACATTTACAGAAACATAATATCTTCCTTCATATTCTTCTAATTCACATAAGAACTTAGAATGTGTCAGCATATCACTTGTCTTCCATACGTTACCTGTCACGGCAGTAGTTCCAACCTGTACTGATGTATGCGCACTCTTACCCACTAGTTCTTCCTTCTCAGGAATGTCTTGAGCATTCAAGCTGTTACTAGCGGTCGGCATCTCATCGGTTAACTCCTTCAGAGCCGGTTCCTGGGAACTAGGTGCTTTTAAAGACAAGTTAGCTTGCGGACTCATTTGGTCTGGCTGCAATATAGAAGACAAAGTTACAGACACGTCCCCCCTAGCCAAAAGTGGAGGGACCACATAGGTTTTACCATCATTATTAACATCACCTGATAGATGATGAGGATCTGGAAGTAAAACAGGGTTAGGAATTATATCATCTGATAACCACCCCTGCATTGCCACATCGGCTTTAACTTCGTTATGATCTATTGCGGAGGAGCTGGCATTGTAGCGGGACCTACCCCTAAAAAAGGATTGGTGGTCGCTGTAGCCACAGTTTGACTTAATTTAGTCATTTGCTCCGTTAACAATTTGATTTGGTCACTCATTTGATTGACATGATGACGAAAATTGTTTTTCCCATTCCTATACTGCCTGTTAGGTTTGGAGTTATTTGGCTGAGGCTGTTGGGAGTTATCAGACTCAGACTGACTGGATCTGTCCCCATTAGTCCTGTAAAATTTCCTCCTTGCCTGAGGGTTTTTCTTCCACTGGGAATTACCCTTTCTCCACTGTGGATTCTTTTTGGCAGTAGGACTTTTTCCTTCGTTATCCTGGGATTCCACATTAAGAGTTTTAGGCCTGACAACAGGTGAGGCTGTAGCCGATTCCTGTTTCTGAGGTTTTGGGGATTTAACCACCTCAGCATAGCTTCTCTTTTTCTGTGATTCTAATCCCAGATGGGCTTGGGTTTCTGCCACCTCTTGTCCATGATATTTCTGATTCTTTTTATCAGGCAAATCATCATTGGCATGCAATACTGTATACAGCGTCATGCATTCATTGACAAGCCAGTCTAATGAACAATCGCTATCATAATCTCTAGCAAGATTTGTCCGAATTGGAGAAGGCATTGCATAGAAGAAAAGATCACGGAATTCTCGAGAATCATATTTGGGCTTACGTTCTGTAAGAGAATAAGCGTTCTTTAGAACAGTTAAAAACTCTCTAGGACTTTGGTGAGGTCTGCATTTCAGATTATACACAGCCTTCTTAGCGGCTGAGACAGTTTTATACTGTCCAAACTCAATCTTAATCTCATATTTCATTTTAGACCAAGATAGGGTTTGCATACTTTGTAAACCTTCAAAGTAATGTCTGTAATGACTTGAAAAAGTCCACGACACATAGTGCTTCTTGTGGAAATCATCATCCATTCCCAAAAACTGCATTGCCCTTTCAAATGATTCTAAATGATCAGCGATATTAGCTGTGCCTTTTTTAGAAAATTCAGCAACAGTCTCCTTAAGGAATTTAATTACCTTAGGGGCATCATAGACAGGTACGGGTAATTTCTTAGTACCCTTTGTTGCTCCTTTAAAATTACGGGAGCGCCCGTCTGATCTGTGTGTTTTGGCCGAATTGGCACCTTGTAACATCACAGAGGGTTCGCCTGAAACATGACCTTCTGAATAAACGGAAGATTCACGATCGCTTTTATCACTCTCCTGATCAGAGTCAGAGGAATCGCGTGTATCAGACAATATAACTTTCTCATTCCGCTGTGATTGGACAGAAGCCATCTGGTTAACCTGTTCTTGTAGAGTTTGTAATTGCTTACTTATACTCAGAACAGTAGACTCTGTTACGGTGGTGTGGGTTTTAACCCCTTCATCACCTTCACCATACAAAGATAGCTTAGGCATTTGCACACTATCCTGTTGAGACAATTGGGCTTGGAGTTCTCGTATCTCCCTACGACAATTATCCAGATCACACTGACAATCCGTTTCCCTGCTCTTAGCATCAAAGTACTGGCCATGAAGCGCCCAATGCTTATCAGTCAATTCATCAAGCTTTAGTCTCAACTGTTTGTTTTCTGCCTGGGTATCATTTAACTGATCCAGGGCTGCTTTAGAAGCATTCAACTCTTTCTGGAGATTAGACACTTCTTTTTCTCTAGTTTCACGATCTCGCAACAACTGAGAAGCCAATACAAAGAAATAGGGCCAAGATGAAAGGATTAACCCTTCTCGCTCCTTCAAATCAGATGTTTGAACAATGGTATTCAAATGTCCAACCAAGGGTGATCCTTCCGACCAGTCGTTAATTAGGGTCATTTGTACTTCATCCTTAAGGGATTGGAGCCACTCTCCATAATTCTCTTTGATTTTCATATTTTTATGATAACCTTTCATAACATCCTGTTTAATGTTATTAACATGTACCAGCATTTGTGCTTTATACAGCAAAACATCTTCACCAGAAGTAGCACTCGATTTGCTGGACACAGACATGTTTTATGCACTGATCAGTATACAATACACAGTACCAGAAATATACTATGTGAAACAACAGAAATTGACAACAACTACCGTATATCAATAATTCGAATTATTATTTTACGTGAAATATCTCAGCAGTGCCTCCAATTATGTTAGGGATATTAATGAGACAAAATAGGCAAAACCAATATTTTATCACATACGCAAAATAACGACGCTACCAATCATTGTGGTACCACATCCACAAGATTAATTTAAGGAGATACCCTATATTTTATCTCCGATCCTAAATCCTTTCAGATCGCCGAAAATTATAATTCAAATCAGATATAGATCACCAAGATAGTCAATCAAAAATATTTATTGTAAATGCAATTTATAAAATCTGTATATGGGTCACACAGTGCATGATATAAAACACAAAGTTCTTAAAACATATAAAAATTAAATCAATTGAAAAACAGTATATTATCGATAGTTATCAATATGAATTGGTACTTTATGAGTCTAACACACAATTAATTTCCATTCCACTCAGCAACCAAAAATTGATAATAATCAGGGCAGTAATAAAAATATCACTATCTCTCTTATATATTAGTTCAACTAATATGACAAATTAAAATAATTTAATAATGTCTAAGATTATTTAGTGAAGTTCCTAATAGATGCAAATAATGTCAAACTTCATCTACAGGTAAAAATACCTTTTCATTATTGTTATTATCACGGGTTATAAGCTGCAGTCTCACAAGCCGCCATATACAATAATGCCATATATTATTTCCCAGAAACAGGGAATTCTATATGAAGAAGACAAAATTCATCTCTATTCAGAATAATAAAACGATTATATTTACCACCACTTGTTACTGTGATCCATCTGGTCCTTGTAGAAATTAATCCAGGTTCAGTGGCAAGAAATTGAATGGAAAGAATATCACTTTAGGTTAGAACTCAAAGTAACTCCAAGAGTGAAATATGGTGTCAGGATCTTAAAATTCCAATTCTCTGCGGTTTATTTGGTGAATCAGCCCGTCCGGGTCTATCTATCACAGGGTCAGTTCTTTTAAGGTCCGTTTCTTAGGTGAGAGTCCTTAATTATTAAAAACCTTAGCTTTTAAAGACAGGGCTTATTATCATAGCCTCCACCTCTTGATTGGAATTCTCCAATCATAACAGTGGGTTTTACCCATTAAAATTAGGATTTCTACTCATATTTACACCATTGTAATTTCTTACTTTACCTGTGAGAGACGCTCTGGTCTAAGAATTAACTTAAAACCATTACATATGTGTTTGGAATTTATCCTTGGTCACCCTTATCACCAGGTGTTACCTCCTAGATAGTAACTCAGGACTTGGTAGTCTTACCATGTATCCCCCATACGAATTCACGTTCCAAAGGATATGCAGCGTCTACTCCTTAACTTTCTCATGGAAGATGATATTAATTGTATCATACTTACTGAAACATCTATATACATGAATACTTCTTTGTTCTCAATTATAGAGAGAACAAGGACAAAAAGAAATAATCACTACATGATTAAGTAAAATAAAATGGCTCTGACTCCATTTTGTGTTCATGTAAAATACAGAATATATGGAATACATGTTTTCTATGATAAAATATCTGACAACACGTCTATACATGGCCCCAGAAATATATCTAAAGAAGCAATATGGTGTTGCCGTCGACTGGTGGTCCTTCGGGGTGATTCTCTTCCGCATGCTTAACGGAACTTTTCCCTTCTTCACTGGCTACTGCAAGAAGGCAACTGTCCATTCTATTATCAATGGCAGGCCGAAATACACCAAGGCATTAAGCCAAGAAGCTGTGGATATACTGACTTGTCTGTTAAAGAAAGATCCTCAGCTTCGCCTCTGGATGACTGAATACATCAGGGAGCATCCGTTCTTTGACAGCATCAATTGGGAAGACATAGAGAGCAGGAGAATACCTCCCCCGTACCAGAAGGCTGAAAGACCCAATCGCCGCTTCAAGAACATCCAACCCATACCACCAGTTTTGGAGATCCCAGAGGACACTGCCTCTCCATCTAGTAACCAGAGCCTGTCTGACACCTCCTCTTTATTTAGTGATCAGAGCCTGGCCGGCGTGTCCTCTTCATCTAGTGACCAGAGCCTGTTCGGCTTCTCTTTTGTCACTCCGGACTGGATGTTTTGAAGATTTTGTCAGAGCGATTCTCAAGACTTTGCACATTTGTTGTCTCCAAGAAAGTCGAAAATAAAATTAAAAACCCTGCTCTAATTTTGGTGATAGTTTCTTTGTTGTTCTACAGTTACAGGGTGCATATGACCTCACAATGCAGGCTCAGCCTGACATCATATGTTGTGAATCTAATGGCTGCAGAATCTAATGGCCCTATAAATACAGTAAATAATAATAATGACATCTTCCGTTTGTCCATAAGTTGCAATTTTCTAGCCTACCCCACCACTTTGTTTGTTGTATGCTGGTTACTTTTTCTAGACTAAGACACTGTGTGTGTGGTGCTGCTCAGTTAAAACTTGCCGTGTGTATATGCCTTTTAAATTATTTATATGTATATGACCTTTGGATGTGGTACTGAATTTATAAACACGCTTGCTACACCTACTATCATTGGCATTTTCAGCGACATAGTCAAACTATTACAGGGTTTTACATGGGAATTCAACTGCTATATGTGAATAATGTAACTAAAAGTAACATCAAGAAGATGAAAAAAAAAATCTGCTTATCAGGGAAGATCCCATGATTGGATTCCTAAATGCAAGTACCCATGGAGAAAATGCAACATTTGGTCACAGTCAAAGGTCAACCCTTATTTTGAGTACAGGGCATTGCATTGAAGACAGGCCATCCGTTGCTTACTTAACCAAGGTCTTCGCTAGTCTCCGCTGGTCATCTTTCTATGAGTAATAAACCAAAGGCAGCCAAGGCTTAAAACTGTTAACAGATCAAAAGGGTAGTGCATATCAGCAAAAGCCAAGTTGTCTGGTAAAGTATAGCTCCGGTCAATCCAACGTCAGGACAGGCAGAAGTGGTTCACAGGTAAAGGTAACTGCGGCAGAACAACAATAAAATACAGTTTTTGGAGATTGTATAGTCAACTATGATTTCTCACTGTTTTCCGCTGGGGCACACTGAGACCACCAGAAGCAACATCATCCTCCATAAGATCATCATGTGTTGCCAAGTCAAAACCTAGGTTCCAGCAGCATGGCAGGTGAGAGTGGGGGTAGTGTATGTGTACTACAGTGTTAGAGTCAGTGTGTATGTGTGTGTGTATATGCATAGTGCTGGAGCCAGTGTGTGTGTGTGTGTGTGTGTGTGTGTGTATGTGTGTATATTGCAGTGTCAGAGTCAGTGTGGTATTACTGTGTGTGTAAATGTATATTGCCAAAGTCAGTATGTCTACTGTACTGTAGTGTCCGATTCAGTGTGTATTTTGTCAAAGTGTTAGTGTATGTATATATATATATATATATATATATATATATATACATACAGTATCTCACAAAAGTGAGTACACCCCTCCCATTTTTTAAAATATTTTAATATATCTCAAACTGTGTCAAACGGAAGAAATGACACTCTGCTACAATATAAAGTAGCGAGTGTACAGTAGTGAGTATAACAGGGAACATTTGCTGTCCCCTCAAAATAACTAAACACACCATTAATGTCTAAACCTTGGCAACAAAAGTGAATACATCGCTACGTGGACATGTCCATGTTGGACATATTTTGTGTGGCCACCATTATTTTCTAGCACTGCCTTAACCTTCCTGTGCATGGAGTTCACAGAGCTTCACGGGTTGCCACTGGAGTCCTCTAGTCCTCTTCCACCCCTCAATCAGTACATCACAGAGCTGGATTCTCTACTTTTAACCTGTCTTTTGGGTGATTTACCGCAACGATGGGCAAGAATTCTACAGCTTCTTTTTCTACTAAGTCCCCTGAGGTGAAAGAAAAGCATTCGAGCACCTCCGTTCGTGCATTTTTTAAACATATCTCCGATCAGGAGCAAAGAGACTCACTTACCAAGATGGCGTCGGCTCCTTCAAGCCCGCGAAGCACACGTTCCGGCTCACACTCCATTGCTGAATTCTATGCTCCACCACTTTCACAGCCTGAACCAGCATGGCAGGAAGCTGTAAAAGATCTCCCCACTAAGGCTGAAATGTCGGCCCTGTTCCATGCAGCGTTGTCCGGCATCTGTGATAACCTGCAGGACATCAAGAAGAACCTACATCAGCTGGGAGACCGGGTGGCAGCTTTGGAGGAGAGAAAAGATAAAATACACTCTACAGTGGATGAAATATCAGACTGTGTTTCGCTACAACAAGGTGCTTTTGCACGTATTTATAGACAAATGGAGGACCTTGACAATAGGGGACGGGGATCCAACCTCCGTATCCGCGTCCTCCCTGAATTGATCTCCAATGCAGACATTATGTCTACATTGACGTCTTTATTTAATGGGATTCTGGAAAGGCTGGTAGACACCCTTATTATTTTGGACCACGCTCACCGTGCGCTCAGACTGCTGCCTGCATGAATATCGCACAAAAGAACAAATACTACAGAAATGCAGATCAAAAGTACCCATCCTTTTTGAAGGTCATACTATAAACATCTTTCAAAACATTTCCCCCATCACATTACAGAATCAGAGGCGGCTGCGCCCACTGACCGTGGTGCTTTGGGAGGCCTCTGTTCCCTATCAATGAGGGTTTCCCTTCTCGCTGATTGCGAGGAAGGGAACACAAGCGGTGGTTCTGTGTCAGCCGACGGATCTACCTGATATCCTAAAACGTCAACGGGTCACCAGGAACACAAAGGCGGAGGACTGACTACTTTACCCAAAGAACTTCCTAAAGATTGTCCCTTCATGGCTGCAGAAGAAGGACTATATACATTTGGACTCTCTTTTTGTCTGTAAATCCTCCATTTGAGGATCCAATCCGATGGTACAGTATTGACTTTCCTCTCTCCTTATGAGTTTCCTTTTTTTTTTTTTTTTGATTACCTACCTACATTATACGTTCACCGTGGCTGTCATAGTGTCAGGGTCCATCCAGGCTGTGGAGCTGCATATCTCTGTTTTTCCCTGCCTTGCCTCAGTTCCCATGTTTTGCTGTGGTTCACTCCTGGATTTCCTTATGCTGTCCTGAACCTCTGATTCCTTGAATCCAGTCTGCTCTTTGCTTTAGCTCCTGTTTCCTTTATAAGGTGTGTCCCACCCGATTGTTCTGTTTGTCTCAGTCTGCAGTCTAAAGGTATGTCCTTCTAGGCCCTGTGTTTGGATTCAATGTTTAGTTTCGTATGCAGGGCTTAGTGTTAGGACCCACCGTCATTGGAGTACTTTGGCGTACTCCTTGCTCCTTGTTCTGTCCTTGCTTGCTACGTTTCTGTTGATACTCTGCTTAGCTTCCCTACTCTCAGCCTGCAGCATCCTGCACATGATTCCAGTGCTATGTTTCATGCCTGCTCCAGGGTGCCTGCAGGATATTTCCAAGTTTTGTTCGTTTTGTCAGATCCAAGTTTTGTTCAGATTTCCACATCCAGCCAAGTTTCGTTCTGCTCGGTTCTGGACATGGTCAGCTGCTATGTCAGGGTGCTGGTATGTGGCTGCTCAACCCTAGATGCCCACCTGGGTGAGTGCAGTCGCCCTGCACCAGGCCCTGTCCTACTCCACTCCTGCGCAATACCTCCTGAACTCCATCTATGGGCGCGCTTGGTCATTACAGTCATCTGTATGGACCCAGTTCCCTGACACGTAGGTAATTACACCACGTCTCTCTCTTTTTCATGCTACATTTTTATATATATATATATTTTTGTATTTTTCTTGCGCTCCCTTATATTTAATACACACACCCCCTTATTACACTCATAAGAGGATCCTCTCTCTGTCTTCGTATTGCATCCCACATGTTCATACAGTTTTTGTTTTACTTTTCACCTTTTTTGGTTATTATTTTCACAATGTTATCCACCTCCCCCGAGTTTGCCATTCAGAGATCCTTCGGTCTCTGGCGTTTGGTAGTTGCCCAGTTTACTGGTCGTGGTGCTCTCTCTTTGATGCCCTGGCATCTTGCTCTTATTATTGGGATAGGAGTATGTTTTGTTTTTTTTCCCCTTGTTTGGTATTTTGTTCTAATAACTATGGTTGCTCGTAATTTCATTGTACATTGCTATGCCTTGCCGTCACTTCCTACAGGTCCTGCCAGTCACCAACAAAATGAACCTTGACCCAGTTAAATTGAACAAACCCGAGCAGAGATCCAAACTGTTTGCAGAACTCCAGTGTACTAAAGTAAAAATAGCCTTCCTCCAAGAAACACACTTTTGGGCCACTAAAGAACCCAAACTGACTAATAAAACATGTCTAACTTCTCTCACCTCCAGTAATCCGGAGGCACAAAATGAGAGGAGTGGCAATTCTTCTGCATAAACATTTACCCTTTAGCACCCTGAATAGCTGGCAGGACTTGTAGGGCAGATGCCTTTTTGTAAAAGGGTTTTTAGGCCCCCATAAAATCACTTTGGCAAATGTTTATGCCCCTAATCGTCATCAATCACGATTTCTCAAGTTTGTTATTAAAAAAAAACGATGGACTTTCAGGAAGGTATGACCATATTGGGAGGTAACTTTAACATGACTATGAATCCTTTACTTCCATCCACGTTAGCTCAACTAGACACTCTTAGGTCTCAACTTTCCTATTAGATTAGAGGAGGTGCAGGAGGCCATAAAGACCACTCAACAGGGCAAGAGCCCCGGACCTGATGGTCTCACAACTGCCTTTTACAAAAAAATCCTCCCTATCCTCGGGCCCCATTTAGTCAATGTATTCAATTCTCTGACTTCAGGTTCCCACTTAGATCCCCAATTCAATTTAGCACGCATTTCGATCCTACTAAAGCCTGGTAAGCCCTCTTATGCGTCAGGCAGTTATCGCCCTATTTCATTACTGACCTCTGATGTCAAATTATTAGCAAGAATATTGGCCATGAGACTTAAGCCCTTTATCCTCCATCTCATACACCGAGATCAGGTGGGTTTTGTCCCAGGTAGAGAGGCGAGGGACAATACTACCAGGGTTGTTGACCTTCTAAGTTACTCTGCCCAGATGAAATTCTGGTATGAAATTTGTACAATTTTGGTGTGTTACTTACACACCAAAATTGGACCAAAAAACCCCCCAATATTATACATATATATATATATATATATAAAATCATGCCCAGGTTCTAGCATGCACTGGCTTCCTGGGCATGATTGCTGTGATTGCTGATGGCCAGCTCCCATTGCCACTGCAGAGATTTAGTTATGAAATTTTGGTAGTTACTGGTATACATATATTATTTGATTTATGCAAAACAGATATTCAAGCAGAACATGTTGCATGGGCAGGAATGTAGACTGTAGGACAACAACGAAAGTGTGAACACCCAGGATGCAGCAAAAATAAAATATACAGCAATATTTACTGTACGGGATCATGGCTTTAAGCTTTACACCACTGCACCCTTTAAAGTGTTGACTTTCTTTGTCAGTTAACCTTGTTTTAGCATCTCTATTTAGTATCTGCCCTCCTAATGTTATCCTTTGTCTCCCAAGACTCCCTTTCTAACTTTAACATCAACTAAACTTCCTGATCAGGTAGCCAAGAAGCTCTCGACCAAACAAGGTCTTTCCAGAAAGCAGCTTATAAGGAGCCAGCAGCATGTTTGAGTCTATAGCCATTACATTTTAAATAATTAGATAATATAGGAAGTTCATTTTGAAAATCAGCCACAGCAAGGCTTCTCATCTCACTTTCTTTTTACCTAGATGTCCAATCTATCTGCTTGTATAAAAACCTCTTACTTTCAATCGTGCATTCAATACGTGCATTCGAGTCTTTTAACAGCGTCTTTTCCGTTATGAAAGCTTTGCTGTAGGTCAGTGTCAGTTGCCTTTAACTGATTTGGAACCCAAAGAGAATAAACTGAAAGAAAGGTGGTGAATATGTTTGCCATTGAATCGTTTTAATATGTAGTTACCTAAAAACATTATGCAAGAAACAGCTACATTTATAGAAATTAACAATCCTGAAATAAATTGAACCACCTTCCAACAAATTAAAGCAAATCAGCAGGGAGAAAAAGCTACCCATGTTCGGTATCTGAGAAACCATCAGCAAGCACTGTTATTGTGAGGCCATAGACCCCATAGTGAATTATGACATCATCCTGGCAGCATGCAGGTTGGTTGCACAGCATTCTATCTTCAGTGCAGTTGGGCGCTCGACACTTTCAGGCTGCTATTTCTTTAGTGAACTTGAAGTGTGGTTACCAACTACGTCAACAGCTACCAGAGAAGAAAAACTCACCAGTCATTATGGCAGAGTGTCTCTTCTCAGGACTAAGGTGGATTTTAAAGAAGTGCTGCCCCAGAAAACTAGGCAAATATTTCAACAGGCTCAAAAAGACTTCCGATAATGTTCCAACACATAGCACAAGAGATGAAAACAGCGAGCTCTTCACAGACAGAACCTTTCTGCTGAAGCGAAAGAAAGAAGGTAGCAGTACAGAAAACAGAATGAGACTGAGGAAAAGGAGGAGATGTACTGCTAACCGCCTGTATATCAGGAAAAAGGAGACAACAAAGCGCAGAAGAACCAGCACAGGCAGCTATGAACATGAGCGGAAGAGGCATAGAAATAACGAGAGCCATGATCTGGGGCAGCAGGTGAAACCAACAGCAGATGCACACCTGGAGGAGTACAGGAGCAGGAGGATGAAGGTTCCCAGGAAAAGGCGCAGAAGTGAGGACTGCAGCCTGGCCGCAAAACGATTCAGGAACCTTCTCCCCATGTCGGTGTCCTGCTTAAGGTTTCATTTTCAACTGGGACAAGGGAGCTTTGGAAAGGTCATGTTGGCCTCTGTTCCTTCCAAGGATTCCTTAATAGCGGTAAAAATGATACGCAAGAGATCTATGAAGTCTCTGCACATCATGAGAGAGAGGAGGATTCTGGAGGTAGCTAGGAACAGCCCGTTTCTATGCCACGGGTATGCAGCTTTCCAGACAGAGACCTGTGTGTTCCTCGCCATGGAGTTTATGGCTGGAGGAACCTTGGAGTCTTATATGGATAGTGTTGGCTACATGACACAGAACACAGCTGCATTCTACTCTGCAGAGCTGGTCTGTGGCATCCAATTCCTCCATTCCCAGGGCATCATTCATAGAGATCTGAAGCCGCAGAATATCTTACTTGATCGTGAGGGCCATGTCAAGATCAGTGATTTTGGTCTTGCTGTAGAAGGTGTTTTTGGAAGTACAGTGAGAGGACATTGTGGAACACGTCTATACATGGCCCCAGAAATATATCTAAAGAAGCAATATGGTGTTGCCGTCGACTGGTGGTCCTTCGGGGTGATTCTCTTCCGCATGCTTAACGGAACTTTTCCCTTCTTCACTGGCTACTGCAAGAAGGCAACTGTCCATTCTATTATCAATGGCAGGCCGAAATACACCAAGGCATTAAGCCAAGAAGCTGTGGATATACTGACTTGTCTGTTAAAGAAAGATCCTCAGCTTCGCCTCTGGATGACTGAATACATCAGGGAGCATCCGTTCTTTGACAGCATCAATTGGGAAGACATAGAGAGCAGGAGAATACCTCCCCCGTACCAGAAGGCTGAAAGACCCAATCGCCGCTTCAAGAACATCCAACCCATACCACCAGTTTTGGAGATCCCAGAGGACACTGCCTCTCCATCTAGTAACCAGAGCCTGTCAGACACCTCCTCTTTGTTTAGTGATCAGAGCCTGGCCGGCCTGTCCTCTTCATCTAGTGACCAGAGCCTGTTCGGCTTCTCTTTTGTCACTCCGGACTGGATGTTTTGAAGATTTTGTCAGAGCGATTCTCAAGACTTTGCACATTTGTTGTCTCCAAGAAAGTCGAAAATAAAATTAAAAACCCTGCTCTAATTTTGGTGATAGTTTCTTTGTTGTTCTACAGTTACAGGGTGCATATGACCTCACAATGCAGGCTCAGCCTGACATCATATGTTGTGAATCTAATGGCTGCAGAATCTAATGGCCCTATAAATACAGTAAATAATAATAATGACATCTTCCGTTTGTCCATAAGTTGCAATTTTCTAGCCTACCCCACCACTTTGTTTGTTGTATGCTGGTTACTTTTTCTAGACTAAGACACTGTGTGTGTGGTGCTGCTCAGTTAAAACTTGCCGTGTGTATATGCCTTTTAAATTATTTATATGTATATGACCTTTGGATGTGGTACTGAATTTATAAACACGCTTGCTACACCTACTATCGTTGGCATTTTCAGCGACATAGTCAAACTATTACAGGGTTTTACATGGGAATTCAACTGCTATATGTGAATAATGTAACTAAAAGTAACATCAAGAAGATGAAAAAAAAAATCTGCTTATCAGGGAAGATCCCATGATTGGATTCCTAAATGCAAGTACCCATGGAGAAAATGCAACATTTGGTCACAGTCAAAGGTCAACCCTTATTTTGAGTACAGGGCATTGCATTGAAGACAGGCCATCCGTTGCTTACTTAACCAAGGTCTTCGCTAGTCTCCGCTGGTCATCTTTCTATGAGTAATAAACCAAAGGCAGCCAAGGCTTAAAACTGTTAACAGATCAAAAGGGTAGTGCATATCAGCAAAAGCCAAGTTGTCTGGTAAAGTATAGCTCCGGTCAATCCAACGTCAGGACAGGCAGAAGTGGTTCACAGGTAAAGGTAACTGCGGCAGAACAACAATAAAATACAGTTTTTGGAGATTGTATAGTCAACTATGATTTCTCACTGTTTTCCGCTGGGGCACACTGAGACCACCAGAAGCAACATCATCCTCCATAAGATCATCATGTGTTGCCAAGTCAAAACCTAGGTTCCAGCAGCATGGCAGGTGAGAGTGGGGGTAGTGTATGTGTACTACAGTGTTAGAGTCAGTGTGTATGTGTGTGTGTATATGCATAGTGCTGGAGCCAGTGTGTGTGTGTGTATGTGTGTATATTGCAGTGTCAGAGTCAGTGTGGTATTACTGTGTGTGTAAATGTATATTGCCAAAGTCAGTATGTCTACTGTACTGTAGTGTCCGATTCAGTGTGTATTTTGTCAAAGTGTTAGTGTATGTACATATATATATATACATACAGTATCTCACAAAAGTGAGTACACCCCTCCCATTTTTTAAAATATTTTAATATATCTCAAACTGTGTCAAACGGAAGAAATGACACTCTGCTACAATAAAAAGTAGCGAGTGTACAGTAGTGAGTATAACAGGGAACATTTGCTGTCCCCTCAAAATAACTAAACACACCATTAATGTCTAAACCTTGGCAACAAAAGTGAATACATCGCTACGTGGACATGTCCATGTTGGACATATTTTGTGTGGCCACCATTATTTTCTAGCACTGCCTTAACCTTCCTGTGCATGGAGTTCACAGAGCTTCACGGGTTGCCACTGGAGTCCTCTAGTCCTCTTCCACCCCTCAATCAGTACATCACAGAGCTGGATTCTCTACTTTTAACCTGTCTTTTGGCTGATTTACCGCAACGATGGGCAAGAATTCTACAGCTTCTTTTTCTACTAAGTCCCCTGAGGTGAAAGAAAAGCATTCGAGCACCTCCGTTCGTGCATTTTTTAAACATATCTCCGATCAGGAGCAAAGAGACTCACTTACCAAGATGGCGTCGGCTCCTTCAAGCCCGCGAAGCACACGTTCCGGCTCACACTCCATTGCTGAATTCTATGCTCCACCACTTTCACAGCCTGAACCAGCATGGCAGGAAGCTGTAAAAGATCTCCCCACTAAGGCTGAAATGTCGGCCCTGTTCCATGCAGCGTTGTCCGGCATCTGTGATGACCTGCAGGACATCAAGAAGAACCTACATCAGCTGGGAGACCGGGTGGCAGCTTTGGAGGAGAGAAAAGATAAAATACACTCTACAGTGGATGAAATATCAGACTGTGTTTCGCTACAACAAGGTGCTTTTGCACGTATTTATAGACAAATGGAGGACCTTGACAATAGGGGACGGCGATCCAACCTCCGTATCCGCGTCCTCCCTGAATTGATCTCCAATGCAGACATTATCTCTACATTGACGTCTTTATTTAATGGGATTCTGGAAAGGCTGGTAGACACCCTTATTATTTTGGACCACGCTCACCGTGCGCTCAGACTGCTGCCTGCATGAATATCGCACAAAAGAACAAATACTACAGAAATGCAGATCAAAAGTACCCATCCTTTTTGAAGGTCATACTATAAACATCTTTCAAAACATTTCCCCCATCACATTACAGAATCAGAGGCGGCTGCGCCCACTGACCGTGGTGCTTTGGGAGGCCTCTGTTCCCTATCAATGAGGGTTTTCCTTCTCGCTGATTGCGAGGAAGGGAACACAAGCGGTGGTTCTGTGTCAGCCGACGGATCTACCTGATATCCTAAAACGTCAACGGGTCACCAAGAACACGAAGGCGGAGGACTGACTACTTTACCCAAAGAACTTCCTAAAGATTGTCCCTTCATGGCTGCAGAAGAAGGACTATATACATTTGGACTCTCTTTTTGTCTGTAAATCCTCCATTTGAGGATCCAATCCGATGGTACAGTATTGACTTTCCTCTCTCCTTATGAGTTTCCTTTTTTTTTTTTTGGATTACCTACCTACATTATACGTTCACCGTGGCTGTCGTAGTGTCAGGGTCCATCCAGGCTGTGGAGCTGCATATCTCTGTTTTTCCCTGCCTTGCCTCAGTTCCCATGTTTTGCTGTGGTTCACTCCTGGATTTCCGTATGCTGTCCTGAACCTCTGATTCCTTGAATCCAGTCTGCTCTTTGCTTTAGCTCCTGTTTCCTTTTATAAGGTGTGTCCCACCCGATTGTTCTGTTTGTCTCAGTCTGCAGTCTAAAGGTATGTCCTTCTCGGCTCTGTGTTTGGATTCAATGTTTAGTTTCGTATGCAGGGCTTAGTGTTAGGACCCACCGTCATTGGAGTACTTTGGCGTAGTGGTGGGCTAAGCATACTATGGCCATATGATGTGACGGAATCTCCAATTGTTCTCTCATAGTCCAAGGCTAGTTCCTGTATCCATGTGCGTCTGTCTCTTATGTACCTTTGCCCTTCTTCCCTGAATCATCTGAGGATTCTGGCTCCTCACTCCTTCCCCTGTTTTCCTTGCCTTGTTCCCTGTCCTTTGTTGTGCCCTGTATCATGTATGTCTTGTATGGTTATGTTCCTTGCTCGGTCTCCCTGTTCCTTGCTCTGTCCTCCTTGCTCCTTGCTCTGTCCTTGCTTGCTACGTTTCTGTTGATACTCTGCTTAGCTTCCCTACTCTCAGCCTGCAGCATCCTGCACATGATTCCAGTGCTATGTTTCATGTCTGCTCCAGGGTGCCTGCAGGATATTTCCAAGTTTTGTTCGTTTTGTCAGATCCAAGTTTTGTTCTGCTCGGTTCTGGACATGGTCAGCTGCTATGTCAGGGTGCTGGTATGTGGCTGCTCAACCCTAGATGCCCACCTGGGTGAGTGCAGTCGCCCTGCACCAGGCCCTGTCCTACTCCACTCCTGCGCAATACCTCCTGAACTCCATCTATGGGCGTGCTTGGTCATTACAGTCATCTGTATGGACCCAGTTCCCTGACACGTAGATAATTACACCACATCTCTCTCTTTTTCATGCTACATTTTTATATATATATATATATTTTTGTATTTTTCTTGCGCTCCCTTATATTTAATACACACACCCCCTTATTACACTCATATAAGAGGATCCTCTCTCTGTCTTCGTATTGCATCCCACATGTTCATACAGTTTTTGTTTTACTTTTCACCTTTTTTGGTTATTATTTTCACAATGTTATCCACCTCCCCCGAGTTTGCCATTCAGAGATCCTTCGGTCTCTGGCGTTTGGTAGTTGCCCAGTTTACTGGTCGTGGTGCTCTCTCTTTGATGCCCTGGCATCTTGCTCTTATTATTGGGATAGGAGTATGTTTTGTTTTTTTTCTCCTTGTTTGGTATTTTGTTCTAATAACTATGGTTGCTCGTAATTTCATTGTACATTGCTATGCCTTGCCGTCACTTCCTACAGGTCCTGCCAGTCACCAACAAAATGGCCCTTGACCCAGTTAAATTGAACAAACCCGAGCAGAGATCCAAACTGTTTGCAGAACTCCAGTGTACTAAAGTAAAAATAGCCTTCCTCCAAGAAACACACTTTTGGGCCACTAAAGAACCCAAACTGACTAATAAAACATGTCTAACTTCTCTCACCTCCAGTAATCCGGAGGCACAAAATGAGAGGAGTGGCAATTCTTCTGCATAAACATTTACCCTTTAGCACCCTGAATAGCTGGCAGGACTTGTAAAAGGGTTTTTAGGCCCCATAAAATCACTTTGGCAAATGTTTATGCCCCTAATCGTCATCAATCACGATTTCTCAAGTTTGTTATAAAAAAAAAACGATGGACTTTCAGGAAGGTATGAGCATATTGGGAGGTAACTTTAACATGACTATGAATCCTTTACTTCCATCCACGTTAGCTCAACTAGACACTCTTAGGTCTCAACTTTCCTATTAGATTAGAGGAGGTGCAGGAGGCCATAAAGACCACTCAACAGGGCAAGAGCCCCGGACCTGATGGTCTCACAACTGCCTTTTACGAAAAAATCCTCCCTATCCTCGGGCCCCATTTAGTCAATGTATTCAATTCTCTGACTTCAGGTTCCCACTTAGATCCCCAATCCAATTTAGCACGCATTTCGATCCTATTAAAGCCTGGTAAGCCCTCTTATGCGTCAGGCAGTTATCGCCCTATTTCATTACTGAACTCTGATGTCAAATTATTAGCAAGAATATTGGCCATGAGACTTAAGCCCTTTATCCTCCATCTCATACACCGAGATCAGGTGGGTTTTGTCCCTGGTAGAGAGGCGAGGGACAATACTACCAGGGTTGTTGACCTTCTAAGTTACTCTGCCCAGATGAAATTCTGGTATGAAATTCTGTACAATTTTGGTGTGTTACTTACACACCAAAATTGGACCAAAAAACCCCCCAATATTATATATATATATATATATATATATATATAAAATCATGCCCAGGTTCTAGCATGCCCAGGTTCTAGCATGCACTGGCTTCCTGGGCATGATTGCTGTGATTGCTGATGGCCAGCTCCCATTGCCACTGCAGAGATTTAGTTATGAAGTTTTGGTAGTTACTGGTATACAGATATTATTTGATTTATGCAAAACAGATATTCAAGCAGAACATGTTGCATGGGCAGGAATGTAGACTGTAGGACAACAACGAAAGTGTGAACACCCAGGATGCAGCAAAAATAAAATATACAGCAATATTTACTGTACGGGATCATGGCTTTAAGCTTTACACCACTGCACCCTTTAAAGTGTTGACTTTCTTTGTCAGTTAACCTTGTTTTAGCATCTCTATTTAGTATCTGCCCTCCTAATGTTATCCTTTGTCTCCCAAGACTCCCTTTCTAACTTTAACATCAACTAAACTTCCTGATCAGGTAGCCAAGAAGCTCTCGACCAAACAAGGTCTATCCAGAAAGCAGCTTATAAGGAGCCAGCATGTTTGAGTCTATAGCCATTACATTTTAAATAATTAGATAATATAGGAAGTTCATTTTGAAAATCAGCCACAGCAAGGCTTCTCATCTCACTTTCTTTTTACCTAGATGTCCAATCTATCTGCTTGTATAAAAACCTCTTACTTTCAATCGTGCATTCAATACGTGCATTCGAGTCTTTTAACAGCGTCTTTTCCGTTATGAAAGCTTTGCTGTAGGTCAGTGTCAGTTGCCTTTAACTGATTTGGAACCCAAAGAGAATAAACTGAAAGAAAGGTGGTGAATATGTTTGCCATTGAATCGTTTTAATATGTAGTTACCTAAAAACATTATGCAAGAAACAGCTACATTTATAGAAATTAACAATCCTGAAATAAATTGAACCACCTTCCAACAAATTAAAGCAAATCAGCAGGGAGAAAAAGCTACCCATGTTCGGTATCTGAGAAACCATCAGCAAGCACTGTTATTGTGAGGCCATAGACCCCATAGTGAATTATGACATCATCCTGGCAGCATGCAGGTTGGTTGCACAGCATTCTATCTTCAGTGCAGTTGGGCGCTCGACACTTTCAGGCTGCTATTTCTTTAGTGAACTTGAAGTGTGGTTACCAACTACGTCAACAGCTACCAGAGAAGAAAAACTCACCAGTCATTATGGCAGAGTGTCTCTTCTCAGGACTAAGGTGGATTTTAAAGAAGTGCTGCCCCAGAAAACTAGGCAAATATTTCAACAGGCTCAAAAAGACTTCCGATAATGTTCCAACACATAGCACAAGAGATGAAAACAGCGAGCTCTTCACAGACAGAACCTTTCTGCTGAAGCGAAAGAAAGAAGGTAGCAGTACAGAAAACAGAATGAGACTGAGGAAAAGGAGGAGATGTACTGCTAACCGCCTGTATATCAGGAAAAAGGAGACAACAAAGCGCAGAAGAACCAGCACAGGCAGCTATGAACATGAGCGGAAGAGGCATAGAAATAACGAGAGCCATGATCTGGGGCAGCAGGTGAAACCAACAGCAGATGCACACCTGGAGGAGTACAGGAGCAGGAGGATGAAGGTTCCCAGGAAAAGGCGCAGAAGTGAGGACTGCAGCCTGGCCGCAAAACGATTCAGGAACCTTCTCCCCATGTCGGTGTCCTGCTTAAGGTTTCATTTTCAACTGGGACAAGGGAGCTTTGGAAAGGTCATGTTGGCCTCTGTTCCTTCCAAGGATTCCTTAATAGCGGTAAAAATGATACGCAAGAGATCTATGAAGTCTCTGCACATCATGAGAGAGAGGAGGATTCTGGAGGTAGCTAGGAACAGCCCGTTTCTATGCCACGGGTATGCAGCTTTCCAGACAGAGACCTGTGTGTTCCTCGCCATGGAGTTTATGGCTGGAGGAACCTTGGAGTCTTATATGGATAGTGTTGGCTACATGACACAGAACACAGCTGCATTCTACTCTGCAGAGCTGGTCTGTGGCATCCAATTCCTCCATTCCCAGGGCATCATTCATAGAGATCTGAAGCCGCAGAATATCTTACTTGATCGTGAGGGCCATGTCAAGATCAGTGATTTTGGTCTTGCTGTAGAAGGTGTTTTTGGAAGTACAGTGAGAGGACATTGTGGAACACGTCTATACATGGCCCCAGAAATATATCTAAAGAAGCAATATGGTGTTGCCGTCGACTGGTGGTCCTTCGGGGTGATTCTCTTCCGCATGCTTAACGGAACTTTTCCCTTCTTCACTGGCTACTGCAAGAAGGCAACTGTCCATTCTATTATCAATGGCAGGCCGAAATACACCAAGGCATTAAGCCAAGAAGCTGTGGATATACTGACTTGTCTGTTAAAGAAAGATCCTCAGCTTCGCCTCTGGATGACTGAATACATCAGGGAGCATCCGTTCTTTGACAGCATCAATTGGGAAGACATAGAGAGCAGGAGAATACCTCCCCCGTACCAGAAGGCTGAAAGACCCAATCGCCGCTTCAAGAACATCCAACCCATACCACCAGTTTTGGAGATCCCAGAGGACACTGCCTCTCCATCTAGTAACCAGAGCCTGTCTGACACCTCCTCTTTGTTTAGTGATCAGAGCCTGGCCGGCGTGTCCTCTTCATCTAGTGACCAGAGCCTGTTCGGCTTCTCTTTTGTCACTCCGGACTGGATGTTTTGAAGATTTTGTCAGAGCGATTCTCAAGACTTTGCACATTTGTTGTCTCCAAGAAAGTCGAAAATAAAATTAAAAACCCTGCTCTAATTTTGGTGATAGTTTCTTTGTTGTTCTACAGTTACAGGGTGCATATGACCTCACAATGCAGGCTCAGCCTGACATCATATGTTGTGAATCTAATGGCTGCAGAATCTAATGGCCCTATAAATACAGTAAATAATAATAATGACATCTTCCGTTTGTCCATAAGTTGCAATTTTCTAGCCTACCCCACCACTTTGTTTGTTGTATGCTGGTTACTTTTTCTAGACTAAGACACTGTGTGTGTGGTGCTGCTCAGTTAAAACTTGCCGTGTGTATATGCCTTTTAAATTATTTATATGTATATGACCTTTGGATGTGGTACTGAATTTATAAACACGCTTGCTACACCTACTATCATTGGCATTTTCAGCGACATAGTCAAACTATTACAGGGTTTTACATGGGAATTCAACTGCTATATGTGAATAATGTAACTAAAAGTAACATCAAGAAGATGAAAAAAAAAATCTGCTTATCAGGGAAGATCCCATGATTGGATTCCTAAATGCAAGTACCCATGGAGAAAATGCAACATTTGGTCACAGTCAAAGGTCAACCCTTATTTTGAGTACAGGGCATTGCATTGAAGACAGGCCATCCGTTGCTTACTTAACCAAGGTCTTCGCTAGTCTCCGCTGGTCATCTTTCTATGAGTAATAAACCAAAGGCAGCCAAGGCTTAAAACTGTTAACAGATCAAAAGGGTAGTGCATATCAGCAAAAGCCAAGTTGTCTGGTAAAGTATAGCTCCGGTCAATCCAACGTCAGGACAGGCAGAAGTGGTTCACAGGTAAAGGTAACTGCGGCAGAACAACAATAAAATACAGTTTTTGGAGATTGTATAGTCAACTATGATTTCTCACTGTTTTCCGCTGGGGCACACTGAGACCACCAGAAGCAACATCATCCTCCATAAGATCATCATGTGTTGCCAAGTCAAAACCTAGGTTCCAGCAGCATGGCAGGTGAGAGTGGGGGTAGTGTATGTGTACTACAGTGTTAGAGTCAGTGTGTATGTGTGTGTGTATATGCATAGTGCTGGAGCCAGTGTGTGTGTGTGTGTGTGTGTGTGTGTATATTGCAGTGTCAGAGTCAGTGTGGTATTACTGTGTGTGTAAATGTATATTGCCAAAGTCAGTATGTCTACTGTACTGTAGTGTCCGATTCAGTGTGTATTTTGTCAAAGTGTTAGTGTATGTGTATATATATATATATATATATATATATATATATATACATACAGTATCTCACAAAAGTGAGTACACCCCTCCCATTTTTTAAAATATTTTAATATATCTCAAACTGTGTCAAACGGAAGAAATGACACTCTGCTACAATATAAAGTAGCGAGTGTACAGTAGTGAGTATAACAGGGAACATTTGCTGTCCCCTCAAAATAACTAAACACACCATTAATGTCTAAACCTTGGCAACAAAAGTGAATACATCGCTACGTGGACATGTCCATGTTGGACATATTTTGTGTGGCCACCATTATTTTCTAGCACTGCCTTAACCTTCCTGTGCATGGAGTTCACAGAGCTTCACGGGTTGCCACTGGAGTCCTCTAGTCCTCTTCCACCCCTCAATCAGTACATCACAGAGCTGGATTCTCTACTTTTAACCTGTCTTTTGGGTGATTTACCGCAACGATGGGCAAGAATTCTACAGCTTCTTTTTCTACTAAGTCCCCTGAGGTGAAAGAAAAGCATTCGAGCACCTCCGTTCGTGCATTTTTTAAACATATCTCTGATCAGGAGCAAAGAGACTCACTTACCAAGATGGCGTCGGCTCCTTCAAGCCCGCGAAGCACACGTTCCGGCTCACACTCCATTGCTGAATTCTATGCTCCACCACTTTCACAGCCTGAACCAGCATGGCAGGAAGCTGTAAAAGATCTCCCCACTAAGGCTGAAATGTCGGCCCTGTTCCATGCAGCGTTGTCCGGCATCTGTGATGACCTGCAGGACATCAAGAAGAACCTACATCAGCTGGGAGACCGGGTGGCAGCTTTGGAGGAGAGAAAAGATAAAATACACTCTACAGTGGATGAAATATCAGACTGTGTTTCGCTACAACAAGGTGCTTTTGCACGTATTTATAGACAAATGGAGGACCTTGACAATAGGGGACGGCGATCCAACCTCCGTATCCGCGTCCTCCCTGAATTGATCTCCAATGCAGACATTATCTCTACATTGACGTCTTTATTTAATGGGATTCTGGAAAGGCTGGTAGACACCCTTATTATTTTGGACCACGCTCACCGTGCGCTCAGACTGCTGCCTGCATGAATATCGCACAAAAGAACAAATACTACAGAAATGCAGATCAAAAGTACCCATCCTTTTTGAAGGTCATACTATAAACATCTTTCAAAACATTTCCCCCATCACATTACAGAATCAGAGGCGGCTGCGCCCACTGACCGTGGTGCTTTGGGAGGCCTCTGTTCCCTATCAATGAGGGTTTCCCTTCTCGCTGATTGCGAGGAAGGGAACACAAGCGGTGGTTCTGTGTCAGCCGACGGATCTACCTGATATCCTAAAACGTCAACGGGTCACCAGGAACACGAAGGCGGAGGACTGACTACTTTACCCAAAGAACTTCCTAAAGATTGTCCCTTCATGGCTGCAGAAGAAGGACTATATACATTTGGACTCTCTTTTTGTCTGTAAATCCTCCATTTGAGGATCCAATCCGATGGTACAGTATTGACTTTCCTCTCTCCTTATGAGTTTCCTTTTTTTTTTTTTTTTTGATTACCTACCTACATTATACGTTCACCGTGGCTGTCATAGTGTCAGGGTCCATCCAGGCTGCGGAGCTGCATATCTCTGTTTTTCCCTGCCTTGCCTCAGTTCCCATGTTTTGCTGTGGTTCACTCCTGGATTTCCGTATGCTGTCCTGAACCTCTGATTCCTTGAATCCAGTCTGCTCTTTGCTTTAGCTCCTGTTTCCTTTATAAGGTGTGTCCCACCCGATTGTTCTGTTTGTCTCAGTCTGCAGTCTAAAGGTATGTCCTTCTCGGCTCTGTGTTTGGATTCAATGTTTAGTTTCGTATGCAGGGCTTAGTGTTAGGACCCACCGTCATTGGAGTACTTTGGCGTAGTGGTGGGCTAAGCATACTATGGCCATATGATGTGACGGAATCTCCAATTGTTCTCTCATAGTCCAAGGCTAGTTCCTGTATCCATGTGCGTCTGTCTCTTATGTACCTTTGCCCTTCTTCCCTGAATCATCTGAGGATTCTGGCTCCTCACTCCTTCCCCTGTTTTCCTTGCTTTGTTCCCTGTCCTTTGTCGTGCCCTGTATCATGTATGTCTTGTATGGTTATGTTCCTTGCTCGGTCTCCCTGTTCCTTGCTCTGTCCTCCTTGCTCCTTGTTCTGTCCTTGCTTGCTACGTTTCTGTTGATACTCTGCTTAGCTTCCCTACTCTCAGCCTGCAGCATCCTGCACATGATTCCAGTGCTATGTTTCATGCCTGCTCCAGGGTGCCTGCAGGATATTTCCAAGTTTTGTTCGTTTTGTCAGATCCAAGTTTTGTTCAGATTTCCACATCCAGCCAAGTTTCGTTCTGCTCGGTTCTGGACATGGTCAGCTGCTATGTCAGGGTGCTGGTATGTGGCTGCTCAACCCTAGATGCCCACCTGGGTGAGTGCAGTCGCCCTGCACCAGGCCCTGTCCTACTCCACTCCTGCGCAATACCTCCTGAACTCCATCTATGGGCGCGCTTGGTCATTACAGTCATCTGTATGGACCCAGTTCCCTGACACGTAGGTAATTACACCACGTCTCTCTCTTTTTCATGCTACATTTTTATATATATATATATTTTTGTATTTTTCTTGCGCTCCCTTATATTTAATACACACACCCCCTTATTACACTCATATAAGAGGATCCTCTCTCTGTCTTCGTATTGCATCCCACATGTTCATACAGTTTTTGTTTTACTTTTCACCTTTTTTGGTTATTATTTTCACAATGTTATCCACCTCCCCCGAGTTTGCCATTCAGAGATCCTTCGGTCTCTGGCGTTTGGTAGTTGCCCAGTTTACTGGTCGTGGTGCTCTCTCTTTGATGCCCTGGCATCTTGCTCTTATTATTGGGATAGGAGTATGTTTTGTTTTTTTTCCCCTTGTTTGGTATTTTGTTCTAATAACTATGGTTGCTCGTAATTTCATTGTACATTGCTATGCCTTGCCGTCACTTCCTACAGGTCCTGCCAGTCACCAACAAAATGAACCTTGACCCAGTTAAATTGAACAAACCCGAGCAGAGATCCAAACTGTTTGCAGAACTCCAGTGTACTAAAGTAAAAATAGCCTTCCTCCAAGAAACACACTTTTGGGCCACTAAAGAACCCAAACTGACTAATAAAACATGTCTAACTTCTCTCACCTCCAGTAATCCGGAGGCACAAAATGAGAGGAGTGGCAATTCTTCTGCATAAACATTTACCCTTTAGCACCCTGAATAGCTGGCAGGACTTGTAGGGCAGATGCCTTTTTGTAAAAGGGTTTTTAGGCCCCCATAAAATCACTTTGGCAAATGTTTATGCCCCTAATCGTCATCAATCACGATTTCTCAAGTTTGTTATAAAAAAAAACGATGGACTTTCAGGAAGGTATGACCATATTGGGGGGTGACTTTAACATGACTATGAATCCTTTACTTCCATCCACGTTAGCTCAACTAGACACTCTTAGGTCTCAACTTTCCTATTAGATTAGAGGAGGTGCAGGAGGCCATAAAGACCACTCAACAGGGCAAGAGCCCCGGACCTGATGGTCTCACAACTGCCTTTTACAAAAAAATCCTCCCTATCCTCGGGCCCCATTTAGTCAATGTATTCAATTCTTTGACTTCAGGTTCCCACTTAGATCCCCAATCCAATTTAGCACGCATTTCGATCCTATTAAAGCCTGGTAAGCCCTCTTATGCGTCAGGCAGTTATCGCCCTATTTCATTACTGACCTCTGATGTCAAATTATTAGCAAGAATATTGGCCATGAGACTTAAGCCCTTTATCCTCCATCTCATACACCGAGATCAGGTGGGTTTTGTCCCAGGTAGAGAGGCGAGGGACAATACTACCAGGGTTGTTGACCTTCTAAGTTACTCTGCCCAGATGAAATTCTGGTATGAAATTCTGTACAATTTTGGTGTGTTACTTACACACCAAAATTGGACCAAAAAAACCCCCAATATTATATATATATATATATATATATATATATAAAATCATGCCCAGGTTCTAGCATGTCCAGGTTCTAGCATGCACTGGCTTCCTGGGCATGATTGCTGTGATTGCTGATGGCCAGCTCCCATTGCCACTGCAGAGATTTAGTTATGAAGTTTTGGTAGTTACTGGTATACATATATTATTTGATTTATGCAAAACAGATATTCAAGCAGAACATGTTGCATGGGCAGGAATGTAGACTGTAGGACAACAACGAAAGTGTGAACACCCAGGATGCAGCAAAAATAAAATATACAGCAATATTTACTGTACGGGATCATGGCTTTAAGCTTTACACCACTGCACCCTTTAAAGTGTTGACTTTCTTTGTCAGTTAACCTTGTTTTAGCATCTCTATTTAGTATCTGCCCTCCTAATGTTATCCTTTGTCTCCCAAGACTCCCTTTCTAACTTTAACATCAACTAAACTTCCTGATCAGGTAGCCAAGAAGCTCTCGACCAAACAAGGTCTTTCCAGAAAGCAGCTTATAAGGAGCCAGCAGCATGTTTGAGTCTATAGCCATTACATTTTAAATAATTAGATAATATAGGAAGTTCATTTTGAAAATCAGCCACAGCAAGGCTTCTCATCTCACTTTCTTTTTACCTAGATGTCCAATCTATCTGCTTGTATAAAAACCTCTTACTTTCAATCGTGCATTCAATACGTGCATTCGAGTCTTTTAACAGCGTCTTTTCCGTTATGAAAGCTTTGCTGTAGGTCAGTGTCAGTTGCCTTTAACTGATTTGGAACCCAAAGAGAATAAACTGAAAGAAAGGTGGTGAATATGTTTGCCATTGAATCGTTTTAATATGTAGTTACCTAAAAACATTATGCAAGAAACAGCTACATTTATATAAATTAACAATCCTGAAATAAATTGAACCACCTTCCAACAAATTAAAGCAAATCAGCAGGGAGAAAAAGCTACCCATGTTCGGTATCTGAGAAACCATCAGCAAGCACTGTTATTGTGAGGCCATAGACCCCATAGTGAATTATGACATCATCCTGGCAGCATGCAGGTTGGTTGCACAGCATTCTATCTTCAGTGCAGTTGGGCGCTCGACACTTTCAGGCTGCTATTTCTTTAGTGAACTTGAAGTGTGGTTACCAACTACGTCAACAGCTACCAGAGAAGAAAAACTCACCAGTCATTATGGCAGAGTGTCTCTTCTCAGGACTAAGGTGGATTTTAAAGAAGTGCTGCCCCAGAAAACTAGGCAAATATTTCAACAGGCTCAAAAAGACTTCCGATAATGTTCCAACACATAGCACAAGAGATGAAAACAGCGAGCTCTTCACAGACAGAACCTTTCTGCTGAAGCGAAAGAAAGAAGGTAGCAGTACAGAAAACAGAATGAGACTGAGGAAAAGGAGGAGATGTACTGCTAACCGCCTGTATATCAGGAAAAAGGAGACAACAAAGCGCAGAAGAACCAGCACAGGCAGCTATGAACATGAGCGGAAGAGGCATAGAAATAACGAGAGCCATGATCTGGGGCAGCAGGTGAAACCAACAGCAGATGCACACCTGGAGGAGTACAGTAGCAGGAGGATGAAGGTTCCCAGGAAAAGGCGCAGAAGTGAGGACTGCAGCCTGGCCGCAAAACGATTCAGGAACCTTCTCCCCATGTCAGTGTCCTGCTTAAGGTTTCATTTTCAACTGGGACAAGGGAGCTTTGGAAAGGTCATGTTGGCCTCTGTTCCTTCCAAGGATTCCTTAATAGCGGTAAAAATGATACGCAAGAGATCTATGAAGTCTCTGCACATCATGAGAGAGAGGAGGATTCTGGAGGTAGCTAGGAACAGCCCGTTTCTATGCCACGGGTATGCAGCTTTCCAGACAGAGACCTGTGTGTTCCTCGCCATGGAGTTTATGGCTGGAGGAACCTTGGAGTCTTATATGGATAGTGTTGGCTACATGACACAGAACACAGCTGCATTCTACTCTGCAGAGCTGGTCTGTGGCATCCAATTCCTCCATTCCCAGGGCATCATTCATAGAGATCTGAAGCCGCAGAATATCTTACTTGATCGTGAGGGCCATGTCAAGATCAGTGATTTTGGTCTTGCTGTAGAAGGTGTTTTTGGAAGTACAGTGAGAGGACATTGTGGAACACGTCTATACATGGCCCCAGAAATATATCTAAAGAAGCAATATGGTGTTGCCGTCGACTGGTGGTCCTTCGGGGTGATTCTCTTCCGCATGCTTAACGGAACTTTTCCCTTCTTCACTGGCTACTGCAAGAAGGCAACTGTCCATTCTATTATCAATGGCAGGCCGAAATACACCAAGGCATTAAGCCAAGAAGCTGTGGATATACTGACTTGTCTGTTAAAGAAAGATCCTCAGCTTCGCCTCTGGATGACTGAATACATCAGGGAGCATCCGTTCTTTGACAGCATCAATTGGGAAGACATAGAGAGCAGGAGAATACCTCCCCCGTACCAGAAGGCTGAAAGACCCAATCGCCGCTTCAAGAACATCCAACCCATACCACCAGTTTTGGAGATCCCAGAGGACACTGCCTCTCCATCTAGTAACCAGAGCCTGTCTGACACCTCCTCTTTATTTAGTGATCAGAGCCTGGCCGGCGTGTCCTCTTCATCTAGTGACCAGAGCCTGTTCGGCTTCTCTTTTGTCACTCCGGACTGGATGTTTTGAAGATTTTGTCAGAGCGATTCTCAAGACTTTGCACATTTGTTGTCTCCAAGAAAGTCGAAAATAAAATTAAAAACCCTGCTCTAATTTTGGTGATAGTTTCTTTGTTGTTCTACAGTTACAGGGTGCATATGACCTCACAATGCAGGCTCAGCCTGACATCATATGTTGTGAATCTAATGGCTGCAGAATCTAATGGCCCTATAAATACAGTAAATAATAATAATGACATCTTCCGTTTGTCCATAAGTTGCAATTTTCTAGCCTACCCCACCACTTTGTTTGTTGTATGCTGGTTACTTTTTCTAGACTAAGACACTGTGTGTGTGGTGCTGCTCAGTTAAAACTTGCCGTGTGTATATGCCTTTTAAATTATTTATATGTATATGACCTTTGGATGTGGTACTGAATTTATAAACACGCTTGCTACACCTACTATCATTGGCATTTTCAGCGACATAGTCAAACTATTACAGGGTTTTACATGGGAATTCAACTGCTATATGTGAATAATGTAACTAAAAGTAACATCAAGAAGATGAAAAAAAAAATCTGCTTATCAGGGAAGATCCCATGATTGGATTCCTAAATGCAAGTACCCATGGAGAAAATGCAACATTTGGTCACAGTCAAAGGTCAACCCTTATTTTGAGTACAGGGCATTGCATTGAAGACAGGCCATCCGTTGCTTACTTAACCAAGGTCTTCGCTAGTCTCCGCTGGTCATCTTTCTATGAGTAATAAACCAAAGGCAGCCAAGGCTTAAAACTGTTAACAGATCAAAAGGGTAGTGCATATCAGCAAAAGCCAAGTTGTCTGGTAAAGTATAGCTCCGGTCAATCCAACGTCAGGACAGGCAGAAGTGGTTCACAGGTAAAGGTAACTGCGGCAGAACAACAATAAAATACAGTTTTTGGAGATTGTATAGTCAACTATGATTTCTCACTGTTTTCCGCTGGGGCACACTGAGACCACCAGAAGCAACATCATCCTCCATAAGATCATCATGTGTTGCCAAGTCAAAACCTAGGTTCCAGCAGCATGGCAGGTGAGAGTGGGGGTAGTGTATGTGTACTACAGTGTTAGAGTCAGTGTGTATGTGTGTGTGTATATGCATAGTGCTGGAGCCAGTGTGTGTGTGTGTGTGTGTGTGTGTGTGTATGTGTGTATATTGCAGTGTCAGAGTCAGTGTGGTATTACTGTGTGTGTAAATGTATATTGCCAAAGTCAGTATGTCTACTGTACTGTAGTGTCCGATTCAGTGTGTATTTTGTCAAAGTGTTAGTGTATGTGTATATATATATATATATATATATATATATATATATATATATATATATATACATACAGTATCTCACAAAAGTGAGTACACCCCTCCCATTTTTTAAAATATTTTAATATATCTCAAACTGTGTCAAACGGAAGAAATGACACTCTGCTACAATATAAAGTAGCGAGTGTACAGTAGTGAGTATAACAGGGAACATTTGCTGTCCCCTCAAAATAACTAAACACACCATTAATGTCTAAACCTTGGCAACAAAAGTGAATACATCGCTACGTGGACATGTCCATGTTGGACATATTTTGTGTGGCCACCATTATTTTCTAGCACTGCCTTAACCTTCCTGTGCATGGAGTTCACAGAGCTTCACGGGTTGCCACTGGAGTCCTCTAGTCCTCTTCCACCCCTCAATCAGTACATCACAGAGCTGGATTCTCTACTTTTAACCTGTCTTTTGGGTGATTTACCGCAACGATGGGCAAGAATTCTACAGCTTCTTTTTCTACTAAGTCCCCTGAGGTGAAAGAAAAGCATTCGAGCACCTCCGTTCGTGCATTTTTTAAACATATCTCCGATCAGGAGCAAAGAGACTCACTTACCAAGATGGCGTCGGCTCCTTCAAGCCCGCGAAGCACACGTTCCGGCTCACACTCCATTGCTGAATTCTATGCTCCACCACTTTCACAGCCTGAACCAGCATGGCAGGAAGCTGTAAAAGATCTCCCCACTAAGGCTGAAATGTCGGCCCTGTTCCATGCAGCGTTGTCCGGCATCTGTGATGACCTGCAGGACATCAAGAAGAACCTACATCAGCTGGGAGACCGGGTGGCAGCTTTGGAGGAGAGAAAAGATAAAATACACTCTACAGTGGATGAAATATCAGACTGTGTTTCGCTACAACAAGGTGCTTTTGCACGTATTTATAGACAAATGGAGGACCTTGACAATAGGGGACGGCGATCCAACCTCCGTATCCGCGTCCTCCCTGAATTGATCTCCAATGCAGACATTATCTCTACATTGACGTCTTTATTTAATGGGATTCTGGAAAGGCTGGTAGACACCCTTATTATTTTGGACCACGCTCACCGTGCGCTCAGACTGCTGCCTGCATGAATATCGCACAAAAGAACAAATACTACAGAAATGCAGATCAAAAGTACCCATCCTTTTTGAAGGTCATACTATAAACATCTTTCAAAACATTTCCCCCATCACATTACAGAATCAGAGGCGGCTGTGCCCACTGACCGTGGTGCTTTGGGAGGCCTCTGTTCCCTATCAATGAGGGTTTCCCTTCTCGCTGATTGCGAGGAAGGGAACACAAGCGGTGGTTCTGTGTCAGCCGACGGATCTACCTGATATCCTAAAACGTCAACGGGTCACCAGGAACACGAAGGCAGAGGACTGACTACTTTACCCAAAGAACTTCCTAAAGATTGTCCCTTCATGGCTGCAGAAGAAGGACTATATACATTTGGACTCTCTTTTTGTCTGTAAATCCTCCATTTGAGGATCCAATCCGATGGTACAGTATTGACTTTCCTCTCTCCTTATGAGTTTCCTTTTTTTTTTTTTTTTTGATTACCTACCTACATTATACGTTCACCGTGGCTGTCATAGTGTCAGGGTCCATCCAGGCTGTGGAGCTGCATATCTCTGTTTTTCCCTGCCTTGCCTCAGTTCCCATGTTTTGCTGTGGTTCACTCCTGGATTTCCGTATGCTGTCCTGAACCTCTGATTCCTTGAATCCAGTCTGCTCTTTGCTTTAGCTCCTGTTTCCTTTATAAGGTGTGTCCCACCCGATTGTTCTGTTTGTCTCAGTCTGCAGTCTAAAGGTATGTCCTTCTCGGCTCTGTGTTTGGATTCAATGTTTAGTTTCGTATGCAGGGCTTAGTGTTAGGACCCACCGTCATTGGAGTACTTTGGCGTAGTGGTGGGCTAAGCATACTATGGCCATATGATGTGACGGAATCTCCAATTGTTCTCTCATAGTCCAAGGCTAGTTCCTGTATCCATGTGCGTCTGTCTCTTATGTACCTTTGCCCTTCTTCCCTGAATCATCTGAGGATTCTGGCTCCTCACTCCTTCCCCTGTTTTCCTTGCTTTGTTCCCTGTCCTTTGTCGTGCCCTGTATCATGTATGTCTTGTATGGTTATGTTCCTTGCTCGGTCTCCCTGTTCCTTGCTCTGTCCTCCTTGCTCCTTGTTCTGTCCTTGCTTGCTACGTTTCTGTTGATACTCTGCTTAGCTTCCCTACTCTCAGCCTGCAGCATCCTGCACATGATTCCAGTGCTATGTTTCATGCCTGCTCCAGGGTGCCTGCAGGATATTTCCAAGTTTTGTTCGTTTTGTCAGATCCAAGTTTTGTTCAGATTTCCACATCCAGCCAAGTTTCGTTCTGCTCGGTTCTGGACATGGTCAGCTGCTATGTCAGGGTGCTGGTATGTGGCTGCTCAACCCTAGATGCCCACCTGGGTGAGTGCAGTCGCCCTGCACCAGGCCCTGTCCTACTCCACTCCTGCGCAATACCTCCTGAACTCCATCTATGGGCGCGCTTGGTCATTACAGTCATCTGTATGGACCCAGTTCCCTGACACGTAGGTAATTACACCACGTCTCTCTCTTTTTCATGCTACATTTTTATATATATATATATTTTTGTATTTTTCTTGCGCTCCCTTATATTTAATACACACACCCCCTTATTACACTCATATAAGAGGATCCTCTCTCTGTCTTCGTATTGCATCCCACATGTTCATACAGTTTTTGTTTTACTTTTCACCTTTTTTGGTTATTATTTTCACAATGTTATCCACCTCCCCCGAGTTTGCCATTCAGAGATCCTTCGGTCTCTGGCGTTTGGTAGTTGCCCAGTTTACTGGTCGTGGTGCTCTCTCTTTGATGCCCTGGCATCTTGCTCTTATTATTGGGATAGGAGTATGTTTTGTTTTTTTTCCCCTTGTTTGGTATTTTGTTCTAATAACTATGGTTGCTCGTAATTTCATTGTACATTGCTATGCCTTGCCGTCACTTCCTACAGGTCCTGCCAGTCACCAACAAAATGAACCTTGACCCAGTTAAATTGAACAAACCCGAGCAGAGATCCAAACTGTTTGCAGAACTCCAGTGTACTAAAGTAAAAATAGCCTTCCTCCAAGAAACACACTTTTGGGCCACTAAAGAACCCAAACTGACTAATAAAACATGTCTAACTTCTCTCACCTCCAGTAATCCGGAGGCACAAAATGAGAGGAGTGGCAATTCTTCTGCATAAACATTTACCCTTTAGCACCCTGAATAGCTGGCAGGACTTGTAGGGCAGATGCCTTTTTGTAAAAGGGTTTTTAGGCCCCCATAAAATCACTTTGGCAAATGTTTATGCCCCTAATCGTCATCAATCACGATTTCTCAAGTTTGTTATAAAAAAAAAAACGATGGACTTTCAGGAAGGTATGACCATATTGGGGGGTGACTTTAACATGACTATGAATCCTTTACTTCCATCCACGTTAGCTCAACTAGACACTCTTAGGTCTCAACTTTCCTATTAGATTAGAGGAGGTGCAGGAGGCCATAAAGACCACTCAACAGGGCAAGAGCCCCGGACCTGATGGTCTCACAACTGCCTTTTACAAAAAAATCCTCCCTATCCTCGGGCCCCATTTAGTCAATGTATTCAATTCTCTGACTTCAGGTTCCCACTTAGATCCCCAATCCAATTTAGCACGCATTTCGATCCTATTAAAGCCTGGTAAGCCCTCTTATGCGTCAGGCAGTTATCGCCCTATTTCATTACTGACCTCTGATGTCAAATTATTAGCAAGAATATTGGCCATGAGACTTAAGCCCTTTATCCTCCATCTCATACACCGAGATCAGGTGGGTTTTGTCCCAGGTAGAGAGGCGAGGGACAATACTACCAGGGTTGTTGACCTTCTAAGTTACTCTGCCCAGATGAAATTCTGGTATGAAATTCTGTACAATTTTGGTGTGTTACTTACACACCAAAATTGGACCAAAAAAACCCCCAATATTATATATATATATATATATATATATATATATATAAAATCATGCCCAGGTTCTAGCATGCCCAGGTTCTAGCATGCACTGGCTTCCTGGGCATGATTGCTGTGATTGCTGATGGCCAGCTCCCATTGCCACTGCAGAGATTTAGTTATGAAGTTTTGGTAGTTACTGGTATACATATATTATTTGATTTATGCAAAACAGATATTCAAGCAGAACATGTTGCATGGGCAGGAATGTAGACTGTAGGACAACAACGAAAGTGTGAACACCCAGGATGCAGCAAAAATAAAATATACAGCAATATTTACTGTACGGGATCATGGCTTTAAGCTTTACACCACTGCACCCTTTAAAGTGTTGACTTTCTTTGTCAGTTAACCTTGTTTTAGCATCTCTATTTAGTATCTGCCCTCCTAATGTTATCCTTTGTCTCCCAAGACTCCCTTTCTAACTTTAACATCAACTAAACTTCCTGATCAGGTAGCCAAGAAGCTCTCGACCAAACAAGGTCTTTCCAGAAAGCAGCTTATAAGGAGCCAGCAGCATGTTTGAGTCTATAGCCATTACATTTTAAATAATTAGATAATATAGGAAGTTCATTTTGAAAATCAGCCACAGCAAGGCTTCTCATCTCACTTTCTTTTTACCTAGATGTCCAATCTATCTGCTTGTATAAAAACCTCTTACTTTCAATCGTGCATTCAATACGTGCATTCGAGTCTTTTAACAGCGTCTTTTCCGTTATGAAAGCTTTGCTGTAGGTCAGTGTCAGTTGCCTTTAACTGATTTGGAACCCAAAGAGAATAAACTGAAAGAAAGGTGGTGAATATGTTTGCCATTGAATCATTTTAATATGTAGTTACCTAAAAACATTATGCAAGAAACAGCTACATTTATAGAAATTAACAATCCTGAAATAAATTGAACCACCTTCCAACAAATTAAAGCAAATCAGCAGGGAGAAAAAGCTACCCATGTTCGGTATCTGAGAAACCATCAGCAAGCACTGTTATTGTGAGGCCATAGACCCCATAGTGAATTATGACATCATCCTGGCAGCATGCAGGTTGGTTGCACAGCATTCTATCTTCAGTGCAGTTGGGCGCTCGACACTTTCAGGCTGCTATTTCTTTAGTGAACTTGAAGTGTGGTTACCAACTACGTCAACAGCTACCAGAGAAGAAAAACTCACCAGTCATTATGGCAGAGTGTCTCTTCTCAGGACTAAGGTGGATTTTAAAGAAGTGCTGCCCCAGAAAACTAGGCAAATATTTCAACAGGCTCAAAAAGACTTCCGATAATGTTCCAACACATAGCACAAGAGATGAAAACAGCGAGCTCTTCACAGACAGAACCTTTCTGCTGAAGCGAAAGAAAGAAGGTAGCAGTACAGAAAACAGAATGAGACTGAGGAAAAGGAGGAGATGTACTGCTAACCGCCTGTATATCAGGAAAAAGGAGACAACAAAGCGCAGAAGAACCAGCACAGGCAGCTATGAACATGAGCGGAAGAGGCATAGAAATAACGAGAGCCATGATCTGGGGCAGCAGGTGAAACCAACAGCAGATGCACACCTGGAGGAGTACAGTAGCAGGAGGATGAAGGTTCCCAGGAAAAGGCGCAGAAGTGAGGACTGCAGCCTGGCCGCAAAACGATTCAGGAACCTTCTCCCCATGTCGGTGTCCTGCTTAAGGTTTCATTTTCAACTGGGACAAGGGAGCTTTGGAAAGGTCATGTTGGCCTCTGTTCCTTCCAAGGATTCCTTAATAGCGGTAAAAATGATACGCAAGAGATCTATGAAGTCTCTGCACATCATGAGAGAGAGGAGGATTCTGGAGGTAGCTAGGAACAGCCCGTTTCTATGCCACGGGTATGCAGCTTTCCAGACAGAGACCTGTGTGTTCCTCGCCATGGAGTTTATGGCTGGAGGAACCTTGGAGTCTTATATGGATAGTGTTGGCTACATGACACAGAACACAGCTGCATTCTACTCTGCAGAGCTGGTCTGTGGCATCCAATTCCTCCATTCCCAGGGCATCATTCATAGAGATCTGAAGCCGCAGAATATCTTACTTGATCGTGAGGGCCATGTCAAGATCAGTGATTTTGGTCTTGCTGTAGAAGGTGTTTTTGGAAGTACAGTGAGAGGACATTGTGGAACACGTCTATACATGGCCCCAGAAATATATCTAAAGAAGCAATATGGTGTTGCCGTCGACTGGTGGTCCTTCGGGGTGATTCTCTTCCGCATGCTTAACGGAACTTTTCCCTTCTTCACTGGCTACTGCAAGAAGGCAACTGTCCATTCTATTATCAATGGCAGGCCGAAATACACCAAGGCATTAAGCCAAGAAGCTGTGGATATACTGACTTGTCTGTTAAAGAAAGATCCTCAGCTTCGCCTCTGGATGACTGAATACATCAGGGAGCATCCGTTCTTTGACAGCATCAATTGGGAAGACATAGAGAGCAGGAGAATACCTCCCCCGTACCAGAAGGCTGAAAGACCCAATCGCCGCTTCAAGAACATCCAACCCATACCACCAGTTTTGGAGATCCCAGAGGACACTGCCTCTCCATCTAGTAACCAGAGCCTGTCTGACACCTCCTCTTTATTTAGTGATCAGAGCCTGGCCGGCGTGTCCTCTTCATCTAGTGACCAGAGCCTGTTCGGCTTCTCTTTTGTCACTCCGGACTGGATGTTTTGAAGATTTTGTCAGAGCGATTCTCAAGACTTTGCACATTTGTTGTCTCCAAGAAAGTCGAAAATAAAATTAAAAACCCTGCTCTAATTTTGGTGATAGTTTCTTTGTTGTTCTACAGTTACAGGGTGCATATGACCTCACAATGCAGGCTCAGCCTGACATCATATGTTGTGAATCTAATGGCTGCAGAATCTAATGGCCCTATAAATACAGTAAATAATAATAATGACATCTTCCGTTTGTCCATAAGTTGCAATTTTCTAGCCTACCCCACCACTTTGTTTGTTGTATGCTGGTTACTTTTTCTAGACTAAGACACTGTGTGTGTGGTGCTGCTCAGTTAAAACTTGCCGTGTGTATATGCCTTTTAAATTATTTATATGTATATGACCTTTGGATGTGGTACTGAATTTATAAACACGCTTGCTACACCTACTATCATTGGCATTTTCAGCGACATAGTCAAACTATTACAGGGTTTTACATGGGAATTCAACTGCTATATGTGAATAATGTAACTAAAAGTAACATCAAGAAGATGAAAAAAAAAATCTGCTTATCAGGGAAGATCCCATGATTGGATTCCTAAATGCAAGTACCCATGGAGAAAATGCAACATTTGGTCACAGTCAAAGGTCAACCCTTATTTTGAGTACAGGGCATTGCATTGAAGACAGGCCATCCGTTGCTTACTTAACCAAGGTCTTCGCTAGTCTCCGCTGGTCATCTTTCTATGAGTAATAAACCAAAGGCAGCCAAGGCTTAAAACTGTTAACAGATCAAAAGGGTAGTGCATATCAGCAAAAGCCAAGTTGTCTGGTAAAGTATAGCTCCGGTCAATCCAACGTCAGGACAGGCAGAAGTGGTTCACAGGTAAAGGTAACTGCGGCAGAACAACAATAAAATACAGTTTTTGGAGATTGTATAGTCAACTATGATTTCTCACTGTTTTCCGCTGGGGCACACTGAGACCACCAGAAGCAACATCATCCTCCATAAGATCATCATGTGTTGCCAAGTCAAAACCTAGGTTCCAGCAGCATGGCAGGTGAGAGTGGGGGTAGTGTATGTGTACTACAGTGTTAGAGTCAGTGTGTATGTGTGTGTGTATATGCATAGTGCTGGAGCCAGTGTGTGTGTGTGTGTGTGTGTGTGTATATTGCAGTGTCAGAGTCAGTGTGGTATTACTGTGTGTGTAAATGTATATTGCCAAAGTCAGTATGTCTACTGTACTGTAGTGTCCGATTCAGTGTGTATTTTGTCAAAGTGTTAGTGTATGTATATATATATATATATATATATATATATATATATATACATACAGTATCTCACAAAAGTGAGTACACCCCTCCCATTTTTTAAAATATTTTAATATATCTCAAACTGTGTCAAACGGAAGAAATGACACTCTGCTACAATATAAAGTAGCGAGTGTACAGTAGTGAGTATAACAGGGAACATTTGCTGTCCCCTCAAAATAACTAAACACACCATTAATGTCTAAACCTTGGCAACAAAAGTGAATACATCGCTACGTGGACATGTCCATGTTGGACATATTTTGTGTGGCCACCATTATTTTCTAGCACTGCCTTAACCTTCCTGTGCATGGAGTTCACAGAGCTTCACGGGTTGCCACTGGAGTCCTCTAGTCCTCTTCCACCCCTCAATCAGTACATCACAGAGCTGGATTCTCTACTTTTAACCTGTCTTTTGGGTGATTTACCGCAACGATGGGCAAGAATTCTACAGCTTCTTTTTCTACTAAGTCCCCTGAGGTGAAAGAAAAGCATTCGAGCACCTCCGTTCGTGCATTTTTTAAACATATCTCCGATCAGGAGCAAAGAGACTCACTTACCAAGATGGCGTCGGCTCCTTCAAGCCCGCGAAGCACACGTTCCGGCTCACACTCCATTGCTGAATTCTATGCTCCACCACTTTCACAGCCTGAACCAGCATGGCAGGAAGCTGTAAAAGATCTCCCCACTAAGGCTGAAATGTCGGCCCTGTTCCATGCAGCGTTGTCCGGCATCTGTGATGACCTGCAGGACATCAAGAAGAACCTACATCAGCTGGGAGACCGGGTGGCAGCTTTGGAGGAGAGAAAAGATAAAATACACTCTACAGTGGATGAAATATCAGACTGTGTTTCGCTACAACAAGGTGCTTTTGCACGTATTTATAGACAAATGGAGGACCTTGACAATAGGGGACGGCGATCCAACCTCCGTATCCGCGTCCTCCCTGAATTGATCTCCAATGCAGACATTATCTCTACATTGACGTCTTTATTTAATGGGATTCTGGAAAGGCTGGTAGACACCCTTATTATTTTGGACCACGCTCACCGTGCGCTCAGACTGCTGCCTGCATGAATATCGCACAAAAGAACAAATACTACAGAAATGCAGATCAAAAGTACCCATCCTTTTTGAAGGTCATACTATAAACATCTTTCAAAACATTTCCCCCATCACATTACAGAATCAGAGGCGGCTGCGCCCACTGACCGTGGTGCTTTGGGAGGCCTCTGTTCCCTATCAATGAGGGTTTCCCTTCTCGCTGATTGCGAGGAAGGGAACACAAGCGGTGGTTCTGTGTCAGCCGACGGATCTACCTGATATCCTAAAACGTCAACGGGTCACCAGGAACACGAAGGCGGAGGACTGACTACTTTACCCAAAGAACTTCCTAAAGATTGTCCCTTCATGGCTGCAGAAGAAGGACTATATACATTTGGACTCTCTTTTTGTCTGTAAATCCTCCATTTGAGGATCCAATCCGATGGTACAGTATTGACTTTCCTCTCTCCTTATGAGTTTCCTTTTTTTTTTTTTTTTTGATTACCTACCTACATTATACGTTCACCGTGGCTGTCATAGTGTCAGGGTCCATCCAGGCTGTGGAGCTGCATATCTCTGTTTTTCCCTGCCTTGCCTCAGTTCCCATGTTTTGCTGTGGTTCACTCCTGGATTTCCGTATGCTGTCCTGAACCTCTGATTCCTTGAATCCAGTCTGCTCTTTGCTTTAGCTCCTGTTTCCTTTATAAGGTGTGTCCCACCCGATTGTTCTGTTTGTCTCAGTCTGCAGTCTAAAGGTATGTCCTTCTCGGCTCTGTGTTTGGATTCAATGTTTAGTTTCGTATGCAGGGCTTAGTGTTAGGACCCACCGTCATTGGAGTACTTTGGCGTAGTGGTGGGCTAAGCATACTATGGCCATATGATGTGACGGAATCTCCAATTGTTCTCTCATAGTCCAAGGCTAGTTCCTGTATCCATGTGCGTCTGTCTCTTATGTACCTTTGCCCTTCTTCCCTGAATCATCTGAGGATTCTGGCTCCTCACTCCTTCCCCTGTTTTCCTTGCTTTGTTCCCTGTCCTTTGTCGTGCCCTGTATCATGTATGTCTTGTATGGTTATGTTCCTTGCTCGGTCTCCCTGTTCCTTGCTCTGTCCTCCTTGCTCCTTGTTCTGTCCTTGCTTGCTACGTTTCTGTTGATACTCTGCTTAGCTTCCCTACTCTCAGCCTGCAGCATCCTGCACATGATTCCAGTGCTATGTTTCATGCCTGCTCCAGGGTGCCTGCAGGATATTTCCAAGTTTTGTTCGTTTTGTCAGATCCAAGTTTTGTTCAGATTTCCACATCCAGCCAAGTTTCGTTCTGCTCGGTTCTGGACATGGTCAGCTGCTATGTCAGGGTGCTGGTATGTGGCTGCTCAACCCTAGATGCCCACCTGGGTGAGTGCAGTCGCCCTGCACCAGGCCCTGTCCTACTCCACTCCTGCGCAATACCTCCTGAACTCCATCTATGGGCGCGCTTGGTCATTACAGTCATCTGTATGGACCCAGTTCCCTGACACGTAGGTAATTACACCACGTCTCTCTCTTTTTCATGCTACATTTTTATATATATATATATTTTTGTATTTTTCTTGCGCTCCCTTATATTTAATACACACACCCCCTTATTACACTCATATAAGAGGATCCTCTCTCTGTCTTCGTATTGCATCCCACATGTTCATACAGTTTTTGTTTTACTTTTCACCTTTTTTGGTTATTATTTTCACAATGTTATCCACCTCCCCCGAGTTTGCCATTCAGAGATCCTTCGGTCTCTGGCGTTTGGTAGTTGCCCAGTTTACTGGTCGTGGTGCTCTCTCTTTGATGCCCTGGCATCTTGCTCTTATTATTGGGATAGGAGTATGTTTTGTTTTTTTTCCCCTTGTTTGGTATTTTGTTCTAATAACTATGGTTGCTCGTAATTTCATTGTACATTGCTATGCCTTGCCGTCACTTCCTACAGGTCCTGCCAGTCACCAACAAAATGAACCTTGACCCAGTTAAATTGAACAAACCCGAGCAGAGATCCAAACTGTTTGCAGAACTCCAGTGTACTAAAGTAAAAATAGCCTTCCTCCAAGAAACACACTTTTGGGCCACTAAAGAACCCAAACTGACTAATAAAACATGTCTAACTTCTCTCACCTCCAGTAATCCGGAGGCACAAAATGAGAGGAGTGGCAATTCTTCTGCATAAACATTTACCCTTTAGCACCCTGAATAGCTGGCAGGACTTGTAGGGCAGATGCCTTTTTGTAAAAGGGTTTTTAGGCCCCCATAAAATCACTTTGGCAAATGTTTATGCCCCTAATCGTCATCAATCACGATTTCTCAAGTTTGTTATAAAAAAAAAACGATGGACTTTCAGGAAGGTATGACCATATTGGGAGGTAACTTTAACATGACTATGAATCCTTTACTTCCATCCACGTTAGCTCAACTAGACACTCTTAGGTCTCAACTTTCCTATTAGATTAGAGGAGGTGCAGGAGGCCATAAAGACCACTCAACAGGGCAAGAGCCCCGGACCTGATGGTCTCACAACTGCCTTTTACAAAAAAATCCTCCCTATCCTCGGGCCCCATTTAGTCAATGTATTCAATTCTCTGACTTCAGGTTCCCACTTAGATCCCCAATCCAATTTAGCACGCATTTCGATCCTATTAAAGCCTGGTAAGCCCTCTTATGCGTCAGGCAGTTATCGCCCTATTTCATTACTGACCTCTGATGTCAAATTATTAGCAAGAATATTGGCCATGAGACTTAAGCCCTTTATCCTCCATCTCATACACCGAGATCAGGTGGGTTTTGTCCCAGGTAGAGAGGCGAGGGACAATACTACCAGGGTTGTTGACCTTCTAAGTTACTCTGCCCAGATGAAATTCTGGTATGAAATTCTGTACAATTTTGGTGTGTTACTTACACACCAAAATTGGACCAAAAAAACCCCCAATATTATATATATATATATATATATATATAAAATCATGCCCAGGTTCTAGCATGCCCAGGTTCTAGCATGCACTGGCTTCCTGGGCATGATTGCTGTGATTGCTGATGGCCAGCTCCCATTGCCACTGCAGAGATTTAGTTATGAAGTTTTGGTAGTTACTGGTATACATATATTATTTGATTTATGCAAAACAGATATTCAAGCAGAACATGTTGCATGGGCAGGAATGTAGACTGTAGGACAACAACGAAAGTGTGAACACCCAGGATGCAGCAAAAATAAAATATACAGCAATATTTACTGTACGGGATCATGGCTTTAAGCTTTACACCACTGCACCCTTTAAAGTGTTGACTTTCTTTGTCAGTTAACCTTGTTTTAGCATCTCTATTTAGTATCTGCCCTCCTAATGTTATCCTTTGTCTCCCAAGACTCCCTTTCTAACTTTAACATCAACTAAACTTCCTGATCAGGTAGCCAAGAAGCTCTCGACCAAACAAGGTCTTTCCAGAAAGCAGCTTATAAGGAGCCAGCAGCATGTTTGAGTCTATAGCCATTACATTTTAAATAATTAGATAATATAGGAAGTTCATTTTGAAAATCAGCCACAGCAAGGCTTCTCATCTCACTTTCTTTTTACCTAGATGTCCAATCTATCTGCTTGTATAAAAACCTCTTACTTTCAATCGTGCATTCAATACGTGCATTCGAGTCTTTTAACAGCGTCTTTTCCGTTATGAAAGCTTTGCTGTAGGTCAGTGTCAGTTGCCTTTAACTGATTTGGAACCCAAAGAGAATAAACTGAAAGAAAGGTGGTGAATATGTTTGCCATTGAATCGTTTTAATATGTAGTTACCTAAAAACATTATGCAAGAAACAGCTACATTTATAGAAATTAACAATCCTGAAATAAATTGAACCACCTTCCAACAAATTAAAGCAAATCAGCAGGGAGAAAAAGCTACCCATGTTCGGTATCTGAGAAACCATCAGCAAGCACTGTTATTGTGAGGCCATAGACCCCATAGTGAATTATGACATCATCCTGGCAGCATGCAGGTTGGTTGCACAGCATTCTATCTTCAGTGCAGTTGGGCGCTCGACACTTTCAGGCTGCTATTTCTTTAGTGAACTTGAAGTGTGGTTACCAACTACGTCAACAGCTACCAGAGAAGAAAAACTCACCAGTCATTATGGCAGAGTGTCTCTTCTCAGGACTAAGGTGGATTTTAAAGAAGTGCTGCCCCAGAAAACTAGGCAAATATTTCAACAGGCTCAAAAAGACTTCCGATAATGTTCCAACACATAGCACAAGAGATGAAAACAGCGAGCTCTTCACAGACAGAACCTTTCTGCTGAAGCGAAAGAAAGAAGGTAGCAGTACAGAAAACAGAATGAGACTGAGGAAAAGGAGGAGATGTACTGCTAGCCGCCTGTATATCAGGAAAAAGGAGACAACAAAGCGCAGAAGAACCAGCACAGGCAGCTATGAACATGAGCGGAAGAGGCATAGAAATAACGAGAGCCATGATCTGGGGCAGCAGGTGAAACCAACAGCAGATGCACACCTGGAGGAGTACAGTAGCAGGAGGATGAAGGTTCCCAGGAAAAGGCGCAGAAGTGAGGACTGCAGCCTGGCCGCAAAACGATTCAGGAACCTTCTCCCCATGTCGGTGTCCTGCTTAAGGTTTCATTTTCAACTGGGACAAGGGAGCTTTGGAAAGGTCATGTTGGCCTCTGTTCCTTCCAAGGATTCCTTAATAGCGGTAAAAATGATACGCAAGAGATCTATGAAGTCTCTGCACATCATGAGAGAGAGGAGGATTCTGGAGGTAGCTAGGAACAGCCCGTTTCTATGCCACGGGTATGCAGCTTTCCAGACAGAGACCTGTGTGTTCCTCGCCATGGAGTTTATGGCTGGAGGAACCTTGGAGTCTTATATGGATAGTGTTGGCTACATGACACAGAACACAGCTGCATTCTACTCTGCAGAGCTGGTCTGTGGCATCCAATTCCTCCATTCCCAGGGCATCATTCATAGAGATCTGAAGCCGCAGAATATCTTACTTGATCGTGAGGGCCATGTCAAGATCAGTGATTTTGGTCTTGCTGTAGAAGGTGTTTTTGGAAGTACAGTGAGAGGACATTGTGGAACACGTCTATACATGGCCCCAGAAATATATCTAAAGAAGCAATATGGTGTTGCCGTCGACTGGTGGTCCTTCGGGGTGATTCTCTTCCGCATGCTTAACGGAACTTTTCCCTTCTTCACTGGCTACTGCAAGAAGGCAACTGTCCATTCTATTATCAATGGCAGGCCGAAATACACCAAGGCATTAAGCCAAGAAGCTGTGGATATACTGACTTGTCTGTTAAAGAAAGATCCTCAGCTTCGCCTCTGGATGACTGAATACATCAGGGAGCATCCGTTCTTTGACAGCATCAATTGGGAAGACATAGAGAGCAGGAGAATACCTCCCCCGTACCAGAAGGCTGAAAGACCCAATCGCCGCTTCAAGAACATCCAACCCATACCACCAGTTTTGGAGATCCCAGAGGACACTGCCTCTCCATCTAGTAACCAGAGCCTGTCTGACACCTCCTCTTTATTTAGTGATCAGAGCCTGGCCGGCGTGTCCTCTTCATCTAGTGACCAGAGCCTGTTCGGCTTCTCTTTTGTCACTCCGGACTGGATGTTTTGAAGATTTTGTCAGAGCGATTCTCAAGACTTTGCACATTTGTTGTCTCCAAGAAAGTCGAAAATAAAATTAAAAACCCTGCTCTAATTTTGGTGATAGTTTCTTTGTTGTTCTACAGTTACAGGGTGCATATGACCTCACAATGCAGGCTCAGCCTGACATCATATGTTGTGAATCTAATGGCTGCAGAATCTAATGGCCCTATAAATACAGTAAATAATAATAATGACATCTTCCGTTTGTCCATAAGTTGCAATTTTCTAGCCTACCCCACCACTTTGTTTGTTGTATGCTGGTTACTTTTTCTAGACTAAGACACTGTGTGTGTGGTGCTGCTCAGTTAAAACTTGCCGTGTGTATATGCCTTTTAAATTATTTATATGTATATGACCTTTGGATGTGGTACTGAATTTATAAACACGCTTGCTACACCTACTATCATTGGCATTTTCAGCGACATAGTCAAACTATTATAGGGTTTTACATGGGAATTCAACTGCTATATGTGAATAATGTAACTAAAAGTAACATCAAGAAGATGAAAAAAAAAATCTGCTTATCAGGGAAGATCCCATGATTGGATTCCTAAATGCAAGTACCCATGGAGAAAATGCAACATTTGGTCACAGTCAAAGGTCAACCCTTATTTTGAGTACAGGGCATTGCATTGAAGACAGGCCATCCGTTGCTTACTTAACCAAGGTCTTCGCTAGTCTCCGCTGGTCATCTTTCTATGAGTAATAAACCAAAGGCAGCCAAGGCTTAAAACTGTTAACAGATCAAAAGGGTAGTGCATATCAGCAAAAGCCAAGTTGTCTGGTAAAGTATAGCTCCGGTCAATCCAACGTCAGGACAGGCAGAAGTGGTTCACAGGTAAAGGTAACTGCGGCAGAACAACAATAAAATACAGTTTTTGGAGATTGTATAGTCAACTATGATTTCTCACTGTTTTCCGCTGGGGCACACTGAGACCACCAGAAGCAACATCATCCTCCATAAGATCATCATGTGTTGCCAAGTCAAAACCTAGGTTCCAGCAGCATGGCAGGTGAGAGTGGGGGTAGTGTATGTGTACTACAGTGTTAGAGTCAGTGTGTATGTGTGTGTGTATATGCATAGTGCTGGAGCCAGTGTGTGTGTGTGTGTGTGTGTGTGTGTGTATATTGCAGTGTCAGAGTCAGTGTGGTATTACTGTGTGTGTAAATGTATATTGCCAAAGTCAGTATGTCTACTGTACTGTAGTGTCCGATTCAGTGTGTATTTTGTCAAAGTGTTAGTGTATGTATATATATATATATATATATATATATATATATATATATATATATATATATATATATATACATACAGTATCTCACAAAAGTGAGTACACCCCTCCCATTTTTTAAAATATTTTAATATATCTCAAACTATGTCAAACGGAAGAAATGACACTCTGCTACAATATAAAGTAGCGAGTGTACAGTAGTGAGTATAACAGGGAACATTTGCTGTCCCCTCAAAATAACTAAACACACCATTAATGTCTAAACCTTGGCAACAAAAGTGAATACATCGCTACGTGGACATGTCCATGTTGGACATATTTTGTGTGGCCACCATTATTTTCTAGCACTGCCTTAACCTTCCTGTGCATGGAGTTCACAGAGCTTCACGGGTTGCCACTGGAGTCCTCTAGTCCTCTTCCACCCCTCAATCAGTACATCACAGAGCTGGATTCTCTACTTTTAACCTGTCTTTTGGGTGATTTACCGCAACGATGGGCAAGAATTCTACAGCTTCTTTTTCTACTAAGTCCCCTGAGGTGAAAGAAAAGCATTCGAGCACCTCCGTTCGTGCATTTTTTAAACATATCTCCGATCAGGAGCAAAGAGACTCACTTACCAAGATGGCGTCGGCTCCTTCAAGCCTGCGAAGCACACGTTCCGGCTCACACTCCATTGCTGAATTCTATGCTCCACCACTTTCACAGCCTGAACCAGCATGGCAGGAAGCTGTAAAAGATCTCCCCACTAAGGCTGAAATGTCGGCCCTGTTCCATGCAGCGTTGTCCGGCATCTGTGATGACCTGCAGGACATCAAGAAGAACCTACATCAGCTGGGAGACCGGGTGGCAGCTTTGGAGGAGAGAAAAGATAAAATACACTCTACAGTGGATGAAATATCAGACTGTGTTTCGCTACAACAAGGTGCTTTTGCACGTATTTATAGACAAATGGAGGACCTTGACAATAGGGGACGGCGATCCAACCTCCGTATCCGCGTCCTCCCTGAATTGATCTCCAATGCAGACATTATCTCTACATTGACGTCTTTATTTAATGGGATTCTGGAAAGGCTGGTAGACACCCTTATTATTTTGGACCACGCTCACCGTGCGCTCAGACTGCTGCCTGCATGAATATCGCACAAAAGAACAAATACTACAGAAATGCAGATCAAAAGTACCCATCCTTTTTGAAGGTCATACTATAAACATCTTTCAAAACATTTCCCCCATCACATTACAGAATCAGAGGCGGCTGCGCCCACTGACCGTGGTGCTTTGGGAGGCCTCTGTTCCCTATCAATGAGGGTTTCCCTTCTCGCTGATTGCGAGGAAGGGAACACAAGCGGTGGTTCTGTGTCAGCCGACGGATCTACCTGATATCCTAAAACGTCAACGGGTCACCAGGAACACGAAGGCGGAGGACTGACTACTTTACCCAAAGAACTTCCTAAAGATTGTCCCTTCATGGCTGCAGAAGAAGGACTATATACATTTGGACTCTCTTTTTGTCTGTAAATCCTCCATTTGAGGATCCAATCCGATGGTACAGTATTGACTTTCCTCTCTCCTTATGAGTTTCCTTTTTTTTTTTTTTTTGATTACCTACCTACATTATACGTTCACCGTGGCTGTCATAGTGTCAGGGTCCATCCAGGCTGTGGAGCTGCATATCTCTGTTTTTCCCTGCCTTGCCTCAGTTCCCATGTTTTGCTGTGGTTCACTCCTGGATTTCCGTATGCTGTCCTGAACCTCTGATTCCTTGAATCCAGTCTGCTCTTTGCTTTAGCTCCTGTTTCCTTTATAAGGTGTGTCCCACCCGATTGTTCTGTTTGTCTCAGTCTGCAGTCTAAAGGTATGTCCTTCTCGGCTCTGTGTTTGGATTCAATGTTTAGTTTCGTATGCAGGGCTTAGTGTTAGGACCCACCGTCATTGGAGTACTTTGGCGTAGTGGTGGGCTAAGCATACTATGGCCATATGATGTGACGGAATCTCCAATTGTTCTCTCATAGTCCAAGGCTAGTTCCTGTATCCATGTGCGTCTGTCTCTTATGTACCTTTGCCCTTCTTCCCTGAATCATCTGAGGATTCTGGCTCCTCACTCCTTCCCCTGTTTTCCTTGCTTTGTTCCCTGTCCTTTGTCGTGCCCTGTATCATGTATGTCTTGTATGGTTATGTTCCTTGCTCGGTCTCCCTGTTCCTTGCTCTGTCCTCCTTGCTCCTTGTTCTGTCCTTGCTTGCTACGTTTCTGTTGATACTCTGCTTAGCTTCCCTACTCTCAGCCTGCAGCATCCTGCACATGATTCCAGTGCTATGTTTCATGCCTGCTCCAGGGTGCCTGCAGGATATTTCCAAGTTTTGTTCGTTTTGTCAGATCCAAGTTTTGTTCAGATTTCCACATCCAGCCAAGTTTCGTTCTGCTCGGTTCTGGACATGGTCAGCTGCTATGTCAGGGTGCTGGTATGTGGCTGCTCAACCCTAGATGCCCACCTGGGTGAGTGCAGTCGCCCTGCACCAGGCCCTGTCCTACTCCACTCCTGCGCAATACCTCCTGAACTCCATCTATGGGCGCGCTTGGTCATTACAGTCATCTGTATGGACCCAGTTCCCTGACACGTAGGTAATTACACCACGTCTCTCTCTTTTTCATGCTACATTTTTATATATATATATATTTTTGTATTTTTCTTGCGCTCCCTTATATTTAATACACACACCCCCTTATTACACTCATATAAGAGGATCCTCTCTCTGTCTTCGTATTGCATCCCACATGTTCATACAGTTTTTGTTTTACTTTTCACCTTTTTTGGTTATTATTTTCACAATGTTATCCACCTCCCCCGAGTTTGCCATTCAGAGATCCTTCGGTCTCTGGCGTTTGGTAGTTGCCCAGTTTACTGGTCGTGGTGCTCTCTCTTTGATGCCCTGGCATCTTGCTCTTATTATTGGGATAGGAGTATGTTTTGTTTTTTTTCCCCTTGTTTGGTATTTTGTTCTAATAACTATGGTTGCTCGTAATTTCATTGTACATTGCTATGCCTTGCCGTCACTTCCTACAGGTCCTGCCAGTCACCAACAAAATGAACCTTGACCCAGTTAAATTGAACAAACCCGAGCAGAGATCCAAACTGTTTGCAGAACTCCAGTGTACTAAAGTAAAAATAGCCTTCCTCCAAGAAACACACTTTTGGGCCACTAAAGAACCCAAACTGACTAATAAAACATGTCTAACTTCTCTCACCTCCAGTAATCCGGAGGCACAAAATGAGAGGAGTGGCAATTCTTCTGCATAAACATTTACCCTTTAGCACCCTGAATAGCTGGCAGGACTTGTAGGGCAGATGCCTTTTTGTAAAAGGGTTTTTAGGCCCCCATAAAATCACTTTGGCAAATGTTTATGCCCCTAATCGTCATCAATCACGATTTCTCAAGTTTGTTATAAAAAAAAAACGATGGACTTTCAGGAAGGTATGACCATATTGGGAGGTAACTTTAACATGACTATGAATCCTTTACTTCCATCCACGTTAGCTCAACTAGACACTCTTAGGTCTCAACTTTCCTATTAGATTAGAGGAGGTGCAGGAGGCCATAAAGACCACTCAACAGGGCAAGAGCCCCGGACCTGATGGTCTCACAACTGCCTTTTACAAAAAAATCCTCCCTATCCTCGGGCCCCATTTAGTCAATGTATTCAATTCTCTGACTTCAGGTTCCCACTTAGATCCCCAATCCAATTTAGCACGCATTTCGATCCTATTAAAGCCTGGTAAGCCCTCTTATGCGTCAGGCAGTTATCGCCCTATTTCATTACTGACCTCTGATGTCAAATTATTAGCAAGAATATTGGCCATGAGACTTAAGCCCTTTATCCTCCATCTCATACACCGAGATCAGGTGGGTTTTGTCCCAGGTAGAGAGGCGAGGGACAATACTACCAGGGTTGTTGACCTTCTAAGTTACTCTGCCCAGATGAAATTCTGGTATGAAATTCTGTACAATTTTGGTGTGTTACTTACACACCAAAATTGGACCAAAAAACCCCCCAATATTATACATATATATATATATATATATATATATATATATATATATATATATATATATAAAATCATGCCCAGGTTCTAGCATGCCCAGGTTCTAGCATGCACTGGCTTCCTGGGCATGATTGCTGTGATTGCTGATGGCCAGCTCCCATTGCCACTGCAGAGATTTAGTTATGAAGTTTTGGTAGTTACTGGTATACATATATTATTTGATTTATGCAAAACAGATATTCAAGCAGAACATGTTGCATGGGCAGGAATGTAGACTGTAGGACAACAACGAAAGTGTGAACACCCAGGATGCAGCAAAAATAAAATATACAGCAATATTTACTGTACGGGATCATGGCTTTAAGCTTTACACCACTGCACCCTTTAAAGTGTTGACTTTCTTTGTCAGTTAACCTTGTTTTAGCATCTCTATTTAGTATCTGCCCTCCTAATGTTATCCTTCGTCTCCCAAGACTCCCTTTCTAACTTTAACATCAACTAAACTTCCTGATCAGGTAGCCAAGAAGCTCTCGACCAAACAAGGTCTTTCCAGAAAGCAGCTTATAAGGAGCCAGCAGCATGTTTGAGTCTATAGCCATTACATTTTAAATAATTAGATAATATAGGAAGTTCATTTTGAAAATCAGCCACAGCAAGGCTTCCCATCTCACTTTCTTTTTACCTAGATGTCCAATCTATCTGCTTGTATAAAAACCTTTTACTTTCAATCGTGCATTCAATACGTGCATTCGAGTCTTTTAACAGCGTCTTTTCCGTTATGAAAGCTTTGCTGTAGGTCAGTGTCAGTTGCCTTTAACTGATTTGGAACCCAAAGAGAATAAACTGAAAGAAAGGTGGTGAATATGTTTGCCATTGAATCGTTTTAATATGTAGTTACCTAAAAACATTATGCAAGAAACAGCTACATTTATAGAAATTAACAATCCTGAAATAAATTGAACCACCTTCCAACAAATTAAAGCAAATCAGCAGGGAGAAAAAGCTACCCATGTTCGGTATCTGAGAAACCATCAGCAAGCACTGTTATTGTGAGGCCATAGACCCCATAGTGAATTATGACATCATCCTGGCAGCATGCAGGTTGGTTGCACAGCATTCTATCTTCAGTGCAGTTGGGCGCTCGACACTTTCAGGCTGCTATTTCTTTAGTGAACTTGAAGTGTGGTTACCAACTACGTCAACAGCTACCAGAGAAGAAAAACTCACCAGTCATTATGGCAGAGTGTCTCTTCTCAGGACTAAGGTGGATTTTAAAGAAGTGCTGCCCCAGAAAACTAGGCAAATATTTCAACAGGCTCAAAAAGACTTCCGATAATGTTCCAACACATAGCACAAGAGATGAAAACAGCGAGCTCTTCACAGACAGAACCTTTCTGCTGAAGCGAAAGAAAGAAGGTAGCAGTACAGAAAACAGAATGAGACTGAGGAAAAGGAGGAGATGTACTGCTAACCGCCTGTATATCAGGAAAAAGGAGACAACAAAGCGCAGAAGAACCAGCACAGGCAGCTATGAACATGAGCGGAAGAGGCATAGAAATAACGAGAGCCATGATCTGGGGCAGCAGGTGAAACCAACAGCAGATGCACACCTGGAGGAGTACAGTAGCAGGAGGATGAAGGTTCCCAGGAAAAGGCGCAGAAGTGAGGACTGCAGCCTGGCCGCAAAACGATTCAGGAACCTTCTCCCCATGTCGGTGTCCTGCTTAAGGTTTCATTTTCAACTGGGACAAGGGAGCTTTGGAAAGGTCATGTTGGCCTCTGTTCCTTCCAAGGATTCCTTAATAGCGGTAAAAATGATACGCAAGAGATCTATGAAGTCTCTGCACATCATGAGAGAGAGGAGGATTCTGGAGGTAGCTAGGAACAGCCCGTTTCTATGCCACGGGTATGCAGCTTTCCAGACAGAGACCTGTGTGTTCCTCGCCATGGAGTTTATGGCTGGAGGAACCTTGGGGTCTTATATGGATAGTGTTGGCTACATGACACAGAACACAGCTGCATTCTACTCTGCAGAGCTGGTCTGTGGCATCCAATTCCTCCATTCCCAGGGCATCATTCATAGAGATCTGAAGCCGCAGAATATCTTACTTGATCGTGAGGGCCATGTCAAGATCAGTGATTTTGGTCTTGCTGTAGAAGGTGCTTTTGGAAGTACAGTGAGAGGACATTGTGGAACACGTCTATACATGGCCCCAGAAATATATCTAAAGAAGCAATATGGTGTTGCCGTCGACTGGTGGTCCTTCGGGGTGATTCTCTTCCGCATGCTTAACGGAACTTTTCCCTTCTTCACTGGCTACTGCAAGAAGGCAACTGTCCATTCAATTATCAATGGCAGGCCGAAATACACCAAGGCATTAAGCCAAGAAGCTGTGGATATACTGACTTGTCTGTTAAAGAAAGATCCTCAGCTTCGCCTCTGGATGACTGAATACATCAGGGAGCATCCGTTCTTTGACAGCATCAATTGGGAAGACATAGAGAGCAGGAGAATACCTCCCCCGTACCAGAAGGCTGAAAGACCCAATCGCCGCTTCAAGAACATCCAACCCATACCACCAGTTTTGGAGATCCCAGAGGACACTGCCTCTCCATCTAGTAACCAGAGCCTGTCTGACACCTCCTCTTTATTTAGTGATCAGAGCCTGGCCGGCGTGTCCTCTTCATCTAGTGACCAGAGCCTGTTCGGCTTCTCTTTTGTCACTCCGGACTGGATGTTTTGAAGATTTTGTCAGAGCGATTCTCAAGACTTTGCACATTTGTTGTCTCCAAGAAAGTCGAAAATAAAATTAAAAACCCTGCTCTAATTTTGGTGATAGTTTCTTTGTTGTTCTACAGTTACAGGGTGCATATGACCTCACAATGCAGGCTCAGCCTGACATCATATGTTGTGAATCTAATGGCTGCAGAATCTAATGGCCCTATAAATACAGTAAATAATAATAATGACATCTTCCGTTTGTCCATAAGTTGCAATTTTCTAGCCTACCCCACCACTTTGTTTGTTGTATGCTGGTTACTTTTTCTAGACTAAGACACTGTGTGTGTGGTGCTGCTCAGTTAAAACTTGCCGTGTGTATATGCCTTTTAAATTATTTATATGTATATGACCTTTGAATGTGGTACTGAATTTATAAACACGCTTGCTACACCTACTATCATTGGCATTTTCAGCGACATAGTCAAACTATTACAGGGTTTTACATGGGAATTCAACTGCTATATGTGAATAATGTAACTAAAAGTAACATCAAGAAGATGAAAAAAAAAATCTGCTTATCAGGGAAGATCCCATGATTGGATTCCTAAATGCAAGTACCCATGGAGAAAATGCAACATTTGGTCACAGTCAAAGGTCAACCCTTATTTTGAGTACAGGGCATTGCATTGAAGACAGGCCATCCGTTGCTTACTTAACCAAGGTCTTCGCTAGTCTCCGCTGGTCATCTTTCTATGAGTAATAAACCAAAGGCAGCCAAGGCTTAAAACTGTTAACAGATCAAAAGGGTAGTGCATATCAGCAAAAGCCAAGTTGTCTGGTAAAGTATAGCTCCGGTCAATCCAACGTCAGGACAGGCAGAAGTGGTTCACAGGTAAAGGTAACTGCGGCAGAACAACAATAAAATACAGTTTTTGGAGATTGTATAGTCAACTATGATTTCTCACTGTTTTCCGCTGGGGCACACTGAGACCACCAGAAGCAACATCATCCTCCATAAGATCATCATGTGTTGCCAAGTCAAAACCTAGGTTCCAGCAGCATGGCAGGTGAGAGTGGGGGTAGTGTATGTGTACTACAGTGTTAGAGTCAGTGTGTATGTGTGTGTGTATATGCATAGTGCTGGAGCCAGTGTGTGTGTGTGTGTGTGTGTGTGTATGTATGTGTGTATATTGCAGTGTCAGAGTCAGTGTGGTATTACTGTGTGTGTAAATGTATATTGCCAAAGTCAGTATGTCTACTGTACTGTAGTGTCCGATTCAGTGTGTATTTTGTCAAAGTGTTAGTGTATGTATATATATATATATATATATATATATATATATATATATATATATATACATACAGTATCTCACAAAAGTGAGTACACCCCTCCCATTTTTTAAAATATTTTAATATATCTCAAACTGTGTCAAACGGAAGAAATGACACTCTGCTACAATATAAAGTAGCGAGTGTACAGTAGTGAGTATAACAGGGAACATTTGCTGTCCCCTCAAAATAACTAAACACACCATTAATGTCTAAACCTTGGCAACAAAAGTGAATACATCGCTACGTGGACATGTCCATGTTGGACATATTTTGTGTGGCCACCATTATTTTCTAGCACTGCCTTAACCTTCCTGTGCATGGAGTTCACAGAGCTTCACGGGTTGCCACTGGAGTCCTCTAGTCCTCTTCCACCCCTCAATCAGTACATCACAGAGCTGGATTCTCTACTTTTAACCTGTCTTTTGGGTGATTTACCGCAACGATGGGCAAGAATTCTACAGCTTCTTTTTCTACTAAGTCCCCTGAGGTGAAAGAAAAGCATTCGAGCACCTCCGTTCGTGCATTTTTTAAACATATCTCCGATCAGGAGCAAAGAGACTCACTTACCAAGATGGCGTCGGCTCCTTCAAGCCCGCGAAGCACACGTTCCGGCTCACACTCCATTGCTGAATTCTATGCTCCACCACTTTCACAGCCTGAACCAGCATGGCAGGAAGCTGTAAAAGATCTCCCCACTAAGGCTGAAATGTCGGCCCTGTTCCATGCAGCGTTGTCCGGCATCTGTGATGACCTGCAGGACATCAAGAAGAACCTACATCAGCTGGGAGACCGGGTGGCAGCTTTGGAGGAGAGAAAAGATAAAATACACTCTACAGTGGATGAAATATCAGACTGTGTTTCGCTACAACAAGGTGCTTTTGCACGTATTTATAGACAAATGGAGGACCTTGACAATAGGGGACGGCGATCCAACCTCCGTATCCGCGTCCTCCCTGAATTGATCTCCAATGCAGACATTATCTCTACATTGACGTCTTTATTTAATGGGATTCTGGAAAGGCTGGTAGACACCCTTATTATTTTGGACCACGCTCACCGTGCGCTCAGACTGCTGCCTGCATGAATATCGCACAAAAGAACAAATACTACAGAAATGCAGATCAAAAGTACCCATCCTTTTTGAAGGTCATACTATAAACATCTTTCAAAACATTTCCCCCATCACATTACAGAATCAGAGGCGGCTGCGCCCACTGACCGTGGTGCTTTGGGAGGCCTCTGTTCCCTATCAATGAGGGTTTCCCTTCTCGCTGATTGCGAGGAAGGGAACACAAGCGGTGGTTCTGTGTCAGCCGACGGATCTACCTGATATCCTAAAACGTCAACGGGTCACCAGGAACATGAAGGCGGAGGACTGACTACTTTACCCAAAGAACTTCCTAAAGATTGTCCCTTCATGGCTGCAGAAGAAGGACTATATACATTTGGACTCTCTTTTTGTCTGTAAATCCTCCATTTGAGGATCCAATCCGATGGTACAGTATTGACTTTCCTCTCTCCTTATGAGTTTCCTTTTTTTTTTTGGATTACCTACCTACATTATACGTTCACCGTGGCTGTCATAGTGTCAGGGTCCATCCAGGCTGTGGAGCTGCATATCTCTGTTTTTCCCTGCCTTGCCTCAGTTCCCATGTTTTGCTGTGGTTCACTCCTGGATTTCCGTATGCTGTCCTGAACCTCTGATTCCTTGAATCCAGTCTGCTCTTTGCTTTAGCTCCTGTTTCCTTTATAAGGTGTGTCCCACCCGATTGTTCTGTTTGTCTCAGTCTGCAGTCTAAAGGTATGTCCTTCTCGGCTCTGTGTTTGGATTCAATGTTTAGTTTCGTATGCAGGGCTTAGTGTTAGGACCCACCGTCATTGGAGTACTTTGGCGTAGTGGTGGGCTAAGCATACTATGGCCATATGATGTGACGGAATCTCCAATTGTTCTCTCATAGTCCAAGGCTAGTTCCTGTATCCATGTGCGTCTGTCTCTTATGTACCTTTGCCCTTCTTCCCTGAATCATCTGAGGATTCTGGCTCCTCACTCCTTCCCCTGTTTTCCTTGCTTTGTTCCCTGTCCTTTGTCGTGCCCTGTATCATGTATGTCTTGTATGGTTATGTTCCTTGCTCGGTCTCCCTGTTCCTTGCTCTGTCCTCCTTGCTCCTTGTTCTGTCCTTGCTTGCTACGTTTCTGTTGATACTCTGCTTAGCTTCCCTACTCTCAGCCTGCAGCATCCTGCACATGATTCCAGTGCTATGTTTCATGCCTGCTCCAGGGTGCCTGCAGGATATTTCCAAGTTTTGTTTGTTTTGTCAGATCCAAGTTTTGTTCAGATTTCCACATCCAGCCAAGTTTCGTTCTGCTCGGTTCTGGACATGGTCAGCTGCTATGTCAGGGTGCTGGTATGTGGCTGCTCAACCCTAGATGCCCACCTGGGTGAGTGCAGTCGCCCTGCACCAGGCCCTGTCCTACTCCACTCCTGCGCAATACCTCCTGAACTCCATCTATGGGCGCGCTTGGTCATTACAGTCATCTGTATGGACCCAGTTCCCTGACTTGTAGGTAATTACACCACGTCTCTCTCTTTTTCATGCTACATTTTTATATATATATATATATTTGTATTTTTCTTGCGCTCCCTTATATTTAATACACACACCCCCTTATTACACTCATATAAGAGGATCCTCTCTCTGTCTTCGTATTGCATCCCACATGTTCATACAGTTTTTGTTTTACTTTTCACCTTTTTTGGTTATTATTTTCACAATGTTATCCACCTCCCCCGAGTTTGCCATTCAGAGATCCTTCGGTCTCTGGCGTTTGGTAGTTGCCCAGTTTACTGGTCGTGGTGCTCTCTCTTTGATGCCCTGGCATCTTGCTCTTATTATTGGGATAGGAGTATGTTTTGTTTTTTTTCCCCTTGTTTGGTATTTTGTTCTAATAACTATGGTTGCTCGTAATTTCATTGTACATTGCTATGCCTTGCCGTCACTTCCTACAGGTCCTGCCAGTCACCAACAAAATGAACCTTGACCCAGTTAAATTGAACAAACCCGAGCAGAGATCCAAACTGTTTGCAGAACTCCAGTGTACTAAAGTAAAAATAGCCTTCCTCCAAGAAACACACTTTTGGGCCACTAAAGAACCCAAACTGACTAATAAAACATGTCTAACTTCTCTCACCTCCAGTAATCCGGAGGCACAAAATGAGAGGAGTGGCAATTCTTCTGCATAAACATTTACCCTTTAGCACCCTGAATAGCTGGCAGGACTTGTAGGGCAGATGCCTTTTTGTAAAAGGGTTTTTAGGCCCCCATAAAATCACTTTGGCAAATGTTTATGCCCCTAATCGTCATCAATCACGATTTCTCAAGTTTGTTATAAAAAAAAAACGATGGACTTTCAGGAAGGTATGACCATATTGGGGGGTGACTTTAACATGACTATGAATCCTTTACTTCCATCCACGTTAGCTCAACTAGACACTCTTAGGTCTCAACTTTCCTATTAGATTAGAGGAGGTGCAGGAGGCCATAAAGACCACTCAACAGGGCAAGAGCCCCGGACCTGATGGTCTCACAACTGCCTTTTACAAAAAAATCCTCCCTATCCTCGGGCCCCATTTAGTCAATGTATTCAATTCTCTGACTTCAGGTTCCCACTTAGATCCCCAATCCAATTTAGCACGCATTTCGATCCTATTAAAGCCTGGTAAGCCCTCTTATGCGTCAGGCAGTTATCGCCCTATTTCATTACTGACCTCTGATGTCAAATTATTAGCAAGAATATTGGCCATGAGACTTAAGCCCTTTATCCTCCATCTCATACACCGAGATCAGGTGGGTTTTGTCCCAGGTAGAGAGGCGAGGGACAATACTACCAGGGTTGTTGACCTTCTAAGTTACTCTGCCCAGATGAAATTCTGGTATGAAATTCTGTACAATTTTGGTGTGTTACTTACACACCAAAATTGGACCAAAAAACCCCCCAATATTATACATATATATATATATATATATATATAAAATCATGCCCAGGTTCTAGCATGCACTGGCTTCCTGGGCATGATTGCTGTGATTGCTGATGGCCAGCTCCCATTGCCACTGCAGAGATTTAGTTATGAAGTTTTGGTAGTTACTGGTATACATATATTATTTGATTTATGCAAAACAGATATTCAAGCAGAACATGTTGCATGGGCAGGAATGTAGACTGTAGGACAACAACGAAAGTGTGAACACCCAGGATGCAGCAAAAATAAAATATACAGCAATATTTACTGTACGGGATCATGGCTTTAAGCTTTACACCACTGCACCCTTTAAAGTGTTGACTTTCTTTGTCAGTTAACCTTGTTTTAGCATCTCTATTTAGTATCTGCCCTCCTAATGTTATCCTTTGTCTCCCAAGACTCCCTTTCTAACTTTAACATCAACTAAACTTCCTGATCAGGTAGCCAAGAAGCTCTCGACCAAACAAGGTCTTTCCAGAAAGCAGCTTATAAGGAGCCAGCAGCATGTTTGAGTCTATAGCCATTACATTTTAAATAATTAGATAATATAGGAAGTTCATTTTGAAAATCAGCCACAGCAAGGCTTCTCATCTCACTTTCTTTTTACCTAGATGTCCAATCTATCTGCTTGTATAAAAACCTCTTACTTTCAATCGTGCATTCAATACGTGCATTCGAGTCTTTTAACAGCGTCTTTTCCGTTATGAAAGCTTTGCTGTAGGTCAGTGTCAGTTGCCTTTAACTGATTTGGAACCCAAAGAGAATAAACTGAAAGAAAGGTGGTGAATATGTTTGCCATTGAATCGTTTTAATATGTAGTTACCTAAAAACATTATGCAAGAAACAGCTACATTTATAGAAATTAACAATCCTGAAATAAATTGAACCACCTTCCAACAAATTAAAGCAAATCAGCAGGGAGAAAAAGCTACCCATGTTCGGTATCTGAGAAACCATCAGCAAGCACTGTTATTGTGAGGCCATAGACCCCATAGTGAATTATGACATCATCCTGGCAGCATGCAGGTTGGTTGCACAGCATTCTATCTTCAGTGCAGTTGGGCGCTCGACACTTTCAGGCTGCTATTTCTTTAGTGAACTTGAAGTGTGGTTACCAACTACGTCAACAGCTACCAGAGAAGAAAAACTCACCAGTCATTATGGCAGAGTGTCTCTTCTCAGGACTAAGGTGGATTTTAAAGAAGTGCTGCCCCAGAAAACTAGGCAAATATTTCAACAGGCTCAAAAAGACTTCCGATAATGTTCCAACACATAGCACAAGAGATGAAAACAGCGAGCTCTTCACAGACAGAACCTTTCTGCTGAAGCGAAAGAAAGAAGGTAGCAGTACAGAAAACAGAATGAGACTGAGGAAAAGGAGGAGATGTACTGCTAACCGCCTGTATATCAGGAAAAAGGAGACAACAAAGCGCAGAAGAACCAGCACAGGCAGCTATGAACATGAGCGGAAGAGGCATAGAAATAACGAGAGCCATGATCTGGGGCAGCAGGTGAAACCAACAGCAGATGCACACCTGGAGGAGTACAGTAGCAGGAGGATGAAGGTTCCCAGGAAAAGGCGCAGAAGTGAGGACTGCAGCCTGGCCGCAAAACGATTCAGGAACCTTCTCCCCATGTCGGTGTCCTGCTTAAGGTTTCATTTTCAACTGGGACAAGGGAGCTTTGGAAAGGTCATGTTGGCCTCTGTTCCTTCCAAGGATTCCTTAATAGCGGTAAAAATGATACGCAAGAGATCTATGAAGTCTCTGCACATCATGAGAGAGAGGAGGATTCTGGAGGTAGCTAGGAACAGCCCGTTTCTATGCCACGGGTATGCAGCTTTCCAGACAGAGACCTGTGTGTTCCTCGCCATGGAGTTTATGGCTGGAGGAACCTTGGAGTCTTATATGGATAGTGTTGGCTACATGACACAGAACACAGCTGCATTCTACTCTGCAGAGCTGGTCTGTGGCATCCAATTCCTCCATTCCCAGGGCATCATTCATAGAGATCTGAAGCCGCAGAATATCTTACTTGATCGTGAGGGCCATGTCAAGATCAGTGATTTTGGTCTTGCTGTAGAAGGTGTTTTTGGAAGTACAGTGAGAGGACATTGTGGAACACGTCTATACATGGCCCCAGAAATATATCTAAAGAAGCAATATGGTGTTGCCGTCGACTGGTGGTCCTTCGGGGTGATTCTCTTCCGCATGCTTAACGGAACTTTTCCCTTCTTCACTGGCTACTGCAAGAAGGCAACTGTCCATTCTATTATCAATGGCAGGCCGAAATACACCAAGGCATTAAGCCAAGAAGCTGTGGATATACTGACTTGTCTGTTAAAGAAAGATCCTCAGCTTCGCCTCTGGATGACTGAATACATCAGGGAGCATCCGTTCTTTGACAGCATCAATTGGGAAGACATAGAGAGCAGGAGAATACCTCCCCCGTACCAGAAGGCTGAAAGACCCAATCGCCGCTTCAAGAACATCCAACCCATACCACCAGTTTTGGAGATCCCAGAGGACACTGCCTCTCCATCTAGTAACCAGAGCCTGTCTGACACCTCCTCTTTATTTAGTGATCAGAGCCTGGCCGGCGTGTCCTCTTCATCTAGTGACCAGAGCCTGTTCGGCTTCTCTTTTGTCACTCCGGACTGGATGTTTTGAAGATTTTGTCAGAGCGATTCTCAAGACTTTGCACATTTGTTGTCTCCAAGAAAGTCGAAAATAAAATTAAAAACCCTGCTCTAATTTTGGTGATAGTTTCTTTGTTGTTCTACAGTTACAGGGTGCATATGACCTCACAATGCAGGCTCAGCCTGACATCATATGTTGTGAATCTAATGGCTGCAGAATCTAATGGCCCTATAAATACAGTAAATAATAATAATGACATCTTCCGTTTGTCCATAAGTTGCAATTTTCTAGCCTACCCCACCACTTTGTTTGTTGTATGCTGGTTACTTTTTCTAGACTAAGACACTGTGTGTGTGGTGCTGCTCAGTTAAAACTTGCCGTGTGTATATGCCTTTTAAATTATTTATATGTATATGACCTTTGGATGTGGTACTGAATTTATAAACACGCTTGCTACACCTACTATCATTGGCATTTTCAGCGACATAGTCAAACTATTACAGGGTTTTACATGGGAATTCAACTGCTATATGTGAATAATGTAACTAAAAGTAACATCAAGAAGATGAAAAAAAAAATCTGCTTATCAGGGAAGATCCCATGATTGGATTCCTAAATGCAAGTACCCATGGAGAAAATGCAACATTTGGTCACAGTCAAAGGTCAACCCTTATTTTGAGTACAGGGCATTGCATTGAAGACAGGCCATCCGTTGCTTACTTAACCAAGGTCTTCGCTAGTCTCCGCTGGTCATCTTTCTATGAGTAATAAACCAAAGGCAGCCAAGGCTTAAAACTGTTAACAGATCAAAAGGGTAGTGCATATCAGCAAAAGCCAAGTTGTCTGGTAAAGTATAGCTCCGGTCAATCCAACGTCAGGACAGGCAGAAGTGGTTCACAGGTAAAGGTAACTGCGGCAGAACAACAATAAAATACAGTTTTTGGAGATTGTATAGTCAACTATGATTTCTCACTGTTTTCCGCTGGGGCACACTGAGACCACCAGAAGCAACATCATCCTCCATAAGATCATCATGTGTTGCCAAGTCAAAACCTAGGTTCCAGCAGCATGGCAGGTGAGAGTGGGGGTAGTGTATGTGTACTACAGTGTTAGAGTCAGTGTGTATGTGTGTGTGTATATGCATAGTGCTGGAGCCAGTGTGTGTGTGTGTGTGTGTGTGTGTGTGTATGTGTGTATATTGCAGTGTCAGAGTCAGTGTGGTATTACTGTGTGTGTAAATGTATATTGCCAAAGTCAGTATGTCTACTGTACTGTAGTGTCCGATTCAGTGTGTATTTTGTCAAAGTGTTAGTGTATGTATATATATATATATATATATATATATATATATATATATACATACAGTATCTCACAAAAGTGAGTACACCCCTCCCATTTTTTAAAATATTTTAATATATCTCAAACTGTGTCAAACGGAAGAAATGACACTCTGCTACAATATAAAGTAGCGAGTGTACAGTAGTGAGTATAACAGGGAACATTTGCTGTCCCCTCAAAATAACTAAACACACCATTAATGTCTAAACCTTGGCAACAAAAGTGAATACATCGCTACGTGGACATGTCCATGTTGGACATATTTTGTGTGGCCACCATTATTTTCTAGCACTGCCTTAACCTTCCTGTGCATGGAGTTCACAGAGCTTCACGGGTTGCCACTGGAGTCCTCTAGTCCTCTTCCACCCCTCAATCAGTACATCACAGAGCTGGATTCTCTACTTTTAACCTGTCTTTTGGGTGATTTACCGCAACGATGGGCAAGAATTCTACAGCTTCTTTTTCTACTAAGTCCCCTGAGGTGAAAGAAAAGCATTCGAGCACCTCCGTTCGTCCATTTTTTAAACATATCTCCGATCAGGAGCAAAGAGACTCACTTACCAAGATGGCGTCGGCTCCTTCAAGCCCGCGAAGCACACGTTCCGGCTCACACTCCATTGCTGAATTCTATGCTCCACCACTTTCACAGCCTGAACCAGCATGGCAGGAAGCTGTAAAAGATCTCCCCACTAAGGCTGAAATGTCGGCCCTGTTCCATGCAGCGTTGTCCGGCATCTGTGATGACCTGCAGGACATCAAGAAGAACCTACATCAGCTGGGAGACCGGGTGGCAGCTTTGGAGGAGAGAAAAGATAAAATACACTCTACAGTGGATGAAATATCAGACTGTGTTTCGCTACAACAAGGTGCTTTTGCACGTATTTATAGACAAATGGAGGACCTTGACAATAGGGGACGGCGATCCAACCTCCGTATCCGCGTCCTCCCTGAATTGATCTCCAATGCAGACATTATCTCTACATTGACGTCTTTATTTAATGGGATTCTGGAAAGGCTGGTAGACACCCTTATTATTTTGGACCACGCTCACCGTGCGCTCAGACTGCTGCCTGCATGAATATCGCACAAAAGAACAAATACTACAGAAATGCAGATCAAAAGTACCCATCCTTTTTGAAGGTCATACTATAAACATCTTTCAAAACATTTCCCCCATCACATTACAGAATCAGAGGCGGCTGCGCCCACTGACCGTGGTGCTTTGGGAGGCCTCTGTTCCCTATCAATGAGGGTTTCCCTTCTCGCTGATTGCGAGGAAGGGAACACAAGCGGTGGTTCTGTGTCAGCCGACGGATCTACCTGATATCCTAAAACGTCAACGGGTCACCAGGAACACGAAGGCGGAGGACTGACTACTTTACCCAAAGAACTTCCTAAAGATTGTCCCTTCATGGCTGCAGAAGAAGGACTATATACATTTGGACTCTCTTTTTGTCTGTAAATCCTCCATTTGAGGATCCAATCCGATGGTACAGTATTGACTTTCCTCTCTCCTTATGAGTTTCCTTTTTTTTTTTTTTTTTGATTACCTACCTACATTATACGTTCACCGTGGCTGTCATAGTGTCAGGGTCCATCCAGGCTGTGGAGCTGCATATCTCTGTTTTTCCCTGCCTTGCCTCAGTTCCCATGTTTTGCTGTGGTTCACTCCTGGATTTCCGTATGCTGTCCTGAACCTCTGATTCCTTGAATCCAGTCTGCTCTTTGCTTTAGCTCCTGTTTCCTTTATAAGGTGTGTCCCACCCGATTGTTCTGTTTGTCTCAGTCTGCAGTCTAAAGGTATGTCCTTCTCGGCTCTGTGTTTGGATTCAATGTTTAGTTTCGTATGCAGGGCTTAGTGTTAGGACCCACCGTCATTGGAGTACTTTGGCGTAGTGGTGGGCTAAGCATACTATGGCCATATGATGTGACGGAATCTCCAATTGTTCTCTCATAGTCCAAGGCTAGTTCCTGTATCCATGTGCGTCTGTCTCTTATGTACCTTTGCCCTTCTTCCCTGAATCATCTGAGGGTTCTGGCTCCTCACTCCTTCCCCTGTTTTCCTTGCTTTGTTCCCTGTCCTTTGTCGTGCCCTGTATCATGTATGTCTTGTATGGTTATGTTCCTTGCTCGGTCTCCCTGTTCCTTGCTCTGTCCTCCTTGCTCCTTGTTCTGTCCTTGCTTGCTACGTTTCTGTTGATACTCTGCTTAGCTTCCCTACTCTCAGCCTGCAGCATCCTGCACATGATTCCAGTGCTATGTTTCATGCCTGCTCCAGGGTGCCTGCAGGATATTTCCAAGTTTTGTTCGTTTTGTCAGATCCAAGTTTTGTTCAGATTTCCACATCCAGCCAAGTTTCGTTCTGCTCGGTTCTGGACATGGTCAGCTGCTATGTCAGGGTGCTGGTATGTGGCTGCTCAACCCTAGATGCCCACCTGGGTGAGTGCAGTCGCCCTGCACCAGGCCCTGTCCTACTCCACTCCTGCGCAATACCTCCTGAACTCCATCTATGGGCGCGCTTGGTCATTACAGTCATCTGTATGGACCCAGTTCCCTGACACGTAGGTAATTACACCACGTCTCCCTCTTTTTCATGCTACATTTTTATATATATATATATTTTTGTATTTTTCTTGCGCTCCCTTATATTTAATACACACACCCCCTTATTACACTCATATAAGAGGATCCTCTCTCTGTCTTCGTATTGCATCCCACATGTTCATACAGTTTTTGTTTTACTTTTCACCTTTTTTGGTTATTATTTTCACAATGTTATCCACCTCCCCCGAGTTTGCCATTCAGAGATCCTTCGGTCTCTGGCGTTTGGTAGTTGCCCAGTTTACTGGTCGTGGTGCTCTCTCTTTGATGCCCTGGCATCTTGCTCTTATTATTGGGATAGGAGTATGTTTTGTTTTTTTTCCCCTTGTTTGGTATTTTGTTCTAATAACTATGGTTGCTCGTAATTTCATTGTACATTGCTATGCCTTGCCGTCACTTCCTACAGGTCCTGCCAGTCACCAACAAAATGAACCTTGACCCAGTTAAATTGAACAAACCCGAGCAGAGATCCAAACTGTTTGCAGAACTCCAGTGTACTAAAGTAAAAATAGCCTTCCTCCAAGAAACACACTTTTGGGCCACTAAAGAACCCAAACTGACTAATAAAACATGTCTAACTTCTCTCACCTCCAGTAATCCGGAGGCACAAAATGAGAGGAGTGGCAATTCTTCTGCATAAACATTTACCCTTTAGCACCCTGAATAGCTGGCAGGACTTGTAGGGCAGATGCCTTTTTGTAAAAGGGTTTTTAGGCCCCCATAAAATCACTTTGGCAAATGTTTATGCCCCTAATCGTCATCAATCACGATTTCTCAAGTTTGTTATAAAAAAAAAACGATGGACTTTCAGGAAGGTATGACCATATTGGGGGGTGACTTTAACATGACTATGAATCCTTTACTTCCATCCACGTTAGCTCAACTAGACACTCTTAGGTCTCAACTTTCCTATTAGATTAGAGGAGGTGCAGGAGGCCATAAAGACCACTCAACAGGGCAAGAGCCCCGGACCTGATGGTCTCACAACTGCCTTTTACAAAAAAATCCTCCCTATCCTCGGGCCCCATTTAGTCAATGTATTCAATTCTCTGACTTCAGGTTCCCACTTAGATCCCCAATCCAATTTAGCACGCATTTCGATCCTATTAAAGCCTGGTAAGCCCTCTTATGCGTCAGGCAGTTATCGCCCTATTTCATTACTGACCTCTGATGTCAAATTATTAGCAAGAATATTGGCCATGAGACTTAAGCCCTTTATCCTCCATCTCATACACCGAGATCAGGTGGGTTTTGTCCCAGGTAGAGAGGCGAGGGACAATACTACCAGGGTTGTTGACCTTCTAAGTTACTCTGCCCAGATGAAATTCTGGTATGAAATTCTGTACAATTTTGGTGTGTTACTTACACACCAAAATTGGACCAAAAAACCCCCCAATATTATACATATATATATATATATATATATATATATATATATATATATATATATATATATATATAAAATCATGCCCAGGTTCTAGCATGCCCAGGTTCTAGCATGCACTGGCTTCCTGGGCATGATTGCTGTGATTGCTGATGGCCAGCTCCCATTGCCACTGCAGAGATTTAGTTATGAAGTTTTGGTAGTTACTGGTATACATATATTATTTGATTTATGCAAAACAGATATTCAAGCAGAACATGTTGCATGGGCAGGAATGTAGACTGTAGGACAACAACGAAAGTGTGAACACCCAGGATGCAGCAAAAATAAAATATACAGCAATATTTACTGTACGGGATCATGGCTTTAAGCTTTACACCACTGCACCCTTTAAAGTGTTGACTTTCTTTGTCAGTTAACCTTGTTTTAGCATCTCTATTTAGTATCTGCCCTCCTAATGTTATCCTTTGTCTCCCAAGACTCCCTTTCTAACTTTAACATCAACTAAACTTCCTGATCAGGTAGCCAAGAAGCTCTCGACCAAACAAGGTCTTTCCAGAAAGCAGCTTATAAGGAGCCAGCAGCATGTTTGAGTCTATAGCCATTACATTTTAAATAATTAGATAATATAGGAAGTTCATTTTGAAAATCAGCCACAGCAAGGCTTCTCATCTCACTTTCTTTTTACCTAGATGTCCAATCTATCTGCTTGTATAAAAACCTCTTACTTTCAATCGTGCATTCAATACGTGCATTCGAGTCTTTTAACAGCGTCTTTTCCGTTATGAAAGCTTTGCTGTAGGTCAGTGTCAGTTGCCTTTAACTGATTTGGAACCCAAAGAGAATAAACTGAAAGAAAGGTGGTGAATATGTTTGCCATTGAATCGTTTTAATATGTAGTTACCTAAAAACATTATGCAAGAAACAGCTACATTTATATAAATTAACAATCCTGAAATAAATTGAACCACCTTCCAACAAATTAAAGCAAATCAGCAGGGAGAAAAAGCTACCCATGTTCGGTATCTGAGAAACCATCAGCAAGCACTGTTATTGTGAGGCCATAGACCCCATAGTGAATTATGACATCATCCTGGCAGCATGCAGGTTGGTTGCACAGCATTCTATCTTCAGTGCAGTTGGGCGCTCGACACTTTCAGGCTGCTATTTCTTTAGTGAACTTGAAGTGTGGTTACCAACTACGTCAACAGCTACCAGAGAAGAAAAACTCACCAGTCATTATGGCAGAGTGTCTCTTCTCAGGACTAAGGTGGATTTTAAAGAAGTGCTGCCCCAGAAAACTAGGCAAATATTTCAACAGGCTCAAAAAGACTTCCGATAATGTTCCAACACATAGCACAAGAGATGAAAACAGCGAGCTCTTCACAGACAGAACCTTTCTGCTGAAGCGAAAGAAAGAAGGTAGCAGTACAGAAAACAGAATGAGACTGAGGAAAAGGAGGAGATGTACTGCTAACCGCCTGTATATCAGGAAAAAGGAGACAACAAAGCGCAGAAGAACCAGCACAGGCAGCTATGAACATGAGCGGAAGAGGCATAGAAATAACGAGAGCCATGATCTGGGGCAGCAGGTGAAACCAACAGCAGATGCACACCTGGAGGAGTACAGTAGCAGGAGGATGAAGGTTCCCAGGAAAAGGCGCAGAAGTGAGGACTGCAGCCTGGCCGCAAAACGATTCAGGAACCTTCTCCCCATGTCGGTGTCCTGCTTAAGGTTTCATTTTCAACTGGGACAAGGGAGCTTTGGAAAGGTCATGTTGGCCTCTGTTCCTTCCAAGGATTCCTTAATAGCGGTAAAAATGATACGCAAGAGATCTATGAAGTCTCTGCACATCATGAGAGAGAGGAGGATTCTGGAGGTAGCTAGGAACAGCCCGTTTCTATGCCACGGGTATGCAGCTTTCCAGACAGAGACCTGTGTGTTCCTCGCCATGGAGTTTATGGCTGGAGGAACCTTGGGGTCTTATATGGATAGTGTTGGCTACATGACACAGAACACAGCTGCATTCTACTCTGCAGAGCTGGTCTGTGGCATCCAATTCCTCCATTCCCAGGGCATCATTCATAGAGATCTGAAGCCGCAGAATATCTTACTTGATCGTGAGGGCCATGTCAAGATCAGTGATTTTGGTCTTGCTGTAGAAGGTGTTTTTGGAAGTACAGTGAGAGGACATTGTGGAACACGTCTATACATGGCCCCAGAAATATATCTAAAGAAGCAATATGGTGTTGCCGTCGACTGGTGGTCCTTCGGGGTGATTCTCTTCCGCATGCTTAACGGAACTTTTCCCTTCTTCACTGGCTACTGCAAGAAGGCAACTGTCCATTCTATTATCAATGGCAGGCCGAAATACACCAAGGCATTAAGCCAAGAAGCTGTGGATATACTGACTTGTCTGTTAAAGAAAGATCCTCAGCTTCGCCTCTGGATGACTGAATACATCAGGGAGCATCCGTTCTTTGACAGCATCAATTGGGAAGACATAGAGAGCAGGAGAATACCTCCCCCGTACCAGAAGGCTGAAAGACCCAATCGCCGCTTCAAGAACATCCAACCCATACCACCAGTTTTGGAGATCCCAGAGGACACTGCCTCTCCATCTAGTAACCAGAGCCTGTCTGACACCTCCTCTTTATTTAGTGATCAGAGCCTGGCCGGCGTGTCCTCTTCATCTAGTGACCAGAGCCTGTTCGGCTTCTCTTTTGTCACTCCGGACTGGATGTTTTGAAGATTTTGTCAGAGCGATTCTCAAGACTTTGCACATTTGTTGTCTCCAAGAAAGTCGAAAATAAAATTAAAAACCCTGCTCTAATTTTGGTGATAGTTTCTTTGTTGTTCTACAGTTACAGGGTGCATATGACCTCACAATGCAGGCTCAGCCTGACATCATATGTTGTGAATCTAATGGCTGCAGAATCTAATGGCCCTATAAATACAGTAAATAATAATAATGACATCTTCCGTTTGTCCATAAGTTGCAATTTTCTAGCCTACCCCACCACTTTGTTTGTTGTATGCTGGTTACTTTTTCTAGACTAAGACACTGTGTGTGTGGTGCTGCTCAGTTAAAACTTGCCGTGTGTATATGCCTTTTAAATTATTTATATGTATATGACCTTTGGATGTGGTACTGAATTTATAAACACGCTTGCTACACCTACTATCATTGGCATTTTCAGCGACATAGTCAAACTATTACAGGGTTTTACATGGGAATTCAACTGCTATATGTGAATAATGTAACTAAAAGTAACATCAAGAAGATGAAAAAAAAAATCTGCTTATCAGGGAAGATCCCATGATTGGATTCCTAAATGCAAGTACCCATGGAGAAAATGCAACATTTGGTCACAGTCAAAGGTCAACCCTTATTTTGAGTACAGGGCATTGCATTGAAGACAGGCCATCCGTTGCTTACTTAACCAAGGTCTTCGCTAGTCTCCGCTGGTCATCTTTCTATGAGTAATAAACCAAAGGCAGCCAAGGCTTAAAACTGTTAACAGATCAAAAGGGTAGTGCATATCAGCAAAAGCCAAGTTGTCTGGTAAAGTATAGCTCCGGTCAATCCAACGTCAGGACAGGCAGAAGTGGTTCACAGGTAAAGGTAACTGCGGCAGAACAACAATAAAATACAGTTTTTGGAGATTGTATAGTCAACTATGATTTCTCACTGTTTTCCGCTGGGGCACACTGAGACCACCAGAAGCAACATCATCCTCCATAAGATCATCATGTGTTGCCAAGTCAAAACCTAGGTTCCAGCAGCATGGCAGGTGATAGTGGGGGTAGTGTATGTGTACTACAGTGTTAGAGTCAGTGTGTATGTGTGTGTGTATATGCATAGTGCTGGAGCCAGTGTGTGTGTGTGTGTGTGTGTGTGTGTGTATGTGTGTATATTGCAGTGTCAGAGTCAGTGTGGTATTACTGTGTGTGTAAATGTATATTGCCAAAGTCAGTATGTCTACTGTACTGTAGTGTCCGATTCAGTGTGTATTTTGTCAAAGTGTTAGTGTATGTATATATATATATATATATATATATATATATATACACATACAGTATCTCACAAAAGTGAGTACACCCCTCCCATTTTTTAAAATATTTTAATATATCTCAAACTGTGTCAAACGGAAGAAATGACACTCTGCTACAATATAAAGTAGCGAGTGTACAGTAGTGAGTATAACAGGGAACATTTGCTGTCCCCTCAAAATAACTAAACACACCATTAATGTCTAAACCTTGGCAACAAAAGTGAATACATCGCTACGTGGACATGTCCATGTTGGACATATTTTGTGTGGCCACCATTATTTTCTAGCACTGCCTTAACCTTCCTGTGCATGGAGTTCACAGAGCTTCACGGGTTGCCACTGGAGTCCTCTAGTCCTCTTCCACCCCTCAATCAGTACATCACAGAGCTGGATTCTCTACTTTTAACCTGTCTTTTGGGTGATTTACCGCAACGATGGGCAAGAATTCTACAGCTTCTTTTTCTACTAAGTCCCCTGAGGTGAAAGAAAAGCATTCGAGCACCTCCGTTCGTGCATTTTTTAAACATATCTCCGATCAGGAGCAAAGAGACTCACTTACCAAGATGGCGTCGGCTCCTTCAAGCCCGCGAAGCACACGTTCCGGCTCACACTCCATTGCTGAATTCTATGCTCCACCACTTTCACAGCCTGAACCAGCATGGCAGGAAGCTGTAAAAGATCTCCCCACTAAGGCTGAAATGTCGGCCCTGTTCCATGCAGCGTTGTCCGGCATCTGTGATGACCTGCAGGACATCAAGAAGAACCTACATCAGCTGGGAGACCGGGTGGCAGCTTTGGAGGAGAGAAAAGATAAAATACACTCTACAGTGGATGAAATATCAGACTGTGTTTCGCTACAACAAGGTGCTTTTGCACGTATTTATAGACAAATGGAGGACCTTGACAATAGGGGACGGCGATCCAACCTCCGTATCCGCGTCCTCCCTGAATTGATCTCCAATGCAGACATTATCTCTACATTGACGTCTTTATTTAATGGGATTCTGGAAAGGCTGGTAGACACCCTTATTATTTTGGACCACGCTCACCGTGCGCTCAGACTGCTGCCTGCATGAATATCGCACAAAAGAACAAATACTACAGAAATGCAGATCAAAAGTACCCATCCTTTTTGAAGGTCATACTATAAACATCTTTCAAAACATTTCCCCCATCACATTACAGAATCAGAGGCGGCTGCGCCCACTGACCGTGGTGCTTTGGGAGGCCTCTGTTCCCTATCAATGAGGGTTTCCCTTCTCGCTGATTGCGAGGAAGGGAACACAAGCGGTGGTTCTGTGTCAGCCGACGGATCTACCTGATATCCTAAAACGTCAACGGGTCACCAGGAACACGAAGGCGGAGGACTGACTACTTTACCCAAAGAACTTCCTAAAGATTGTCCCTTCATGGCTGCAGAAGAAGGACTATATACATTTGGACTCTCTTTTTGTCTGTAAATCCTCCATTTGAGGATCCAATCCGATGGTACAGTATTGACTTTCCTCTCTCCTTATGAGTTTCCTTTTTTTTTTTTTTTTGATTACCTACCTACATTATACGTTCACCGTGGCTGTCATAGTGTCAGGGTCCATCCAGGCTGTGGAGCTGCATATCTCTGTTTTTCCCTGCCTTGCCTCAGTTCCCATGTTTTGCTGTGGTTCACTCCTGGATTTCCGTATGCTGTCCTGAACCTCTGATTCCTTGAATCCAGTCTGCTCTTTGCTTTAGCTCCTGTTTCCTTTATAAGGTGTGTCCCACCCGATTGTTCTGTTTGTCTCAGTCTGCAGTCTAAAGGTATGTCCTTCTCGGCTCTGTGTTTGGATTCAATGTTTAGTTTCGTATGCAGGGCTTAGTGTTAGGACCCACCGTCATTGGAGTACTTTGGCGTAGTGGTGGGCTAAGCATACTATGGCCATATGATGTGACGGAATCTCCAATTGTTCTCTCATAGTCCAAGGCTAGTTCCTGTATCCATGTGCGTCTGTCTCTTATGTACCTTTGCCCTTCTTCCCTGAATCATCTGAGGATTCTGGCTCCTCACTCCTTCCCCTGTTTTCCTTGCTTTGTTCCCTGTCCTTTGTCGTGCCCTGTATCATGTATGTCTTGTATGGTTATGTTCCTTGCTCGGTCTCCCTGTTCCTTGCTCTGTCCTCCTTGCTCCTTGTTCTGTCCTTGCTTGCTACGTTTCTGTTGATACTCTGCTTAGCTTCCCTACTCTCAGCCTGCAGCATCCTGCACATGATTCCAGTGCTATGTTTCATGCCTGCTCCAGGGTGCCTGCAGGATATTTCCAAGTTTTGTTCGTTTTGTCAGATCCAAGTTTTGTTCAGATTTCCACATCCAGCCAAGTTTCGTTCTGCTCGGTTCTGGACATGGTCAGCTGCTATGTCAGGGTGCTGGTATGTGGCTGCTCAACCCTAGATGCCCACCTGGGTGAGTGCAGTCGCCCTGCACCAGGCCCTGTCCTACTCCACTCCTGCGCAATACCTCCTGAACTCCATCTATGGGCGCGCTTGGTCATTACAGTCATCTGTATGGACCCAGTTCCCTGACACGTAGGTAATTACACCACGTCTCTCTCTTTTTCATGCTACATTTTTATATATATATATATTTTTGTATTTTTCTTGCGCTCCCTTATATTTAATACACACACCCCCTTATTACACTCATATAAGAGGATCCTCTCTCTGTCTTCGTATTGCATCCCACATGTTCATACAGTTTTTGTTTTACTTTTCACCTTTTTTGGTTATTATTTTCACAATGTTATCCACCTCCCCCGAGTTTGCCATTCAGAGATCCTTCGGTCTCTGGCGTTTGGTAGTTGCCCAGTTTACTGGTCGTGGTGCTCTCTCTTTGATGCCCTGGCATCTTGCTCTTATTATTGGGATAGGAGTATGTTTTGTTTTTTTTCCCCTTGTTTGGTATTTTGTTCTAATAACTATGGTTGCTCGTAATTTCATTGTACATTGCTATGCCTTGCCGTCACTTCCTACAGGTCCTGCCAGTCACCAACAAAATGAACCTTGACCCAGTTAAATTGAACAAACCCGAGCAGAGATCCAAACTGTTTGCAGAACTCCAGTGTACTAAAGTAAAAATAGCCTTCCTCCAAGAAACACACTTTTGGGCCACTAAAGAACCCAAACTGACTAATAAAACATGTCTAACTTCTCTCACCTCCAGTAATCCGGAGGCACAAAATGAGAGGAGTGGCAATTCTTCTGCATAAACATTTACCCTTTAGCACCCTGAATAGCTGGCAGGACTTGTAGGGCAGATGCCTTTTTGTAAAAGGGTTTTTAGGCCCCCATAAAATCACTTTGGCAAATGTTTATGCCCCTAATCGTCATCAATCACGATTTCTCAAGTTTGTTATAAAAAAAAAAACGATGGACTTTCAGGAAGGTATGACCATATTGGGAGGTAACTTTAACATGACTATGAATCCTTTACTTCCATCCACGTTAGCTCAACTAGACACTCTTAGGTCTCAACTTTCCTATTAGATTAGAGGAGGTGCAGGAGGCCATAAAGACCACTCAACAGGGCAAGAGCCCCGGACCTGATGGTCTCACAACTGCCTTTTACAAAAAAATCCTCCCTATCCTCGGGCCCCATTTAGTCAATGTATTCAATTCTCTGACTTCAGGTTCCCACTTAGATCCCCAATCCAATTTAGCACGCATTTCGATCCTATTAAAGCCTGGTAAGCCCTCTTATGCGTCAGGCAGTTATCGCCCTATTTCATTACTGAACTCTGATGTCAAATTATTAGCAAGAATATTGGCCATGAGACTTAAGCCCTTTATCCTCCATCTCATACACCGAGATCAGGTGGGTTTTGTCCCAGGTAGAGAGGCGAGGGACAATACTACCAGGGTTGTTGACCTTCTAAGTTACTCTGCCCAGATGAAATTCTGGTATGAAATTCTGTACAATTTTGGTGTGTTACTTACACACCAAAATTGGACCAAAAAACCCCCCAATATTATACATATATATATATATATATATATATATATATATATAAAATCATGCCCAGGTTCTAGCATGTACTGGCTTCCTGGGCATGATTGCTGTGATTGCTGATGGCCAGCTCCCATTGCCACTGCAGAGATTTAGTTATGAAGTTTTGGTAGTTACTGGTATACAGATATTATTTGATTTATGCAAAACAGATATTCAAGCAGAACATGTTGCATGGGCAGGAATGTAGACTGTAGGACAACAACGAAAGTGTGAACACCCAGGATGCAGCAAAAATAAAATATACAGCAATATTTACTGTACGGGATCATGGCTTTAAGCTTTACACCACTGCACCCTTTAAAGTGTTGACTTTCTTTGTCAGTTAACCTTGTTTTAGCATCTCTATTTAGTATCTGCCCTCCTAATGTTATCCTTTGTCTCCCAAGACTCCCTTTCTAACTTTAACATCAACTAAACTTCCTGATCAGGTAGCCAAGAAGCTCTCGACCAAACAAGGTCTATCCAGAAAGCAGCTTATAAGGAGCCAGCAGCATGTTTGAGTCTATAGCCATTACATTTTAAATAATTAGATAATATAGGAAGTTCATTTTGAAAATCAGCCACAGCAAGGCTTCTCATCTCACTTTCTTTTTACCTAGATGTCCAATATATCTGCTTGTATAAAAACCTCTTACTTTCAATCGTGCATTCAATACGTGCATTCAAGTCTTTTAACAGCGTCTTTTCCGTTATGAAAGCTTTGCTGTAGGTCAGTGTCAGTTGCCTTTAACTGATTTGGAACCCAAAGAGAATAAACTGAAAGAAAGGTGGTGAATATGTTTGCCATTGAATCGTTTTAATATGTAGTTACCTAAAAACATTATGCAAGAAACAGCTACATTTATAGAAATTAACAATCCTGAAATAAATTGAACCACCTTCCAACAAATTAAAGCAAATCAGCAGGGAGAAAAAGCTACCCATGTTCGGTATCTGAGAAACCATCAGCAAGCACTGTTATTGTGAGGCCATAGACCCCATAGTGAATTATGACATCATCCTGGCAGCATGCAGGTTGGTTGCACAGCATTCTATCTTCAGTGCAGTTGGGCGCTCGACACTTTCAGGCTGCTATTTCTTTAGTGAACTTGAAGTGTGGTTACCAACTACGTCAACAGCTACCAGAGAAGAAAAACTCACCAGTCATTATGGCAGAGTGTCTCTTCTCAGGACTAAGGTGGATTTTAAAGAAGTGCTGCCCCAGAAAACTAGGCAAATATTTCAACAGGCTCAAAAAGACTTCCGATAATGTTCCAACACATAGCACAAGAGATGAAAACAGCGAGCTCTTCACAGACAGAACCTTTCTGCTGAAGCGAAAGAAAGAAGGTAGCAGTACAGAAAACAGAATGAGACTGAGGAAAAGGAGGAGATGTACTGCTAGCCGCCTGTATATCAGGAAAAAGGAGACAACAAAGCGCAGAAGAACCAGCACAGGCAGCTATGAACATGAGCGGAAGAGGCATAGAAATAACGAGAGCCATGATCTGGGGCAGCAGGTGAAACCAACAGCAGATGCACACCTGGAGGAGTACAGGAGCAGGAGGATGAAGGTTCCCAGGAAAAGGCGCAGAAGTGAGGACTGCAGCCTGGCCGCAAAACGATTCAGGAACCTTCTCCCCATGTCGGTGTCCTGCTTAAGGTTTCATTTTCAACTGGGACAAGGGAGCTTTGGAAAGGTCATGTTGGCCTCTGTTCCTTCCAAGGATTCCTTAATAGCGGTAAAAATGATACGCAAGAGATCTATGAAGTCTCTGCACATCATGAGAGAGAGGAGGATTCTGGAGGTAGCTAGGAACAGCCCGTTTCTATGCCACGGGTATGCAGCTTTCCAGACAGAGACCTGTGTGTTCCTCGCCATGGAGTTTATGGCTGGAGGAACCTTGGAGTCTTATATGGATAGTGTTGGCTACATGACACAGAACACAGCTGCATTCTACTCTGCAGAGCTGGTCTGTGGCATCCAATTCCTCCATTCCCAGGGCATCATTCATAGAGATCTGAAGCCGCAGAATATCTTACTTGATCGTGAGGGCCATGTCAAGATCAGTGATTTTGGTCTTGCTGTAGAAGGTGTTTTTGGAAGTACAGTGAGAGGACATTGTGGAACACGTCTATACATGGCCCCAGAAATATATCTAAAGAAGCAATATGGTGTTGCCGTCAACTGGTGGTCCTTCGGGGTGATTCTCTTCCGCATGCTTAACGGAACTTTTCCCTTCTTCACTGGCTACTGCAAGAAGGCAACTGTCCATTCTATTATCAATGGCAGGCCGAAATACACCAAGGCATTAAGCCAAGAAGCTGTGGATATACTGACTTGTCTGTTAAAGAAAGATCCTCAGCTTCGCCTCTGGATGACTGAATACATCAGGGAGCATCCGTTCTTTGACAGCATCAATTGGGAAGACATAGAGAGCAGGAGAATACCTCCCCCGTTCCAGAAGGCTGAAAGACCCAATCGCCGCTTCAAGAACATCCAACCCATACCACCAGTTTTGGAGATCCCAGAGGACACTGCCTCTCCATCTAGTAACCAGAGCCTGTCTGACACCTCCTCTTTATTTAGTGATCAGAGCCTGGCCGGCGTGTCCTCTTCATCTAGTGACCAGAGCCTGTTCGGCTTCTCTTTTGTCACTCCGGACTGGATGTTTTGAAGATTTTGTCAGAGCGATTCTCAAGACTTTGCACATTTGTTGTCTCCAAGAAAGTCGAAAATAAAATTAAAAACCCTGCTCTAATTTTGGTGATAGTTTCTTTGTTGTTCTACAGTTACAGGGTGCATATGACCTCACAATGCAGGCTCAGCCTGACATCATATGTTGTGAATCTAATGGCTGCAGAATCTAATGGCCCTATAAATACAGTAAATAATAATAATGACATCTTCCGTTTGTCCATAAGTTGCAATTTTCTAGCCTACCCCACCACTTTGTTTGTTGTATGCTGGTTACTTTTTCTAGACTAAGACACTGTGTGTGTGGTGCTGCTCAGTTAAAACTTGCCGTGTGTATATGCCTTTTAAATTATTTATATGTATATGACCTTTGGATGTGGTACTGAATTTATAAACACGCTTGCTACACCTACTATCATTGGTTTTACATGGGAATTCAACTGCTATATGTGAATAATGTAACTAAAAGTAACATCAAGAAGATGAAAAAAATAAATCTGCTTATCAGGGAAGATCCCATGATTGGATTCCTAAATGCAAGTACCCATGGAGAAAATGCAACATGTGGTCACAGTCAAAGGTCAACCCTTATTTTGAGTACAGGGCATTGCATTGAAGACAGGCCATCCGTTGCTTATTTAACCAAGGTCTTCGCTGGTCTCCGCTGGTCATCTTTCTATGAGTAATAAACCAAAGGCAGCCAAGGCTTAAAACTGTTAACAGATCAAAAGGGTAGTGCATATCAGCAAAAGCCAAGTTGTCTGGTAAAGGATAGCTCCGGTCAATCCAACGTCAGGACAGGCAGAAGTGGTTCACAGGTAAAGGTAACTGCTGCAGAACAACAATAAAATACAGTTTTTGGAGATTGCATAGTCAACTATGATTTCTCACTGTTTTCCGCTGGGGGACACTGAGACCACCAGAAGCAACATCATCCTCCATAAGATCATCATGTGTTGCCAAGTCAAAACCAAGGTTCCAGCAGCATGGCAGGTGAGAGTGGGGGTAGTGTATGTGTACTACAGTGTTAGAGTCAGTGTGTATGTGTGTGTGTATATGCATAGTGCTGGAGCCTGTGTGTGTGTGTGTGTGTGTGTGTGTGTGTGTGTATGTGTGTATATTGCAGTGTCAGAGTCAGTGTGGTATTACTGTGTGTGTAAATGTATAGTGCCAAAGTCAGTATGTCTACTGTATTGTAGTGTCAGATTCAGTGTGTATTTTGTCAAAGTGTTAGTGTATGTACATATATATATATATATATATATATATATATATATATATATATACATACAGTATCTCACAAAAGTGAGTACACCCCTCCCATTTTTTAAAATATTTTATTATATCTCAAACTGTGTCAAACGGAAGAAATGACACTCTGCTACAATATAAAGTAGCGAGTGTACAGTAGTGAGTATAACAGGGAACATTTGCTGTCCCCTCAAAATAACTAAACACACCATTAATGTCTAAACCTTGGCAACAAAAGTGAATACATCGCTACGTGGACATGTCCATGTTGGACATATTTTGTGTGGCCACCATTATTTTCTAGCACTGCCTTAACCTTCCTGCGCATGGAGTTCACAGAGCTTCACAGGTTGCCACTGGAGTCCTCTAGTCCTCTTCCACTCCTCAATCAGTACATCACAGAGCTGGTGGATTTTAGAGACCTTGGGCTCCCCCACCTTCCGTTTGAGGATGCCCTACAGATGCTCAGTAGGGTTTAGGTCTGGAGACATGTTTGGGCAGCCCATCACCTTTACCCTCAGCTTCTTTAGCAATGCAGTGGTCGTCTTGGAGGTGTGTTTTGGGGTCGTTATAAACATGGGTGACTTTAATCTCCCTGACATGAACTGGAAAATGAAAGTAGCTGGTTGTGTCCGGAGTGCAGATATTCTGAACTCCCTGCTGGGATTATCTTTAAAACAAGTAGTTGAGGAGCCAACTCGCAAGGAGGCCATATTGGACTTAGTGTGA